>NW_027437197.1:26323291-26803291 GCF_033239565.1 Halichoeres trimaculatus
ACTGCCATGAACCCCCTAGGTGCCACAGACCCCCTGTTGAATACCTCTGTCTTTGACTCTTTTTTTTTAAATTCCTAAATCTAACCTATAAATAAAACCTATTATTAATTTCCAAAAATTCAAAAAAAAAAAAAAAAGTCTAATTGGCTTTTGGGATTATCATTGAAAACATTGACTTTGACAGAACATTCATTGCTCTATAGCCAAGTACAGTTCAAGCTGTGACTGACATCATATAACCCAATAAATACAGTGCCCTTCAGGAAAAAAGATAAACAGTGTCTATCGATTCTTTCTGGTTGGCTCTACGCTCAAACAAACAGATATCTTGTTCTGGAGATCAAATTCTTCCTTAAGTCTTGAAGCATTAACAAATGCAGCTGAGACTTGGCCCAAAACACAGGCACAAGATAATTAGTCACACCAGGGCTGGAGTAGGAAGGGCAGTGAAGCAATCTGACTGAAGGATGTATTGATCCTGCAGAAAGGGAGGGGCATCCAGTCAAGAGTCATAATCAATCTTGTTGGCCAACTCTTTCAGTCTGTGGTCGAATCTACGTGAGCTGGTATGGGGAAGTATTCTATATACACCAAACACACTCTAAATACACGTGTGTGTGTGTGTGTGTGTGTGTGTGTGTGTGTGTGTGTGTGTGTGTGTGTGTGTGTGTGTGTGTGTGTGTGTGTGTGTGTGTGTGTGTGTGTGTGTGTGTGTGTGGAAATGTGAAACCACATAAGCAGAGTAAGAAGAGCTTGGCGTTTAAATTGTCATAAAAACAAAGTCTGTGAGGTGAAAGACTCCCAGGAGGAAGGGGCTTTGCAGTACCACCACATTTGCAACCTTTGTTGAGCCGCAGACCCTCCTCGTCAAACCGAGAGCTCAAACTATAACACAGTGAAAGGTCTTAAACCGGCTCAGGGCGTGATGAAAAAAGCGAATCCTCTTGAATATAAACGGTTTGTTTATTGGTATTATCCAGGGGATGGTCACAGGTGGTTTTCATCTGATTAGACAGTGCTGATGCATATCAGGAGAAGCAGTCAACCAATAACACTGTAATTCATCTTTCTCTGATATACTGAAGGAGGAGGAGGAGGGAAATGAGAACCGCAGGTCTGGACGGAGACGGAAAAGCAGCAGCCCCCCTTTAGCCTTACACTGCCACTATATTATTTTGTCGTTTCTTGCATTTTGAAGGTGAAGAGGAGGGGAAAAAAAACAAAAGGTGACAGTTTGTCTCTTTGTTTGTTTATGGATTGTGGGGGATGTGAAAATCCTTAGTGGCCACCAGGGCCGGGTGTGTGGATCAGATATCAGACAGCATGCTAAGCTTGCAGGGATGCCCACAACAGTGGAACTGTAGACAGCTAATTGACAGACTGTTGGAGACGAAGCCAGTCCTGTCAGCCAGTCACTTTCACGCTCACACACTCATCGCTCTCCTCCAGAAGGGAAGGTGGTTGACTAGGCAAGCATGCGAGGGATGGAGATGGATAAAGGGATGTGTGGATTTTGGGTAGAGAAGAGGAGATGCTACTCTGACACACACACACATGCTCACACAAACACAAATTCAGGCACATGTTCAAACACAAAAACACACACAGTGAAAATCAAAACCTGCGCTGAGATTGTAGAATTTACAGATACTACCTGTGATGTATTTTTGTTGTGACAGCTCATGGTAAACCTTTTTTTTTTCCTTGCAGATGCTTCAAAAACACATCTGGCCACATCAGTAATAGACTGATGAGTGGCGTGACCTTGAACCATCAGGGCTTTTCCCTGCAAGACGATGAAACTGTTTCCCAAAACAAAGTAAATCAAAAGCAGCCGACACGATACACACAGCCTGAACGTCTCCAATTATACATCGTTGGTGCAAACCCAGTACTGCCTGCAACAGTCGCTCTCATGCCCAGTGCTTTTTCCTCTCTGTGTGAAGAGAGTCATGCCTGGTTACGGGTTAAACGTGACTATGCTGATCATCTTGTATTTAGACAGTCACTGATTCCTTTAGTCATTTTTTATTAGTAGTATTATTTAGATGAATGACTCCTGCTGTGTTTTGTACCATTTATTTACAGCTAAGATTTTATTTAAAATTACGTCCATGGAGGAGGAAAAGGAATATCTTAAGTTGGTCAGATCATTGAGCAGTTTGTTTTTCCATGCCCATGCAATGAGGACTTTGGATGATAAAAAAAGGACATTGCAGGTGGGGAGGTTTTTCCGTGTTGCTCATGTCAACCCTGGGTTTCACAGATCACCCCCATGCAAACCTATAGCTATTTAGTTATCTCTGTAAATATATGCAGAAGGGATCTGTCCTTGCTGAGAGCAAAATCTGATAATGCAGCAGCAAACACAGCTAAGAGTCACAGCAAACCCATCCCGAGCTCTGTTTAAAAAAAAAAAAAAAAAAGAAGAGGAAGAAGCCAAAGGGCTCTCACTGCTCATCTCTGCGACAGCATCACACAATAGACAAACAATTATTTTGAGTTAGACAAGAAGAAAAATAATCTGTTTATTTATGGCTTGTTCAATCAGCTTTATCTCATGTTAATTATCGGCGTCAATAATGAAATCTTGAATTGTGAGGAAAGGCCTTATCAACTGTGCTGAATAAATGGCACAATGAAGGAGAGAGGTAAACAATGCCGTAGCTGTGCTTGTGTTTTCCATACATTACGACAATCAGCTTATTATTTATTTACTTCAGCAGTTGTTTCAGGAAAGCTAAATGATTTTTTTTCTTTTAAAAGGAGCAAATATAATTTATATTGGGAAAAAAAAACATGCACACACATGACTAACCCCCTGAAATGATCAGTTCAAAGACAGAAAACTAGAAGAAGCAAATCCTGAATGAAGGACCCATGAGAGGAGCAATTATGATGGATGTGCACCAAAGTGTGCATGTGTGTGTGTATTTGTGTGTGTGTCATTTGTTGCAGATCACCTTTAATGACGGCCTCTTTGCTACGAGAAATGATCTGTACCTACAAATTACGTAAGCTCAGAGCACTAAAAGGGTGTGTGTTATCTTTTTTTCACTTTGGTTTTTTGCATTCGCCTCTCACACTGGGTCCCACAGCGTCCTGTCCTTTCATCCTTTCATCCTCACTCCCTATGCAGTTCCAGTTGTGTGCCCCACCAGGACTGCGAGTAAGTGATTTGTCATGCGTGGCGGCAGCAAGTAGCCTGTTACAAATCCAACTGACAGCCCCTGAAAATGCAGATCACATAGTCAACAGAGAGGAAACAGCATCTTGGGGGAACTTTCAGCGGGATCTTAATCTGCGATGATTTGCCTAAAAAAGAGCTGAAATGTTGTGTTGACTGGCACGGGAGCGACATTTCCTGGAATTGTCTGCTGATTGATGTTTTCTGAAAGTACTGTGTGTCAAAGTATCGGAGAATAACGCCATCAAACGTATCAGAGGCACAAAATAAACTTTCGCAGTTGTGTCACTGCTTTATTCCACATTTTGTCGAGCTTCAGTGCACCTGGAGGAACAAAGTATTCCATTACCTGAGAATCTGAGACTACCAAGCACATTTTCCAGTAATATTTGAGTTTCTATGTGAGAAGCTGTCCTAAAGAAAGCAGAGATAAATAAATACTTCATGACACTGCTGCAGGAGCCTCATGAGTGAAATGCCATTACTCCTCTGATGAAATTTGGCAAATTATAGGCAGTGTAGTGTCATCCCTGCGATAAGACAGAACCTCTAGGTCCCAGGAAGGTGAGCATATCAATGTTCAACATACCCTATTAAGACTTGACACCCATACTTTATCATCACTAAAGCAATTGCATATTCCTATTCCTGCAGGAGAGATGGGGAAATCCATCTCCTGCAAGGACAGTGCCTTTAATAAATAGTGCACAGAACACAGGCACAAACTCTCCCTCTTTCACCTGATCCCCCTTTCTTTCTCTCCCTCTCTCTCTCTTTCTCACACACACACACACACACACACACGCACACACACATGCATACACTTTGCACACACACTTGCCCTGTGTCTTGGAAATTGTTACATTCCTTTTAGTCAATCTGGCTAATGCAAAAATCATGTATGTCTGTCCCTAAATATTTAATCTTAACAGCAGCGAGATTGAAACACACCGTTGAAGAAGCATTACTTCAAGCCGTCTGAAAAGTACAAGAGCTGAGAGAGAGAGGCAGCTGCTCTGCAATGTCAGAAAGAGAGATGTAGAGCGACAGGGAGCCGCGGTAAAGGAAGAAGGAAAAGAATGCTATTTTTGATGACAATTTTGTTGCCATGCACTTTCAGCCTGGACTTGGAAGCGGCATGAAAACACTGTTTGTCTTGAATAGTGTGCAATGACATATGACAGCGCTCTGTGTTCCCTCCTTCAGCTGGAGCCTTTGTTCTTGGGTGTAATATATTTCGGTATAGGCTGAAACACGCAGCAAAGGAAGAAACACTGATGTTACTTAAAATGTGGAGGGAAGAGACACAGCTGGGTGACTAAGCCAAAGCTGTGGATCCTGCACGCAGGAATGTATTTCTTTTTCTACGGCACAAAAACAAAATTCAGTTCCACTTTCCTCCAAGTGTTCATTTTGATTTTGCTTTCAGTGTGAAGAAAATTACCTCAAAGTGAGATCCATTAAAAAGTTTAAAATTTAAATCTCAATGATTTGAACGTGAAAATTTTCCTCTACATGGTTGTTTGAAACAAAAAGTTTATACACTGGATGAGGGATGATGGAGCAGTGCAAGCCTGCAGCTTTGTAAGGCATTTACAAAACTTTGAGAAACTTTTTCACTTACCACAGAGAAGTCTTCCACAGAACAGTTTTGTCCACTGAAATTGCAGCTCATGAGCATCTCTTCCAACTGGTGTCCTGTCCTGTTGAAGATGTCCTGCATATCAGGGGCAGGATACATTAAATCGGTAGGTTTATGGCCATCCTTGTTTTTAGGGGGCAGACCTGTGAAGTTAGCCAGGTGGTAAATATCAGCATCAGTAAGCGCAGAAAAACGAAAGCGGTTGATGTTGCAGATGGTCACAGCAGGGAAAACCATCTCTGGGGTTGCTTCTTCATTCAGAGCTGTGACATGAGGGTGCTCCAAGTAAGAAATGGCACACTTAGCCGCTTGGTACAGAAACAGCGCCAGTGAAGTCAAAAAGGCAAGAGCCCAGAGAGTCTGCCGGATGCCCAGGCGACCAGAGACAAAGATGTGGTTAATCCCATGAAGGGAGCAGGAGTTAGCAAACCCGGCCAAGTCCTTAGCCTTAGGTGTGCAGCTCTCTTCGATCAGACTCTCCCTGTCCCCATCCTGCTTGCTTTTCTGCTTCTCATCCTCCTCTGCAAATTTGATTTTACAAACAAATTCGATAGGCATGGGGGCAGCCAGGTCTGCGTTTTGGTTTTATTTTTGATGGCAGCTATCAGCCCTTGAACGACTTCTTTCCTCTTCCTTTTGGCTTTTTTCTTCCAAGCAGGAAACTCACCCAGAATGAAGAGAAAAAGACAGGACAGAGTTTGTTGCTGCTGCTGCTGCCGCCGCTGCCTCTTCTGTGACTGATAGTGCTGCTGCTGCTTCTGCCGCCACAGCTCCTGGTGACTAGAGCGCTGCTGTGCTGCTGCTGCCTCTGCTACTGCTCCGAATGCTTGTCTCACTACTTGATCAGCTCACACAGTCTCGCTTATCAGCAGTAATACAGCTGTCAAAAGAAAAACACCCTTGCACACAGACTCAGACCCACTGATGAAATGCAGCATTTCGAGCTGGACTAAAATAGGCACAGAGTACTTAATAATTCATGAGAAGGTAACACTGTGATTATTTCCTCCTCACTGGCGAGAGTCGCAACTACCCGCGGTCATCTCTACTCCACTAACAGACAGCCCCCCCTCCCACCTAATCCACTTGTTTGGAAGCTGCTTTCATTTCTGAATAAAGATGGGGTCAAAGGTTTTCTTTTTAAACAATGATGCTTAGTGTGAACCGCAGGGTGTCACAATGTTTTCCTTCGAACAAGGTCCCGAGCAAATGTTCAATTAGAACAACAATAAGAAGTCTGAGAAGTGGAGCTAAGTTCAAGCAGCTCCTGGCATCAATCCTGTCGTCACAATAAAACAGAGAAACACAGCTGATTGAGAAAACATGTCTGTTAGGGATTAAGACAGGCAGCACCGGTGTTTGTGCTTAGAGGAATTAATGGGAGTGTGTCAAGACTCCTGCACAAATTTGTATCAGTAAATTCCTCCTGATCTGGACCGCAACATTGCTAAAGATGTTGAAACGCAGTATTGATCTGCCTCTGTCCCTATCCTTTACAGCCTGTGTATCAGGGCTGTTAATGGCCCTTTTCCAAGTTGCCAAACAAAATTATGCAAATGCCAGGCAAAAAAAGTGAGAGTCCTAATGCATGTTATTCCCCTTTAAATGGAATTAGTCATGCAGGTCACATCACAAGAGGCTGGGATCTCCAGAGCAAAGGCATATTTAAAAGTGAATCAAACGAATGCCAAGTCAAGTCAGGGGAAGCAAAAGAAAGGAGGGATTTCTACAAGAAAAACACAACAAATTAGGCAGAAGAAATAATATTTAGGCTATATAAATACAACTTTCCTCATCTGAGATTTTTGTGTATTTTTTCTGTAAACAAACATTAACAATAGAGAAGGCTTATCAGTTCTGCTCATCATGTGATTCATCTGAGTTAAAAACCAGGGTTTTTTCTTCAATGGAAAAACACAATGGAGATATATATAAAAAAATCCTTTATCTCCCATTTTCACATCCCAATCTGTCATGTTTGTATGTTTATATGTCTCTATGTGTTAAACATTCGTGGTCGTTTCTTGTATTTTTTGCAGGCTTGTCTCCTGGTGTTGTGCTTTTCCCTCTGATAAAAGGAGATTTCTAGGATATTGCACTCACTTGATAGAGGTATCCATGGTTAAGCTATGCCCCTGGCAGGCACCGAGGTCTGCTAACCACAGTGAGTTTCATGTAGTCACTCCCAAAGGAGGCTGGGTTTATTTACAGTCTCACACAGAGAACGAAAGCCATCATCATACTTATTGTGTGATGTGAATTCAAACATGCACACAACATTGGTAGCCTTTCAGGGAGTGGATGATGTTATGCTGTTTTTTTTTTCCCAAGAGTCAGTTATACTTCCAAACACCTTATCTGTTTGAGTGCCTTCAAAATTGATTTGATTCTATATCATATTTGAAGCTGTTTAACATTTTAAAATATGCTGCATGTTCACAGGTCAACTCAGACAGAGATCATTGGATCATTGGTGAGTAACTCTATTCAGCTGATGAGTGCAAAGAAAAACAATTTTTCTTCCTTTAAACTCAAACATAAGCTTTGAATGGCAATGTTTTCCTTAATTAAGAATTAGGAATTCTATTCATTTGTTCATTTTTTGTTAAAGCAAACTGATTCCATGAAAGAAGATGTGAAGTGAGGGAGCCATGTCCTCCCTGACAGAACATGGCTGACAGATTTCTCTTCTTGTTCAAAAGCTCCATCTATTGGATATCTCTGTGGTCCACTGTAGCTTGGAAGTAACCTGCAGTGTGGCTGTATGAGATGCACACTACTCAATGTCCAGAATAAAAGGTGAAAGTTTTGCAAACATGCTTCTGATAAAGAAATGAGTGTAGAGTAAAAAAATCTTCTCTAAACATCTTCATTTAAGGCACAAATGCCAACTTTGACTCAATGCTCAAAAACTTTTAATAATAATAATAATAATAATAATAATAATAATAATAATTATTATTATTATAATTATTATTATTATTATTATTATTATTATTATTATTATTATTATTATTATTATTATTATTATTATATTTTATTTTTATGTATTTATTTTCATTGTGAAATATGTCATTGCACTTAAAAGAGCTGTGGGGACTTTGAAAGTGATCTTGAAAAAGTCTCCCTTTTAGATATATGCCTGATCCTAATCCACACTTTAAAATGAGATTATCATCACCAATATAGTTTTTTGTTTTTGTTTTTTGGAATGCTACTTTGTAGCTTCTTGGTTGCGTCCCTATTGGGTTGAGAAGGACTGGATTTGTTTACGGAATGTCTTAGTCTCTATGACAATACCACAAAGTGAGAAGAGAGATCTGAGTTTTTCTCTGCTGAAACACTTTCTGTGATTAATTTTGTAGTGATGGTGGACACTGGAGCCTAACTGTTAGAAAGAAAAAGGAAAGAGGAGCAGAAAAAAGCTAAACAGAAGAGAGCTAGAGCACGAGCTAAAGGCTAAAAGGACTAAACTGTGATAATCTTCATGCCAACCCACAGTCAGCAGTTATTCTGCAGTGGTCTCTTAGTAGCACTACATATAGCCGGCTACCAATGTACGTTACAAACTTACAGTGTTTGCTTGTTGTCACACTTCAAACAACAGCGCTACATAACTGTGCTGATAAATACCTCACGTCATTGTGTTGTATCTAATTTATAAGACATGAGAACAATTGTTTTTTTTTTGACTGAAAAATTTTGCTCCAGTTCCATGTTTATTTTTCTGTTGACCAGTCTAAAAGTCAGAGCCTTAACATGATGTAATTCAGCATTCACATTTGAGTTGCACTCTTCATGTCAGCGTGTCAATCACAATGCCTGTAAGGTCTGAAATGTTTCAGTTTGTTATCCCAGTCAAAGCCGTGCCCCTGAAGCATCTTTTGCTGCTGCCGTGGTGAAAAAACAAAAACACTTTGTTATTTAATGGCAGCTGAAGCTGTCCTACATTTAAATCTCTTCTCCTCCTCTGGCCAGCAAAGGGTAACAAACAAAGGGAGCAGCAAAGCACACAAAGAACAGAGAGCAAACATACAGGGGTCTTAGCTGCTTTTCTTTTTTAATAAAGTGGAACTGAACAGAAAAAAGTGCAAACATTTCACTTAATCCTTGACCTACCTCAGTGCATCATGAGGGATGCATTATATGTCTTCGAAATACTCCCAGCTCTACTCACTGGGTTTTAGGGTTGAACCATTTTCATAAATAATCTATGATTTTTTTCCCACAATATTGTGGTTGGGAATATGCAATTATTTTTTCACACATGCAGTATTTTTTCAGTTTTATAAAAAAAAAAATCAAATTTATTATATTAATTGTTCTCTCTTGTTAACACATTATCTTTAAAAACTTCTGCCAAACAAGTGTAAGCCTGGGTTTGTGTGTTAGTAATAAATCACACAAACTAAATTTCAGTTCACAGAGACTAAGGATGTGGTCACACTGGCCCTCCAAAACGTGCCTAAGCACGATTGCCCCCCTGCAGCGCTGTTCCCCAGCTGGAGAGTACAGTCAGCGGTCACACTACCCCTATATGAACCAGACTTTAGCAATTTCACAGACGCGCACAGCCCGCCTACGTCATCGTGAAGCATTTGTTTACATGAAGTGTGATCTCATCAGAGTCAGCACAATGAGACACAGAGAGCACTGCTACAACTTTAGAGACTTTTTGACTTACATCAATTCGTTTTCGCCCAACACAGCCCTCTAACACCCCCGCTTTGTTTAAAATGACTGTCGAGAGATGCGCTCGTGGTGATTATACGTAATGGATCACACGCGCTGTCCGCGTGCTTGTGCTCGTGCATGAAGTAAACCGTGCTAAAGCCCACCTCTTCAAAGTGTGCTGAAGCACGGAAGGGAATCGTGCTTGAGCACGGCACAGTTGCGGTCACACTGGCCATTCCAAACGTGCTTTACGGCTGAAGCGTGCTTAGGCACAGCACGGTTGGCCAGTGTGACCGCGTCCTAACTGTGACAAGTTTCTGCAACTTTCTGTTTTAAAACCATTGTTATGTTAATGTATGCTAACTGTTAGCATGTCAATGCAAACTCTGGTTTATGTTAGCGTCAAGTCAGCGCTATTTTTTCTATATCGGTTTTTGGTCCATCAGGAGATGTATCGTGTGCTGAATGTATTAAAATGAATGTTGTATGAGAGACTAATGTACGTTTCTTTGTGTGTTCAGTGCTTCTTGAATAAAACTTTAACCTGAAAATTCTGAATCAGAGTTTTCTTGGAAACTGTTATCTGTATGCTAAGCTAAGATAATGTGTAAGGGGTATTATAAAGAACTGACAATTGAATGGTTAAACAATTGACAATTGAATGGTTAAGCATGAGGGCTAAAGATGTCGATGGATTGAACCATTTTAAATCTATTCTCAACAGGGACAGGTGCACTTGCCCATCACTGCAACTGGTTTAGCAGAACATTGACTTTTTTTTCCCTGCTCCACTCTATATATATTGTAAGGGTTAGGCCCAACAGGTTAGGTTTAGGCATGGGGCCCTGAATGGTTAGGTTTAGTCATGGGGCCCTGAATGGTTAGGTTTAGTCATGGGGCCCTGAATGGTTAGGTTTAGTCATGGGGCCCTGAATGGTTAGGTTTAGGCATGGGGCCCTGAATGGTTAGGTTTAGGCATGGGGCCCTGAATGGTTAGGTTTAGGCATGGGGCCCTGAATGGTTTGGTTTAGGCATGGGGCCCTGAATGGTTAGGTTTAGGCATGGGGCCCTGAATGGTTAGGTTTAGGGGAAGGGCTGGGGTAGGGCTCATGAGAGACAAAAGCAGAAAACAAAAAACAAAGAGGGTTAGGGTTAGGTTCCATATAGCTTATAGATTAAGTTGTCTTGTAGTAACTATTACAATGACCTTATTCAACACTTATTAAGCAGTTATATAGTCTTATAAACAAATGATAATGTTAATAAGCATCTTAGAAGTACTTACAAAGGTCTTAATAATGCTTATAACAGGACCTTAATATAAAGCGTTACCGGGCTTTAATTTGAACTCTTTCTGTCTGAGAGTGAGGAATTTTAAACTGAAGTCATGTTTTCATACACAAGTTAAGCCTGCACACTAGAATACTCTGATGGTCAAAATTCAACAAATGTATCTTTATTCCAGCTTGACTCAATCACGGCATCTGATCAGATCAGTTTCTAACCAAGTCTGTCAGTATGTTTACACGCAGGTGAAGAAATCAGACCGTGAGCTTAGTCAGCACAAGATCAGACTATTAAGATGCATGTAAACAGCTTAGTTGGACTGAGAACGGACTGAGCATAGCTTGATTGACACAAATAGATAACGCAATAGCAATCGGACTGAGGTTGGACTCGACAGGACACCACATGTCTCGGTAAGCCACGCAATTCAGCACAAGCAAAAGTTCACCCAGAAAAGGATGTAGATGACCGCTAGGAATGAGGTCGCTGCGCTCCAACACAATAAACAAACACCATTCGATGTAACTGACATGCCAAGTATGTAAGAAACAAAGAGCTACAGCTGTATCATCTCGGCCATCACCATTAGAATGTTACGTCCTCTTCAGGTGAACATAAACTAGCTCTATACACACGCAGCCTAACTTACCCAAAATGTGCCATAGATTGAAATGGATTGAGACATTCTCGTGCTCTGTTTTCTGCACATATACACAGACAAGACTAGATCCCCTGCTGTGACTTTACAATTGAGCTATGACCTTAGTCAGACCGATGTGTGCATGTAAACGTATACTGAGGGTTATTCACTTAAAGTTTGCTGATGTTTTAACTGGATGCACTGAAAATTGCGCCAGTTAAATAAGCAAACTAGATTGCGCATTCCATGTAGCACGTTTTTCTTTCACAAATATGAAGAATATATGCAGATCATCAGGATTCAGAGTTCAGTGACCTGGCTGAGACGATTCTGACTGTTTTTTGTTTTTGTTTTTTCTTTCCACAGAGGCATGCAGAATCAAAGTACCTCCCAGCTTGTGTACCAACTCTGTTCATCTCAGAAGTTCCAGATGAAAACGCAAAGTAAAGGACATGACTTTGCTTGTGTTGTACGTCATTTGGGACAAAAGCTTCTCCTAAATGAATTTGTAGAGTTGAACACTCGACCCATGATAAGAAACAACAGGGCAAAAAGCAACTGCTGTACTAATGAGGACTCAAGTCCTGAAATGTATTGATCATTGATGTGACATTAGTCCGCCTGTACTGTGAACATGTGAAGAGTAATTGAAGATACTCACTACCCCATTTCAAAATCAAAACTCTTGAGTTTCACTGAAGCTTAAATCACTGGTAAACCTGGAATAATTGGGCTGTGTGATTTGTTAGTCAAATTCAGCCTTTGTGAACCAAAATCCTCCTGCCTTGCTTTAATACTACGTGAAAATCAGAGGTCCCAGTGCTCAATGATGGCTCTCATTATTAAGGTTGTGCTGTCTTCTAAGGGACCATATGGGTGTTCATTTTTCTGTATATGTAAGAACACAATGCTCAAAAAGAAGAGGAGCTTGGGCAGTGGACTGAAGAATTGCCTAGCTCTGCAGATGACTGCAAAAAACAGAGTCCTGTGATTTTTTTATGTAACCCCGAAGATCGCTTCACTTCAAGTTAAAAGTGTTCTGCCTTCTGTTATAACCAATACCAGCCTCAGCAAGATTAGATTAATAGTAAAATGTGGTGTTAAAAGGTTGATCTGAACCCTCTTGTTTTACACTGTGAGTGATAGATGTGCACATCTGTTACCTTTAGTGGAAACAGTAGATGCATCTAAGAGACAGAGTCTAAATTTGACTTGAATTTGTCTTATTTCTGTCATCAAAAGTTAATGATTCATCTTCAGGGACTGGCCTCAGTGACTGGCATCAATACTATGCTGAAAACAACAGCAGTGGATGTTTGGAACTATCGATCAGAGCTCTGAATCTAAAAATACAAGCTGGTGAAAAAGCGGCACTTTTAATTGACTTGCAAAACAGCAGCCTTTATTGCTGAAGGTCACAGCACCAAAGCATATAACAGAGGTGAGCTTTTGCTTTATTTCAAAGGGGCAGTTTAAGTTCTCTGAACTGACTCAGTATGAAAATACAATACATTGTTCTCATATGGGCGGAAGGTAACCAAAACAAATTTTATTTACTTAAAATCAGTTATAAATCAAAATCACAGCAGTGGCTCTACGAAGAGTCTTTGGCCTCTTTTTTGACGTTGATCATCCTACTGATTACATTTAAAACTCCAGCTTTATTGGTCACTTTGTTTGAGACACTACATGGTGCACCAGGGCTATGAAATTCTAATGCAGAGATCTAATGATCAGAGTGCTGAGAGGAGCATGTGATTACCTTGACTAAAGTGATGAGGCTGTACTATTATCTCCATACCTGTTAGTGTTTGATATCTTGATGCTGAGCGAAATCTGTTATCGCTGAATGCTGACTTGTTATTCTGTGCACAGGCTGTCAGTGCAGGACAGATGGGATTGGGGGATGGTGTGGGAAGCCTGGGAGGTACCACTGACCCTCTTCTCCTCCCCATCAGCTGTACCAGCAACATGCCACATGCATCATGGGCCTGACCCATCCTCTACTCTGACAGAAGCTCACCTACCCTCAAGCCCCTCACTCAACAGGGCATGCACCCCTGCCAGCTTTGTCGAACAGTCTGCACCACTGGCCAGCTGAAGCTTTTACAAATCCAGTGCAAACCCTGAGAGGTTCCTTGTTCATTAAGATTCTGACATATTTTAAACAATTAAAAGATAGATCTGTAGGACTATGTTACAAGGAGACTATAATGTTTGGGGATGCAACGTTAAGTTCTTGCTATTTCACTGAACTGGCTTCCAGGGAAACTGGGGCTGTGGTTTATACAGAGAGTCTGGTACTGAGATGGATGATAAACGGAACGAGGATCAAGTCCCCTGACACAAAACATTAAAAACGGAATTACTCATGTAATGTTGTTTATTGTCCCTGCCCTGATCAATCTTGCCCCATCAATACATCAGTCTTTGGGCATGATATCTGGGAGACAGTGGAGCTGGCGCCAGGTCATTAGCATCATGTGAATGATTGCTGACAGAGAAGAGAGACTCTGTGTGTGTGTGTGTGTGTGTGTGTGTGTGTGTGTGTGTATGTGTGCAGGGGGGGCAAGCAGGGGCAGTAAGAGATGAAAAACAAAAATATAGATATAATATGTAAAAATAATGGAGGTCAGGGATAAGTGTGAAAGCCTGGAACTTGTGACCCCTAATGAGGCGCAAAGTCTCATTTATGGATAAAACCATAATAAATTCTTCCATTTTCTACACACAAATTACTTCACAAGTCTGGAAGTATATATTTTTTTATATTGTGTGTGTGTGTGTGTGTGTGTGTGTGTGTGTGTGTGTGTGTGTGTGTGTGTGTGTGTGTGTGTGTGTGTGTGGTCAACTTTTCTCCCGTGACTTAGAGCTGTCATTAAAGGTAGGGTTTGCAGAATTTCCCATTACTTCTCAGCAAACACAACATTCAAACTGTGCCCCTCCTCCTTGGCTCAGTGCCAGCAGCAGCACACACCCACAGCCACCGACTGTGACTACATGAACACAATCACCAGCCCAGCATCCACTTGTAGCATCGCATTTCTACGTGGAAGAGACTCGAGACCCGTGCACCTGACTTGACATGTTGGCCGTAGCTAATCCCGGGTATTTGACACATACCTGGTTAGCAGAAAGCTAACTTGCATTGCTCTTCATCCCAAGCTCTTAAAATTCACTTAGGCAAGTGAAAGTAAAGACCAAGCTACACCTTATTTTGTAAAAGGTTTATATGTTTGGCATTAACTTTCACTTTGGTTGTGTTTTTGGTACTCTGTGCTACATCCACCTTCGTAGCTGCTCTGATTAACTTCTACCACTTACAACTGTCAACACGTAAAGTCACTTGCACACAAGGCATGCTCTGATTGGCTGAGGTAACCACCCTTACTTTCCCCCCAGACACAACCAAAACGCCAACCTACCGGCAGAGGAGGGGTCAAGGCAGACACAGACACTGACACATATGTAAAGAGGCCTGATCTACATGACACATCCTCAGTAGGAGCGTGAGCTGCCTGAACTTTTCTGACTTGCAGCGTCTCGCTGTGCCTCTGTCATCTCACATCTTCTCCTCATATCCATGCTGATCTCTCATCCAAAGAGCACACCACTCCTGCCCACAGTAGTGTGCAAGCATGAATTTGACTGACAAGCTCTGCCAGACTATGCCCCCCCACACTGAAAAAAGTAATTTACTTCTTCTACAGTAACAGTTGCAATCAAAAATACATCTATAGATGTCAATGGCATGGAACACGGACATTTAATATTGGCCAGTTGAAGGACCCATACATGGCAGTGACACGTCCATTCACACTTGTGCCACTAATCAAACCAAACAAAGCCAAGGCGACAACAGGAATGGAGATGATGATTGCGAGTGAAAATAGCAAAATTTTGCTAAGGCCTTTGAACTAAAAATTTATTTACAAAAATATATATATATGAAGAAGGGACAGTCAACAAAAGGATGGTTATTTGTAGCTTGTGTAAAAATGAATTTTTATATCACTGTAGCTGCTACAGTCTGACATGTCATTTTAGAATATAGAACTTTTTGGACAAAATGCCCTGCCTTAGGTTTTAGTCAGTCTCCAATAAAAATGTGGATTTATAAATCTTTTCTTCTTCGTGTATTTATCTGATTAGTCATGCACTACAATTTGTAATATCCCATAATTCAAATTCTTTATTTGGGGACTTGAAGCAGATATGAAAATAATATGTGATTAATTAGATTAATTAATTACAAATCATGTAATTAATAGGAGATTAATTTTTTTAATTGCCTCACAGCACTTAAATTTATACACTCACCGGCCACTTTATTAGGTACATCTTGCTAGTTCTGGGTTGGACCCCGTTTTGCTTTCAAAAAAGAGGCATAATCCTGGTAGTGACAGTTGAAGCCAAAATTGGGAGAGACTGAGACTGTCTCCTTCACTAACAGATCAGAAATCAAACATTTAAAAAAAAAAAAAAAATCTAATTTTCACATCTAAACAATATTAGCTTCAACTAAATGAATAGACATCATTACTCCATCATTTAATCAAGGCCAATGAATTGATGTGGTTCTTCTAACAGGAAAAAAAAAAAAAAAACCTTAATAAGATCCGCATAATGCATAATGGCATGTGACCTTTTACAGTGCCTTTGGCTTCACCTCCAGATTTGAGCACTTAGCTGTCGCTGCGGCCAATTATTTCTCAGGTACCTCCTGTTGTGCAGCATAATAACTCTTAATTTGCGGGGAAATGCAGGGCAGGTTCTCTTTTTTTTCCCATCACCTCCTATTCTCTCCATCTCTTTTTACTTTCTCTGTTGGAAATGTAGCACTGTGACTGGGGCTGTAGCGTGAGAGTCAATCATGGCCACTCTGTTGCTTTGCATTCATCTGCACAGTGAGGGGCTATGGGCATATACAGTCCATCCAGACCACAATCAGGGTCCCAAGGCACTAAGGATGTACACATTCCAGTAACATTGAAGTCAGGTCAGGAATAGCCCCATCTGTTTTTTCTAGGACCAAAGCTATTCTCATGATCCTCATCACCAGCATCATTATCATTATCTAGCTGGGTGGAAGCGTTAAAAGAAAGGTCATCAGCAGCTAATGGAATGCTGTGAATACTGTGGTTCTTCAAATTGTAGACTAAACAGTCCCAATCAACAGCAAACTATAACTACTTTAAAGATTATGTATTTAAGGCCATAGACTACATATTGGTGTTCAATCCAAATAAAATAGTTTGAATGCTAAAACGATCAAAATAATGTTGATTAGCTGAAACAAAACTGATGTTACATTCTCATGGTTCACTAACTTTACTTTGCATGATGGTATGTATACAGTCTCTGAATGGTATCATTCCTAGTGTTCCAAAAAGTCGTTGTATTAGTAAACAAATCCAGATTTTTGAGCGAGTTTCATTAGTAGGTGGCCTACATTTCAGCAGGTCATCCGGTCAACCAGGGCTCTTCCTGCCTCAGGCAACCGTGAAGAACTTATCCACTGAGCAGAAGCCACATCAGGGCTAATAATGGGTGTGTCAGTCCTAATTTTACCACTCCTAAATGTCTTCACTGAAAGTATTTCACTAAGTATTTCAGCACTAAAACAAGCGAAGTGAAGACGAATCCTAAGTCAACAAGACCAATTCAGAAATACACCTCATAATTAAACTGAGTATGTATTTTTCAGAGGCATTTGACCAATAATTGAATAAACATGAGAATCGTGTTTTTTTTTTGTTTTTTTTTTCTTCTTTTTTTTATGTGTGTGTGTGTGTGTGTGCATGTCCCAGTTGTAAATCTTTCTGAAGAAGAATTCTCATTTATAAGTATTCTCTGCGAGGATGCCTCTGGATGCCACCCCGGGGAGAGGTTTTTTGTATGTCCATCAGGGAGGAGACCCCAGGGTAGACTCAGGATATTGATGGAGAGATCATATCTCTCAGCTGGCCTGGGAACACCTCAGCAGAGGTGCCGGCCAGGGACAGCTGTCAGTGGTCTTTGCTGATGGCACTGCGCCACCCCATGACCCAACCTGGATTAGTGGTGGAGGATGAATGGATGGAGAAAGAAACATAACTTGAGTTAAATGTTTCATAGTAAGTTAAGGATCATATTGTTGATGAAAAAAGTCAATAAAATCACACATTTATTAATTACAAGCAAACATTTTAAGTGAATTATCCATTAATTCCAGATGAAAGCTTAATTAACTTTTAAAGGGCTAAGGAAGAGACTCAACTAAATATGAACCAAATAGCACCTGGGGAAATTTCAACACTGGTCTGTCAAGGTGGCAAAGAACCCTATTGGTCTATAGTAGTAGTATAATAAGTGGTCTACTTTTAGCAAGCAGGTTCACACATTTTTGGTTGATAACCTTTTCCTTACTTAACCTAACCTAATAACCTAACTACATTCTCCGTTGCTAGGCGCTACCCAAGTAGCTGCCTGTTGCGGCAGCTCTCTCGTCTTTGTCTGTTTCTTGTATTTTATTTGTCTCTTTTTCGTAATCTTTGTATTTGGAGTGGATCATCACTTTGTATGGTTCATTGTCGGTCACGGACACCAAACTTTTTGTGGCTTCAGTGATATTTTTTACTACTTTTCTCCTGTGTTTGTCTGGAGATCCTACATGTAACCATGGCTGCATTGTTTACATGTGAAATTAGCTGTTAGCAGCCTGTAGCATGTCAATGCTAACTAGTGTAGGGCTTGATGATTTCCCTCGAGCTGAGGAGGAGGAGGTGAGGACGACGTGCTGGTTCTCGGATGGGAGCTGGGAGGTGACGACGTGGACCTGTCCTTCCATCCATTCTTGTTGGGAACGTGGGATCTAGCCCCGGGGGATGGACGAGCTAGCCGTGCTAACCCAGCGGCATCGTGCTGTTCACGGACGTGGCTGACGGAGCTGACATCGGACGCCGGCGCCACATTGGAGGAGCTTCGCCTGCTGTGAGCAGACAGGATCCAGGAGACAGAGACTGAACAGACTTCTGGGGAGGCTCAGTCCTGGACCCTGTGGAGGTGGAGACTGGCTGGGCTGGAGAGTGGTGACGAGTGGTGGACTGGATGTCGTCATCTAATTTCTTATGGACATTTTTGCACTTTCTATACTCTTTCTTACTTTTGTTTTCTTAAATGCTGCGGTGACTCCTGAATTTCCCCTCGGGGATAAATAAAGTATTTTCTATTCTATTCTATTCTATTACTTTGCACTCTCAGAACTCACAGTTCAATATAATGTGTAGAAGTTTTATTAAATAGAAAGAGGTTATTTCAACCAATAGAGCAACTATTCAAGAATAAAAACGCCCTAAGTTTTGGTTGTATGCAGTGCTTCATATATATATATATATATATATATATATATATATATATATATATATATATATATATATATATATATATATATATATATATATATATATATATATATATATGAAGTAGTTGCTGCTGTTATCCATGAAATGTACTGTCTGTAAAGTTATTGTAACTTTTACTCTTTCATTGCCAAATTACAGTTATTTACTAGAATTCATGAAAAGGAAAAAAAGTGTTGTGGTGGTAGTTTGATACACTTGATGAATTTCTGTGATGTCAGAGTGCTTGCTCAAATTTGGGTATTAAAAGGTATTTATGGTTTATTTGACTTATGGTGGGGAGCCGAAAAAAGTTTGATGGGAGCAGTGTGTGTGTGTGTGTGTTTAAATATATATATATATATATATATATATATATATATATATATATATATATATATATATATATACATACATATATATATATATATATATATATATATATATATATATATATATATATATATATATATATATATATATATATATATATTTTTTTTTTCAGCCGCTTTTAAATATACACAAGCTAAGCAGAATGTAAATGCAAATTTGATGTAGCCACTGTAAAAGTCAAAGTCCAAGCAAACTAGCTGATGTCTGCGGTCTTTTGTAGTCAATCATTGTGAAATGGCAGACAGCGGGGTTAAGATTAGTAATGACCTCAGTCAGACATCAAAAGACTACTGTATGTGAAGTACAAAAGCCACCTCATTACATTTAATCTCAACTCTAGATGTACAGCAGAGAGTTAACATAATATCACTTAACTATCTTCATGGTTCAGTGATGCCAAATGACTAGGCTAATGAAAGCCAGTCTGCCTCACTAACACACTTTGATTGGTCATTTTTGTAAGACAAGGCACTCCTCAAAATCCAATTTTCTGTGTGCTTGCCGTCTTTTATGTCTATTCACTTGTCATGTCTTATGTCAAAGAGATTATTACTTTTTGCCGTTTTCTTGCCTCTCTCTAAACCATCATTTAGAGCAGGTACAATACTTGGATACGGCAAATCCTTTCTGCATGAGTTCCCCTTCTGTCAGAAAGACCTGAAAAGGGATGGAAACTGTTGAGCAGAAGAAATGAGCTCTTGGGTTTTAAGTATGCCATTGTTATTAAAATCCCAGGGAGTGGGATATGCAAAAAAAAAAAAAAAGTCATAATATGTATTTGGATGTCAAGCATTTAAGATCACTTATTATCTGCTAGTTTAAAAAACAACATAGTTTTGAAACAAACATGGATTGCACACATGGCCACAACACCATACAGAGTCGATGGGTGTCATTTGTAACAACATCTCAGTCATAGATCATAAGGAGTTATTACAGCTGAGGCCTGTAATGGGTCTGTACAGGTAATGGGAGAATGGGCCGAATGTGACAGACAAAATGGTCAATTTTGTCCCCAACCTCAGAGGGCCTGCAATTCCATATGTTCTGTGCTCTCACAAAACAAACCACGAGACTTTGTAACTCCAATTTTAGGCTGTGCACTTGGAGTAAAAAAGGTTACAATGGAGATCTATCAACAAAAAAAAAGTTACATAAAAAACAAACAAACAAATAGAACCTGGCAGTCACAGGCTTTGTGAGATTGATAAAGGGCTGTCTGTCTGTTTAGCTGTCTGTCTATCCATCATATCACACACACACACACACACACACACACACACACACACACACACACACACACACACACACACACACACACAAATACAAATACACATTCTCTGGCTGCTTGGTGAGTTACACTTGTTTAAGAGCTTGTTAACACAAATATCTAATCAGCCAATCACAGAAACCCATTGCATTACGGCATGTAGATAGTCTAGATGAACTGCTGGAGTAAAAAAACTGCGCATTGGAAGAAGGGAGATTTAGGTGTCTGTGTGTGTGGCTTGGCTTTACAGTAACACTTTGAGATTCTTTGAATATAAAGTGATTTACAAATAAAATGTAATCTTATTATCAGTTCATTATTACTGACAAGCCAGGCTGTGTTTTTGTATCTGCTGATCTTTTGAGATTTTTCACAAACAACCATCTCTAGGGTTTACAAAGAATGGTTTTAAAAAAGAGATATTATCCAGTGAGCGCTAGTTCTCTAAAAACAACATAAATGTCTGGTTGATGCCAGAGGTCAGAAGAGAAAGGCCAGACTGATTGGAGATGAGAGAAAGGAAACATTAATTTGAGTGACTAATTTTTCAACAACATGTGAAAAATATCTAGTCCAAACACAACACATTGAGCCTTGATGCAGATGAGCTACAGCAGTGGGAGAGCACTGGATGGCTTTCCTGTCAGCTAAGGATGGGAAACTGAGACTGAGTTGGTAAGTGCTAGAGATGTTACCGACTGAATTCTGTCTGCAGTACCTCGTACTGATTCACGTAAAATTAAATGGTACCATGTTTAGGCACCTAAACACATCCTTGTGACTGTGAGGGAGTGGGAGAGTAGACATTTTTTCATGCTGGACATGAACACAGCATTGCGAGCTTATAAATATGTCAACTGGAAAACTTCAAGATTCTATTATCCAACAAATAAATATTCATTACCATATACACACACAGAAAAGTACAGAAAACTGGTTGAGTGCCAATACCAATTGCCAGGTTCAGGCATCAGTACCACATCATTTCAAATTTGAAAGGTACCCATCCCCAGTAAGGGGTCCCCAAAATTGTGTACAATACTGGAGAAACATGAGTTTAGATGAGTCTAGATTTCCATTGCAACATTTAGATGATATGGTCAGAATTTGGCATAAGCACTGATCCTTCCTGACTTTTATCTAGGAAAAAAATATAAAATAAAATAACATTAAATAAATAAATAAATAAATAAATGGATTAGCAGTATGTGTGAGCCAGGTCAGCGCCTCAAAGAGAAAGTTCTGTGAACCTGATTATTTTGATCAATACAGGGATCTGCACACAGAGGCTCTAACAGAACATTGTCTGTTGTTCACCTGTGTTTAAATAATTTAGTTAAGTTTCTTGGTTCCTCTAAAATAATCTTGCACTGTTTATAGTTAAAGTGAAGTACTGACTACGGACACAAATTTGAATTTTAGATCGCAGGTTATGTTTCTGATGGATGGCTTACAGCAAAAGTATTCTCCTACTTACTTGTATGTTTTAGTGTAAATAAAACCAAAGGTTTTGATTTTACACTTTTATTTCTAGCGCGTACACAGAAGCTCCTTTTAGCATTGCATTTAGGGGTGTATTGTCCTCTCTCAGGTGGACCTGGCTGCAATGTTTTGTGGGATGCCGACTACATCTATTGGCTCTTTGGAAGTAAATGGAATAACTTAGCATTGTTTGACTGATGGGTTAAAAAAAAAAACAACTGTTGAGAGCTTTGCTTCTGCCCTAAATGAGGTGACAGGTTGCACTGGTCCTGGACTAAAACTAATAATATCCTTCATCTTTTTAAAAACACCACCTTTTATATATATATATATATATATATATATATATATATATATATATATATATATATATATATATATATATATATATATATATATATATTAATACCCACACACATAAGCACAATCTAAGAATAAGTGTCCTTGGAAAACACCCATGTAAATTTCTGAGGAAAATCTTTCTTGTAGAAACTGTCCTGGATTAATCACATAGCCGACCCTGAACCTTTAATCTAAGAAAAACTCTGGACTCTTACCAAGGCTTTGCAACATTGTTTGCTTTGCAACCATAAACTGCTTTAATCCTCATGATCTAAAAATACTTATTAATATCCTGTAATTCGTTCTGTTTACCATCAAGAGGTAGGTGAAAAAAGAAAGGGGTACAATTTTGGCTTTGTCATTAACACACTGAAGTCATCCAGCGAATGGTTAACTGTCACACCATGTTTTCGAGGGAACCTGCAGTTTTTAAGTTGAGGTCTTTATGCCTCATAAGCAGGAGTTCATTTTAATCCTCTCACTGCTGACTACGGCATCTGGTTTAATAACTGCCTTTTCACCTCTTTTCTTTGTATTGGGGATTTCTGTTATGCCCGTGCTTTGCTCTGCAGATCCCCAAGACCTCAGATCCCACCATTGTACGGGCACATTGTGTCAAGCTTGAGCTCCCGCTCCAAATAGCCCACACAGGCAAAGGCAGCATATTCCTGGCCACCGCATGAGCCAATCTATATATTCTGTGGGTTCAGATAAAGGAACCTTCTTCTAGATTTTCTCTACCAAACCTTTTGAGGTTGAATCTTAAAACTAACCATGTCCTCTCTCCTAACTCAGCAGAGATTACCTCCAAAATGTTGTTTTCTACAGATGATGTTTCCAAGGTAACAAGTAAAATGCTGCTGGTTTTGCCTTTTCATGTCATTTTAACTCAACGGTTTATTACTTGAAGTGTAAAAAAGTGCTAGGTCAATACATGTTGGAAAAAAGTGTGTGGATTCCTCTCCTACATCCAATTACTAATTAATCTTTCCTTGCACTCCACACCCTGATACAAAGCAGCTGTGGGTACATCCTATTAATATGCATGTGTTGAATATTTGACTATACAATCTAGTAGGCAGGATGTCCAATCAAAGCCGTCTCTATCCTATATCTAAAAGATCACAAGAGCTGTCAGTTTCTGTGCTGCTGACCTCGGTGATGCTGTGGGGATCACCCCCAGGCAAAATACTTGAAGCTTACTCATTGAGGGCAGTTATATGATGCCTGGAAGATGATGCAGATTGACTAAGAGGCGGACACAACCTTTCCTCAGCATCTAACCAAAATGAATACTCCTCTTTCACTGCTCTCCCACTCCAATAATTCAGATGAATCTTAAATATTTTACAAAAGAATCTCACGGAACTTGATCCATTGAAGTCCCTGTGAGGAACTTTTAAGTGATCCTGAAAAAGTCTCCCTTCTAGATAAATGCCTGGTCCTAATCCACACTTTGAAATGAGATAATCAGCACCATTACAAGTTATTCCTTAATGCTACTTTGTAGCTTCCTGATTGGGTCGAGCTGGACTGGATTGATTCACTGGATTGCCACCATGCCAGCTGACAAAGTTTAGTAGAGAGAAAAGAGATCTGTGTTTTTTCTCTGCTGAGAACTATGTTTTGTTTTGTTTTTTATTTTGGGAGGGTTTCTGATTTATTGACATGTTTACGTCCTGATGTTTCTGGATCTCCACAGACAATGCAGTCATGAGCATAAAGTGACAGCTGTGTGTTAAATTCCTCTGTGGTGCACGCTGGATTTCTCTAAAAACATCTGTCAGATGAATGTCTGTCCACTTGTTGATCTCTTCCAGCCACTTACTGCTTTTTCTCAAAGCTGGGAGCTTTCCATCTGTCAAAGTGATGATATTAAGTTTAAAAATGTGATTTTTGGTAGTTAACTCCCCCACCTAATTTGACAAACCATGATCCTCTGCAGTGCTTCTGCACAAAATGCACACACAACTGCTGTTGTTGATAAACAAATAGTCTCTCTGTAGATACACTGTAAGAAAAAAAAAATGCAATAATAATGTAAATGACTGGCAGCTATGGCTGCCAAAAAAAACCCTTTAAACAAAGTGGAATATCCAAACTCTAATGAAGCGCAAATATATTACATTTACAAAATTTTTCATTAAGAATTTTGCAGAAAAATCCTGTTATTTAACAGCAAAATAATTTTCATTGTGAAGGCCTTGCTGTATTTTAAGGTATTGCGTTGGGGGAACAGGCGGCTGCCCAACACTGCACTGCTGTGTAAACTCTATTACACTGCATTTTAGCACAGGCAGCCGGTCCACACCATGGAGCACAGACATGCTGCGCCCCCTCTACAGCAGAGTCTCATACATAAGTCCTGTACTCATGGTGGATTAAGATAAGATAAGACTCCTTTTCTTGTCTTGATGTTGGGTTTCTGCTAATAAAATTTTATTAACATTTACGGGTCGAGACCTGTAAATGTTTTTGTAAAGTGTCTTGGGATAACGTTTGTTATGATTTGGCGCTATACAAATAAAGATTGATTGATTGATTGATTGATTGATTGATTGATTGATTGATTGATTGATTGATTGATTGATAACCACAGTGTTCCCTCCTCACTCAAGGTTACAAGCGCTGTCACAACAAAAATGACTTTGCTGTAAAATTACGGGTAAATAAGAAATTTTGGACACAAACTGATAGAGGACCAAGTAACCATGATACAAAAGAGGTAAGTGTTTCTTGGAGAGAGGCAGTTTTTTTCTGTTTGTTTTGATGGTAAAAATCTGTCACTGATCAAAGAACAGTTAATTGCAAAAATGTAAGCATTATTGCAAGAATGAGTGAGGAGGGATGGGGTGCAGCTGCATACAGTTCTTCAAAATAATAAGATTTACCTGCAAATTCCAGTTAAAAACCTTAGATTACTTGTATGGACCTAAACCCTTGTAAAACTAGATACAAATGTAGAAGCAGAAAATAATTTTCATTTTATAACAATTTCACTGCGATTTAAGAGAGCAGAAAAGATAAAACAGGATTTTTTTCCCATTAGAAAATACAATATAAGCATAATATGTCATTAATGGCACAATACTTAAAAAAAAAAACATCCAGGATGTTATTTTACAGATAAATTCTGTAATTGTACAGCTTTGCTTTCTGATTTTGAAAAACAGAACTACTTTAAAAATTTGGGGTCATTAACCATAAAATTAGGATCTTTCTCAACAATGTAGACATCATGTCTCCTCAGTTATGTTAAAGTTGTACTTTTCATTTCAGCTTTGTCGTTATGTTCAGGAGTGATTTTGTGTCACTTTGAGTACATATTTTCTTCATACACTGTTTGAAATATAGATATATTGACTGTCAATCAAAAGGCCCCAAAAAATATCATGAACCGAGAAAACTCATCCCTATATTTATAAAAAATGCTTTACTGTTTTAATCTAAAATGAAATAGCGTAAGAATCAAATATAAAGAATGTGTCGGGAGGCAGACAGAGAGAGAAGACACAGCAACAAACGGAGAGTAGGTGCTTTTAGTGCTATTTCTGTCTTTTTAGAATCCAGATGAGTGATTTGAAGCTGTTGTCTGCTGTATTCAGCCACAGGCACCACTTTCTCCTCTTTTTTTAAACTCGGAGTCTTCAAATAATGCTTTGTGAAAAGTAAAAGCTTTTGCTCTATAAATGACAGGATAATTTCCAAAAATAATCTCCATAAATTAAAAACAACATCTATGTATTGCTAAGTAAAAGATGGTGTTAAACATTATCTTTTTCAAATTTTCATTCATCCAACCTCCCCTCTCTGCACCGCATCTCTAAAGAAGCTCTTCTGTGAGGAATTAATCTGAATGTTTGTGTAGTCTGTATGTCCATCTTGGTAATAATGAAAATCAAAGCCAAAATGAGTTTTAGAGGAGAATGTTTTCCTGTTTTTGCTTGGCAGTGCGTGTTATTCAGAAACATGCCTGCAATCCAGATAACCTTTACTGCATATCAGCCAGGAAATCCTCTTTCATCAGTGGAGAGGCAATGGAAGGCGCATGTCCCCACAGATGCCTCCATATCCCTGTGATGATGGGTGGGACAGAAAGATCAGGGATAAAACAAGCCAGCCAGCCAGAGAAGTAATATTTCCTCTGAGACTGTAATATAACGGCTTGGATCTTTGCTGTGATAGATTTTGCTTTGACACTGTGTAAAGAAAATTTCCACACTATCCAGTCTCTATCTGTAAGTGCAAACAATGCAGAGACTGGTTGTCAGCTAGTTTATTTGTTTCACATTTGTTCTCCCCTCCCTGTGGATAATAGTTTGCAGAGAAGTGTCATTGAATGAAACAAACATTTAAGCTAAGATCTGCCCTGACTGTAAAACAGTCCCTGAAACCAGCGGTATTGATTTCTTGTCCTGGGCATACAAACACAGTATCAGGGCTCAATTTCTTTTTCTTTCCATTGTGTGACAAACATGTAGAGCCTTTTGCTCTCAGCTCTGTGCTTTACATGCATGGACAGTCTGAACCAGTTACATATTGTTGGCTGCACACACGCTGCCAGCCTCTTGCATCAAGAACTACAGTATTTGACAAATGGACCGATATTATCTCGCTCAACAATGCATTGACTTCAGCAAAAAGCAATTCACAGGGACATTTCAGTATTTATAAATGTCAACTTAAGTAAATGCTAAGGTCCTTGGATACAAAGGTTTTGTAATTAAAGGTCAGCATTTGTGATAAAGCTGTTTTGTTGTTGTTTTTGTTCCTTTTTCTCCAAACCACACTATTTTTCCATTTTCTTTTTTCACACTGATGGAAAGGTCTGGGGTAGACTAAGGTTTGAGGTAAAGGTCTGCTAAGGGAAGATTCAGAGAAAGTATGGGTGGTTTAACAACACATACTAATACATTTTTCATTAATAACATTGTTAATATTTTTAGGCTGTGTGTGTGTGAAGTGGAGCAAAACTGTGTCTTCCAAGGCCGGCACTGTACAGACATGTTCAATAAACCACGAGCCAAATTTAAAAATTCTTAAGGGTTTCAAGGGGTTTTTAATTGGCAGAAGTCATGTCCACCTGCTGTCCACTTTTAATCATCTTGGTGACTTTAAAGATAGATGATACAGATGACCACATTAGCCAGGGCCACCGGAGGGAATCAGTTCTGGGGGCTGGGCAGGAGCAAACCAACTGAGGTAGACAGTTCTGGAGGAGGGGCCTAGCTAGTCGTTGTTGTTGGACTGGGAGCTTAGCGAGAAGCTGGTGTTGTACTGGGAGCAGAGTGAGGAGCTGGTGTTGGCCTGGGAACTAACCTAGGAGCTGGTGTTGGCCTGGGAACTAACCTAGGAGCTGGTGTTGGCCTGGCAGCCAAGCAAGGAGCTGGTGTTGGCCTGGGAGCCAAGTGAGGATCTGGTGTTGGCCTGGGAGTGGAGTGAGCAAGGAGCTGGTGTTGGCCTGGGAGCTAAGCAAGGAGCTGGTGTTGGCCTGGCAGCCAAGCAAAGAGCTGGTGATGAACTAGGAGCTGAGCGGGGAGCTTGTTTTTGACTGGGAGCCAAGCAAGGAGCTGGTGTTGCATTGGGAGCTGAGCAAGGAGCTGGTCTTGCATTGGGAGCTGAGCAAGGAGCTGGTGTTGCACTGGGAGCAGAGCAAGGAGCTGGAGGAAAACAGCTCTGAAAGCTGGGCAGGAGCCAACCAACTGAGGTAGACAGTTCTGGAGGAAGGGCCTAGCTAGTCATTGTTCTTGGCCTGAGAGCAGAGCAAGGAGCTGGTGTTGGCCAGGGTGCTCAGCTAGTCACAGTTGTTGTACTGGAAGTTGAGCAAGGAGCTGGTATTGGCCTGGCAGCCAAGCAAGGAGCTGGTGTTGGCCTGGGAGCAGAGCAAGGAGCTGGTGTTGGCCTGGGAGCCAAGCAAGGAGCTGGTGTTGGCCTGGCAGCCAAGCAAGGAGCTGGTGTTGGACTGGGAGCCAAGCAAGGAGCTGGTGTTGGACTGGGAGCCAAGCAAGGAGCTGGTGTTGGCCTGGCAGCCAAGCAAGGAGCTGGTGTTGGACTGGGAGCCAAGCAAGGAGCTGGTGTTGGACTGGGAGCCAAGCAAGGAGCTGGTGTTGGCCTGGCAGCCAAGCAAGGAGCTGGTGTTGGACTGGGAGCTGAGTGAGCAAGGAGCTGGTGTTGGCCTGGAGCAAAGTGAGGATCTGGTGTCAGGCTGGGAGCTGAGCAAGGAGCTGGTGTTGGCCTAGAAGCCCAGAGGGGCGAGGGTGTTGGCCTGGGAGCTTACAGCAAAAGACAAATACCCAGCTGCAGATGGGAATTCATTTGGTGTAAAAACAAACACTAAAAATTATGTCTACAAGTGTAGGACCATTTTTGTTTTCTCTACCCTCTTGTTTGATAGCTTTTTGATACCAGATGGTTTTTGGGGGATTCTTTTATTTATTTTTTTCTTGTTGTATTTATATTTTTATTTTTTTATTGTTGCAATACGATGTTCATGCTCTCTGATAGTACCGTTATTACTATTATAGTACTTTTTTTGTAATGTTCTTATAGCTTCATTACTCTGTTATTAATGTATTTACTTATTTTTTCATTATTCAAGCTTAATTGCTTGAGCTGGAATGGGGGTTTAAGTAGCGGTGTATCTCAAGAAGAGCTGTATGTATGGTTTGTCTGTATTGTATGACTTTAATTTATGTGGTGTATTGTAACTGTTGTGTTGAAATATATGTTTTGTGTTAGGACCCCCTCTAAAAACTGAGATGCTACATCTCAAAGGGTTATCCTAAATAAATTGAATCAGAATTGAATTGCTTTCTTTATCCAATGTAAAAAAATTCCACTGCACTGTATTTAAAAAGGCATAAGGGAAAAGTTCCATCCATGCGCAGTATATTACATACGTCACTGAATGTCATCTATCAGAGAGTGAATAACACATCTTAAAAGGAAACCAGATTTAAATCAATTGAATGTCTATTCATAGTGTGGAATTGATTTTATGAGTAGTTTGAAGGAGTCAGTACCCTGCTGTAAAAATTGATTAAATAACACAGAGATGTGTTCCTGACCTATCAAAATTTCCAACATAGTAGAACAAACGAGAACTCTCCGTAGTATGAGACAGTTCACTGACACCAAAAACAAACAAGAAAAAAAAACATAGCGTAAAATCTGATCCTCTTATAAATAACAAAACAGTGTATAATATCTTTTGTAAAAATGTAAATTAATTTCAGAGGAATACGACTCTACAAACCAAGTGGTATGCCTCATTTCAACTACGATCTCAGTTCATCAGACTGCTTTTACACAAGTGTTTCTCTCTGTCTCCATCTCTATCTTCTTTCTGTTCTAAAATATATTGAACCACAATACCAGTAAAAGTATGATTATGATTATGATTATGATTATGTTGCATTTAGGGTCAACTTGGAAATCAGATATGACTTCCTAACAATGGACTGGTCCATGAAAGGGCAGATTTCACTAAAAATTGATATCAAGTAGCAGACCCTATGAAATGGTTTCACAGATGTATCTGGCCCACTGGCCGTGAGTTTGAGACTTCTGTTATTAAGTATTTCACCTTCTCTCCACATCTGGATCTCTGGACTTCTGGACATACAGACTATTGGGCTACTACTGAACTGCCATATATGACAATAAGCTGCATTTAGGAGCAGTGAAACAGAGAAAACCACCACACTTTCCCCTACAATTTAACTAAGAGTAAAGAATTTCATTACATATTTATGTGCTCTAAGACAGTGCCTGAGTGCTTATCAGTAACATTGTGCGACAGTGGTGTAGCTAGCATAGTTACAGACTTTGGGTATAACAAACAGGCCGTCATAGTAGGGGTTCATTGGGGGCTTCTAGTTAAACAAGCTGCACTATCCAAGGTAGGATGAATGCTGACTCAGGCGCTCAGACCAATATGCCAGCCACATATTAACCCAAGCAGTTCTGGGATAGCAACTCATCAGTCAGCCCTAAGTGAAGAGTTGAGGCTAACATCTCATTATTGACCCTAAGTGGCTGGGGACCAGAGAAAATGACAGTCTGACATCATCTTAGTGTGTGCTCATATTGATTCCACACTTTGCGACCTCTGACCGAGGAGTCATTAACGCCAACATGTGATAGTCTTATTAGATCTTCATTCATCCTTTGCCAGCAGTTTTAATGTTCCTTTGATGATGTCCACTCTGGTCCCTGGCCTATGGTTGTTGGTGGCACTAAATTCACCTTTCTGACTTTGGAATCACAGTTTCTGCCTGTTTGGCTTTTCGCATTAGCATGCTAAGTGGGCTATCATGCGTTTCTAAGTGGGGCAGATCTATCTTACATGTGAACATGCTGCCTGCCGTGGGATTCTGTGGTTTTGCCTTGGTGCCAAGCCATGACTCTAACTCACTAACCCTCACCCCTCTGCCTGAACTCAATCCTCAGCCTCTCAGCTCCTGAGTTCTTCACATGTTCCTCCAAGGCTTGCTCTGTAGACAACCCAACTTTCAGTTTGGTCATGTTCACATGGTTATCCTTGTCCTCATGCACCTTCTGAAAAGCTTTGAAGTGTCAGTTGCATTCTTTGTCAAACTCAGCTTGACAAACGTCTCCATCAGACCTTTCAGCACAGTTGTGAGATCAGTGCACAGGAATGACAGCATGTGTTTGGTATTGTTTAAAAAATAATATTCTTAAAAGCTTGATGTAAGCAAAATTATCCTGCTGACCTCTATTCAGTTTGAGGAAAGCGCTTCTTTCTAAAATGACCCTTTCTCTATTTCGAAGGCCATGACTAAGGTTCCCCCGTATCACTAAAGCCTCAGCAAAATGCTAGAGATGCTGTCATTGCCAGAAGATCTAAAGCATTAGGTTTCAGGCTCTGGGTGTGTAGGCTGTGGCAGCTGCTCTTTGAGTTTTATCATTTCTTCTTAACACATGGCTTTGAGAGGCAAGACTTGGTTGGCTGGCTTCCTTTTGACAGGATTTTAAATCTGGGCCACTCTCTGTGGTCCCTCTTTGGATTCTTCTTCTCCCTCCTCTGGCTCCTCGTCCTCAGCCTCCTCCTGCCATACAACTGGTGGCACCAATTGAGCAATGCAATCTTCTACTTTTTCCAGAAGCACCTCGTGGTCATTTCCAAGGTATGCTTCAGGTGCAACTGTAGGATTGAGGAAGCATGAAGTGGCGGTGAGGGGTGAAAACTCAGAGTGAGTGTGATCAAGCAGCTGAACCGCTTGTCCATGTTTGCCTTCTTCTTCTTTGCCGGGAAAGCTAGGTCCTTGAAGCTAGGTCTTTGAAGCTGGAACCGTGTGCATGGAGGAACTCAGACAGGTGACCCTGAAGGTCCAGAAGTGAAGGCACTTCAAGGGATAAAAACTGTGTATTGATCTGGAACATCTGGGTATGCTCAGCAAAGGGGAGGCATAAATCTGTTAGATCAGTCAGTCTCTGCCACTCACATAGCAGTAGATAGTCCCAGCTTATCCCATCAACCTAAACTACTCAGTCTTTGATTTGGAAAAACTGTGATATCATCAGATATGTGCTGGACCATCTAGTAGAGCAGTCTTTGTCAAGAGTTTGTTGGCACAGCTGCAGCAGTCGGTTGCCACCGATGACTTGCAGGAGAGCTTGGTAAGCACTGTAACTTTCCACAGCAGTCCGTCTTTCTGGATCATATTCACCATGAGTTGCAGTGTGGGTACAACACAGGGGTCCAAACCTACAAAGATAAGGCAAAAACCCAGAGAAAAGAAGACTTTATTGATCTTTTATTGGAAATTCAACATAACTGCCATGAAAAATTGCCAAAGTAACTATATCCTAGCATAGCTCAATGTGACTGACATACTATCAGTATTTTATTATTATTTTATCATTTAAAAGTGCCAAGGCCCAAAATTCTATTTCAGACCCTGAAACACAACATGAAAATACAAACATTTTCAAAGATTTCCAGTACTCGTATGAAGTCTGTGCATACAGAGTAGAGAAAGATATCATGGATGACATTGAGGAATCATACGGTGGCTGGAGAGCCTGGGCTGAATGACAGCACAGAGGCACTGATCATCACTGCACAATAAAAGGCATTAAGCACAACTTCAATAGAGGCCAGGGTCTACCATGCAAGACAGGGCCCCAGGTGCAGATTGTCTAAAGATGCCCCTGAGACAGGGCAGCATATCATAGCAGGGAGCAAGGCGTAGGAAGTTAAAGCCAATAACCAAGTGGGCTGCATGGTGTTGTAATAAATCTGTGCTGAGTTTGGGATGGAGGTCCCAGGGTCAAAAAGGGCTACAACTAAGAAGGTTGTGGAGAATGACAGAGCCAAGGTCCCATGGGGCTTCCAGATCCAGGCAATATATTCATCTCCTAAAAAATACTGTTGAGGAAGAGGTGGGTTATGATTTATTTGTACGTAATAGGGGAAACATTTGTGACACAACTGTTGACTTCCAATGAGGTCAGGACCAAAATACCTGTTAAAGCCGTACTTGCTGTTTTTCACCTTTGCAAAGTCAAAAAGGTAACCTCACACAGAAGGCTGTACAATATATGTCTTTTTAGTGAGAAGTGTTCAAATAGATGGGGTTAAATGTGCGACTGACTACTCCGGCAGTTCCTCAAATACTTGCCATAAATCCGGTGGCAACACACAACAATGCTAGGTTTATCATTAATTCAAGCCAGAAGACTCTGATTATTCATAACATTTATGAGGCTTCAGCATCAGAGTCAGAGTGACCTTGGCTCCCCTCTCTGTGTGGAAGTGCGAGCCCTAGAGAGAGGGAATATCAAACGGGTACATAGTCTTGGAGATCTGGGGCAGAGTCGTCAGCCATATCCGTCACAGACCTTTGGGCTAAACTAACACTTGAAGAGGCTAAACCATACTGTGGGTAAAGCGTCACACTTTACAGGCCTTACTAACTTAGCCTATGGCCAAATCAAAGGAGGATGGAGCAATATATATGCAATGAGAGTGTATTAGTGCAAGTGAGCAGCTGTGCATACATACAGCATACAGAAAGTATTATGAAAATAGGAACAGGTGTAAATAACTTTTTGTAGTTTGTAGAAAAGGAAGAATTGAAGGTGTAGGCCTTGAAAGTTGTTTTGATCATTTTTTATCTAAGTATTCTTGTTAGTCTAACAGGAGTGTGTGCCTTTGTAATTGATTTATGATTAAAATGATATCATTAAGGATTAATGCTAATAAAACTAGTTTTATTATAAATAAATATCTTATAACAGATTTCAGTCTATATTATAACAGTCTAATAACCTCACCATGTGAAGAGTCATTCTGTTTCTTTATAAGCTTGAACAAAGTTCCTCTGGCCTTGTCACCCTTAAATTAGGCTTTATTTAAAAAAAAGTGTTGTTTATAACCCTCATTTTGTAGATGATTCTAAATGTATAGCTAATTGTCTCACAGGAGGGTATAATGCCAAGAACCAATGCCACGTTTTTAAAGAAGAAATAAAGAAAAGCTTTAGACATATGTTTGGGATGTTATCAATTCGAAGAACCCCTCATCTAAGCTATCTCATCAATTCTGCACTGCCATACCATCTTGTCAATATTTAGCACTCTTAGTAAGGCACCTGATGATCAGATAGAACAGCTCAGCCTCCCTGTGGTTTGACTTTTGCAGCACCAGCATTGGCTGTCGGATCCATTTAACACACAATTTGCATTATTTATGGGGCTGCCTTTAAAATGCTTTCTTTTAACTATGTTACAAATTTCCATACAGATTTTATTTTGCCTACAACTAACAACCTGATGTTTGATGAAGATACCACAGGAATAAGGATAGGTGTGTAAACAAGCTGCATTGTGACACAGCAGGTGATTGATCATGTTTACTTCCCCTTTCTCAGAACTTCCATTATGGATAAACCAGTTAGGTTGGGTAAAGTGCTTAACACCACTTGCAGTTATATGTTCCCTTGGTTACTTTCAGTCCACTCACAAAGCCTGGTGTCTCCACAAACCCCCATCAGTGAGGCTTTAAGTGGCAGATTAAGTTAAGGGACTTGGATAGATGTGTTAAAACAGCCATGGGTTACTCTCAAACAAGCAATATATGTTAGCAAGTAAATCACCTTTGTTAGTGCTCCTGAATGATATGACTCAGAGTCACTTAAATGCTTGGCTTTGCTTCAGCGTGTTTGAAGTGATGCATCGTGAGACACAAGTTGAGCCAACTTTTTATATTTCACAATAGTTCATGTAGGCAGCATTGTATGTCCCATACCAACCAGTAAACTATACTTAATCCCCCACCCGATGGACTGGATTATGTTTTTATTCAGATTTAATTTAGTAAAAAGATTAAAACACTTGTTGATTTCTTTCTCTACTTCCGGTGTAACCCACAGACTAGGGGTGTCCCGTTATTACATTTTCACTTCCGATACGATACCGATACTGCAGCATTTAGTATTGGCCAATACCGAAATTAATCTGATACAATATCAGCATTAAACATGCATACTTTTATTACTTATTTTGTAGTTTGTCTGTCATGTTAGAAAAGGCTTGATTAAGTGACATTATTCAAACAAAGAACAGTAGTCAGCTACAGTAGGTATGAGGAAAAACTGACCCATTTATTATTAACCAATGGGTAACGGAAACTGCTTATATCGGAGTGCTTATATCAGAGATTTTAGATGCATGCCGATATGATACCGATACTTGTTTTTTTGCTGATATCGGACTGATATCCAATATCAATATCGAACTGTGACACCTCTACCACAGACTGTATAAAATATGGACACAGGCTGTTTTTCAAACTGCCTACTGCAGTAGTATAGTGCCTACTACGTTGGCTAAAATTCACTATGTAGAAGGCAGTATGTGAAAACTTGAAAAATCTGCAGTATGCTAAAAGTCCCTGCATGTCCTACTGATTCAGGAAAATTTCTCAGTATGCAACGACTCAGTCTACCTGGCATACTGTTTCTTACCATGCACTGCGCTAATGCTGTTTGTCTATGTGGGTTTTGGTGAATTACCGCCATCTACTGGAATGAGTCAGCATTACAACTACGGTACAACAACATTAATGTTAAATGGTCTGTGAAATTGAAGTGAAGTGATATGAACGAGACATAAGTAACTCATTTCCAGCTGTAGAAGAGGTGATTACGTCTACAAATTCATTAGAGCTCATATAAAAGACTAATTCACTTTTTTAAACCATAGGTGGATTATGTGTTGTACATTTACAATAAAGCCAAAAAAAAAAATCCATCAGCTGTAGCTCCATTTTCCAAAACTGAAAACCAGAGTAGTGTACGACAAACAGAAAAGTCATATTACATGCAAAAGCATTAAGCAGTATGCAGTGGCCAGTCCCCAAAAATGTCTTTTTTAAAGTTGTTTAAAGAAAAAGATGAAGTCTGAATTGCTTGTAACAAGTTAAAAAAAAATCTGCCAATGAAACAAGAAAAAATGCTCAAATATTTGCTTGAAATGTTCTCTAATGGATTTAAATCAGGGAAACATGTTGGATGGTCCAGAACAGTGATGTTATTTTCCCTGAAGAAGTCCTTCATCAAGCCAGCATTGTGACCTGCAGCGTTGTCCTGTTGAAAAACCAGCTGTTCCCACACAGACCAGGGCCCTCAGTCATGAAGGATGCCCACTGCAACATCTGCACTTAACCAGCCATCGTCCGACCACCCTGCTCCACCTGAAGCTCCAGTGTTTTACTGAATGAAAAAGCCCCAGATCATGATGGACCCCCCTCCACTGTGCCGGGTAGAAAACATCTCAGGTGGGATCTCCTCTTCATGTCAGTAACGTTGAAGTCATCTGGAACGTCAAGGTCACATTTTTTCTCAACAGAGAATAAAACTTTTTTCCACCTTTCAATGTCCCATGTTTGATGCTCCCTGGCAAAGTCTAAACAGGCAGTTTTGTGGTGTTGAAGGAGACGAGGTCTTTGAATTCGTTTTTTGCTTTTGAACCCCTTTTCCTGCAGATGCTATCTAATGGTTATTGCGCTGCAGTTGGCACCAGTAATTGCCTTAAGTTTCGTCGAGGACAGCACTATGTCTTGACAGCCAATCAGATCCTCAGGCCAGGCACAGGTGTAATTTTTTGGGGTCTACCACAAAACTTTTTTTTTTTTCTATAATGCTCAGGATCTTTCAAAAAATGTTCAAGAAGAGAAAGCTTCTTAGCTTTAGCCATCAGGAGGGCATGACCATGTGAATGCCTGACAGAAAATGAACATTTGGAGCAGATTTTGGCTTTAATAGCCTGTGGTCTTTTGATCAGGTGATAAACAACCTGTTTCAGTCTTGTTTCTTGTTTCTTTTTTTTTTTTTTTATTTCAACTTCCAAATGTTTTTTTTTTTTATCACACTCCCCCTTCTTGCTTTTGCATTTTGCACCTCTACTTAAAGCCTCATTAAGGTCCAAATGTGCAAAATGCATATTCTAGCAATTTTTCAACTGGTCCTAAGATTTTGATCAGGTCCTTACCTGCAGTATAGTGTTTTATCTCTTTGTTTCAGGCCTTACTTCTACCAGTGCAAGATTGAAGCAAGAATAAAGCATTGGCTTCATTTTTCTAAACCAAATCTTGCCCCTTGGTACAACCTGCAAAATTTCTCAATTTTTTACACACATTTTTTGGAAACAATGATTTTGTTGTTTAGATTCAGAGTTTTTTTTAAGAATATACTTTTTTAGTTTTTCATTTCTTTAGTAAAAATTTTTAAGACACAAGTCCGAACCCCTTTCTCATGCTTTTGGACAGATGAGCTGAGTGGTAAGTGCTACAAGCCCTTAGCATTACTTTCAAAGCTCTGAAAACATAGCCAATGTACACACAGTATACTGTTTATCAGCAATTATATACAGGAGGCATATGTAGATCAAAGCATCTTGATTTAATGACCAACTAATATGAATAGTAGAAACATGACAGTTTGCTCTCTTCTGACTCTGACAGCTGAAACATATGGGGTTTGCTGACCTACTGTTTCCTTTTTTGTTTTGAAATTTTTTTTTTTTTTGGATTGGTCAAACAGCCAGGAACACTTTGACTTTAATGCAATGTCTGATTTGGTTCTGTCGTTGGAGTCTCTGGGCTTCCATTTGGATGGCGACATGTTTTTATTCCTGAAACATTATTTATCCATCTTGGTATAACTTGAGCATGAAAGCAAGAAATCTCAAAGCCAATGTAATCATTGAGTCTAGGAAGCAGATCAAAGGACTTGTCCTTTCTTGAAATTGTTGCTGATGAGTGGATATCATAGAAATAAATGCCATGATACATCTAACCTTTAAGCAAGCTCTTGGCTTTGCAGGTTTGCCTCCCAATTTATCTAGTGTAGTCATCACTTGGACTGACTGTACTTCTTCCTTCAAAATGCCTTTGCATGTTTTGCACGTAGCTGCATATGACAGCATCTTAACAGTGCTTACAAACTGGTGGGGAAAAGCAATCAACTCCAAGAGAGGGTAGTTTAGGGAAAGAGCCTGAGATCTGGTAAGAATATAGATAATACACGGAGTAAAAGAGAGACCTCCATGAAAATGAACATCTAGAGGAAAGGAGGGAGGGGGGATATGAAATAGTGACATTGTCTATAGACAACACTCATTATTTCTCTATTCAGTCAGCTCAGTGCCCTGGGGATGAGGCTGAAATAAAACTTCAGAACACATTTGACAGCGGGAGCTTGAGATGAGACGGTGCATTTACAGTACCATACAGTATAAGTGTAATATTCAACCCCTGTCATCATAAATCAGAGGACCCCGTGCTCCGAATACCAAACAACTTATTTGCTGTGGAAAGAAATTTACTATTTGATCAAAAAGAAAAGGTTGGAAATATAGAGACAATTTGATATAAATGCACAAATCAAATCTCTTGCTACATTGAGTGCAATATTATGGGCCCCATTAATGTCATAGTTCTTCCCTTATTCTCAGTGTTTCTGTTGTTTTCCCTCCCTTGTGTGTGCATGATTCCCCCTGTTCTGTCTGTGTCTGTCAGGGCGTGGCTCTCCCTCAGTCCATGGCTGCCATTCTATTCAAAACATGAGATTCATCCACCAATCAAGCTCCAGTCCCTGAGTCTGTCAAACCGTGTCTGAACCAGGTGAGGTTCCCCATGTTGAGTCAAAGTAAGCCGCAGGCTGCACTCCTGCATTAAACCCAAAAGTCAGAAGGATTGTGAGGCCCCACTTCCCAGTCCGTATTCAAACTGAAAAACAAGATCAAGCAAGCATACACACCTGATTAAAATTTTAAGACCAGATGAAAAACTGCACAAATTTATATTTTGCACTGTTGTCTAAAAAGATTTTTAGCAGAGTTTCAAAGTACAAAAAGAAAAAACAGGAGTTAAACAAACAACAATAACAAAAAACAACGTATAACAAACCTGGATCAGCTCTGACTGACCTGGAAAAACAGAAACAAACAGTCGTGATCAGTGATTTCAAAAGATAAATTAAAGTATAATGTTCTCTGGTTCTATCGTGTGGGTGTGTTGTATACAGTGTGTTCCACGTAGGGTAGGTAGGCAGGGTATCCCAATACAGGCGGCCCTCAGGTTACGAATGAGTTCTGTTCCTATGAGGCGCCGTAACCGGAAATACCGCGTAAGTTGGATTTTTACCCTAAATACCCCCTAAATCTCTCAATAACTATCCAAATACATGTATTATACTTCACATTCATAGGAAAACCGCAAAGACAATTAATATAGACATTTCAATCAAAACAGATAATCTACACCATGACGCAAGACAAAGTGGACGACGCTGATAACCACATAGCACTGTGTAGCTGTGTATTCATTCTTTTTAAAACTTACATGCACATTATTCTGTTATCAGGTGGTATACAGTATGATGACTGAACACATAAATAACAGTACAACATACAGTCAATTTTGCTGCTACTTATCATTAATAACATTTATTTATGACTTTGCATGGTTCAAATGTGTCAGGTTAATTGCATTAGTTGATGACAGGATGTACTGTATACACCGCTTGTTATCACACTGGAAGATACCTGGGACTACATGTGTTGGAATGGAAAGGTTAGTTAGTTTAGCATGTTAGCACAAGCTAATCACTAGCCATTTGACACATGCCTCTTTAGCAGAAAGCAGGCCAACTTGTGTCTGTTTAAGGCTGGCTCAGGGAGTATCAGAAACCACACACACACAAATAGTTTTACAGCAGAAATAAACACTTTGAATTTGCTTCTAAAATCTGTTTCAGAAACAAATGGGTGACGTCACATAGGCTATGTCCATTTATTACATATTAACTAGGAAACTCAAGGAGAAACAGCGATCAACTGTGAACAAAACTGGGTAGTTACTTACCGTCCGTCTTCTAGAAGCAGGAGAACGTCGAGTAGGTTTTCAAATGTCGCCACTGTTGTGTGTGAAAGCTAGTTAGAGATGCCAAGACCCGCCTTACGTTGTTTCTGATTGGTTTATATTGCGTGGTGCCTTCCATGGTTGGTTAGATTTAGGCACAAAGGACTGATTGATTGGTCTGGGATTGGTTGTCTCAGTCAGTCAATCAGAGTTACTCAAACTGCGACAAGCCGCAAGGACCAAAGTTTATAATCATGAAAAAAAATACATATAGAGAACTGAATGGGGAAATAAGCGTGAGAAATGTCAAGTGTGGCGTGTGGTGTGAGGATGGATCAAATTGCTTGACTGTCACACTCAAAGCGTGACGCTTGGCAGCTCTGATTATACAGTCTATGGTCTGTATGGTTAACCCATTTCATTAAGGTATATATGCTATATGTTGCCATGTAGCCAGTGGTCAATAGGAGAGATAAGTTCTTGAGAGCAGAGTTGTACTTTGTTTAGAGTGTAACAAGGTCCTGAAAAGTACTGAGAGAAAATACTGCAAAATACTGCAAAGAACTAACATTAGAAAATGTACTTTGCACTTTGTAATTTTGAACCCCAAAGCATTTAAGTGAGCTGAACTTCAGGTTAAATAACATTTACCTTTCAAACAACCTCATCTTGAGCAGTACCAAGGAAAAATCGAAAAACTAAAACCTTTTCAAACCAGGTTGAACCACTTTAAATCAAGGCCAGTTCGATTTTTCCAAGTTCATTTTACCCTGCACTCAAATTTTAGGCTTTATTAATACACACTCCAAGCTCATAAATCTGGTTTACACCAGTCTTCTAATATGCTTTAATGTTTTTTTTACAGCTAGAAAAATGTTTTAGGCTCATAAAAGATCAATCTTAATTTTAAGTTCCACTGAGTTGACCCTAAAATCATTGTTTTTAGCTAACCAAACACATACATAGAATTAGCTAACATAATTTTATTTAATTACAGTCACTGTTTCCTTTCTTTTTTTAGTGTACATGCAAATCAAAAGGAACCTGATTAGAGAAACATGAATAAATAAAATCTACCCTGCAATCACTCCAGTGGCTTCTGGTGTCATCAAGGACTGAATACAAAGTCTCACTGCTGATACATTACTGCTTTAGCCCCCCCTAGTCCTCTGGTCTGCGCTTCAAACTGAATTTCTTTTTGATTCCAATTATGTTCATGATTTCATTGACCAAATTTCTGATTTTGCACATTTCTTGTTCAAATGCATTGATCAAAGTGAGAGAGCGAGCAGCTGAGCCTCACTTTGGACTGTGCGATCCCTCACAAACTGAGGTGAGGCTTGTAATTGGCATGTGCCTGTTTCTGTCTCTCTTCATGCCTCCAATATAACGTTTTAAGACATTTTTAATAAGCACTTTGATTTTACATGTCAGGCTAATATATTTAATATCTGTGTGAGACATACTAAGTTTTGCTGGTGGGATAAAACTGTAGATAAGAAGGCGTAAGGTGAAGCAGACAGTACTCTGCTTTATTGAAGGTGGCAAATGTGAGCACACAAGTTCATGTTGCTGCCGTTCTTCCATGCAAAGACGTAGCCAACTGCTATTCCCAAGCCAGGTTTGCAACTGCAGTTTGTCCACTTTCAAATGTTGCTCTAAATGAAAGCCAAACATGAGAGATGTTATTTTCATTCGGTTATTTTCTACTGCTTATCCTGTTCAGGGTCGCAGGAGGCTGGAGCCTCTATCGCAGCTGTCTTAGGCTGAGAAGCAGGGTAGACCCTGGACTGGTCACCGGGAAGTGACGTTGGGATATTTCTGTGTTTTGTTTACATTGGTTAACCTGATTCCTCAACAGTGTTACTTTATGAAAACAAAATGTATAAGCCATGTCTTCTATAACACAACTAGTGTTGGTGAGCGCCTCCATTTGATGTAATGATCTCATTTTTTATTTCGTCATTTGTTTTATGCCACAGCTTTCTGAGCTTAGCAGATGGAAGAACACTTTCCCAAGAAAACTCTGATTCAGGATTTTCCACTTAAAAACTGTATACACAAAAAATGAACATTACTCTCTCACGCCATATTCCTGTTCATTTCATTCAACATGTTATACATCTCCTGATATACCAAAAGCAATATGGAAAAATAGCTCTAGCTTGATGCAAACATATATTTTGCAACATAAATTGCATTTATTGTTAGTAGCATATAATGATACAACCTCAGTTTTAAACCAGAATTTCAACTTTCTGAAACATAATGCAGTCATTCTCTGTTACCCAAAACTCTAAATTTCACAATACTAAAAGAAAAATGTTTTCCAACAGGAAGATAAAATGAAACTTCGTGCTGAAGCAGCGCTCCAAGCACAGTGTCAAGTGGGGAGTTTGACAAAAACATACACTTCTTTTTTAATTATTTTTATTTTATTTTTATTAATTTATTAATTTATTATTATTATTATTATTATTATTATTATTATTATTATTATTATTATTATTATTATTATTATTATTATTAATTTTATTTTATTTATTTTATTTTATTTCATTTTATTTTATTTCATTTTATTTATTTATCTATTTATTTTTTGGAGGGGTGCTCCCATTTCATCTTTTTTGAAACTCTACTTAAACTTTGTGCAATATTTAATCTGGGTCTTAAAGTTTTGATCAGATTTGTGTGTCCAAGAAATTGTATGCAATGAAATAACAGGCAAAGGAAGAGAAAGACAATTCCACTGAGGGAGCCCATCTTTTAGTCCCACTCCACACTGACTGTTATTAAGCTTTGATTTATAGCTTCATAACAGTAATTGCTGAAGGGCAGCTGCTCCTTGTGTTATTCAACTGAGTTTCCATGGTGTCAGCTCCATTACCCACTCAAAGCTAAACATCAGGTAGCCGACTTGTGATAAATATCACAAAGCACATTAGCTGTTGTGGGAAAATGACCCAATGGATTTAAATGATTTCTTTCATTTCATGTAGTTGACGCCTTCTGACTCCTTGAATTTTTCTTTTGTCTTCTCTTTTTTGGCTTATTTGGAAAAGTCATTCAAAGAAAAGCTGGATGTGTAGAGATGACTGCCACTTAATCATACAGATGTGCACGCAGGAACATCAGATAAGACCTTTGGGATTTAATTTACATAACCTCGCACACTGCTGGGAACTCAACTACCCCTTATGTTTTAAAAATACTTGTTTTGCATTTCTAATGCAATCATGGAAAACTCTGCCACAACATATTTGAGTGACAGCGTGCACAGTATGACAGCACAAAAGCAACTCATCAGGCTGTTTTTACATTCAGAGTTCATGATACAACTTAAGAACTGAAAGCCTAAATTTTGATTGTGTTCAATTTTTAGGATGTTTAATTGAAATGCATGGTAATTACTAACAAATGAAAGTTGTATGGATGTCAATCCAAGCTTGTATTACAGTGGTATCTTTCCTACAGTTTGGTAAAAATGTCCAGTTCCTAAGTCTTGTTGTCAATTTTAGTTTGTTTTGTCTGGAGCAGATTTCTTTTCTTAAACAACAACAACAAAAACAAAACCTTCACAAATTAAATCAGAACTAAATATCTTAATCAGATACTTTCTATGTTTTCAGGTGCATGTATTTGCTGGTTTCATATCGGAGAGAGTACATCACGTGTCATGGAGCTTTTTAGATCAAGAGGCCAGAGTCTTTGAGGTACTAATTTAGGTTGACAAGACGTGTCATTGAGTGAATCCTAAAGAGTTAACTGCAGTCTCCTCTGTCCTCTCTCTCCTTTCCCCTCCACCACACCAGAGGTACTTACTGAGCCGGCATATTGAGTGGCCTCCCAAAGCACTAATTGTGCTAGGAGGAAATAGGAATGGTCAGAGGAGCAGTGAGCAAGGAGACACCAGCAGGCATCAAGGAAATCTTTTCACTGGCAGACACGCCCCCATATGGGATATGACTCACTGATTGGATGCTGCAGCAGCTTAGACTTTTCTGAAATTTTACATCATAGGAGTTCAATCATACTGAAAAAAAAAACAGACCTGAAAACAGTCACTCAGGACAGCCCTGAAAGATCCATAATGATGTTTTAATCAAATAAGAAATAATGCTCATTTAAGTTAATGTACAAATGTTTTTGAGTTTTTCTGTATTTTTAACTGTTCTACTGTCATAACATATGAAGTAAATTGGGAATAACTCCAAATATTGAAAGTTCAAAGTATTCCAGAAAAATAGGCCAAAGCACTGATTCATTGGACATTTCACCATTTAATAGTGAAAAAAAAAAGCAAAAAGGTCCTCGCAGGCGTAGGAGGTGTAGGAGTGTAAATGTGAATTTAAAGTTTCGTTTACCTCACAACCTTGGGTTTGTAAAAACTGACACGGTTTGATTTTCCTGAAACTTGATGTAAAAATCTACAATTCTACAGTTCTACATTTTCATTTAGCAGACATTTATGTCCAAAACAACATACAACACAAAAATGGATTTAGACTGGAGGGAAAAGCTCTAGTTAGTGCAATAAAGTGCTTTAGTTTTGACTGGCTGCAGGTGCTGCCATCCAGTGCCAAAAGAAGATCCTTTTCTTTTTTCACCTTAAATAAAGTAATCACAACTAATTCTGCAACATCAACAATACTGATAAAAATGTAACAATATTTACTTCATTTAGCATTGTCATGCTAAATATTTACTTAGAGCTGGGTCTGAGACCTTCTGACTCATTCTACCCCTGAGGACAAAGAGGAGAAGGCTCAGATTAAGTGCACACATGTTCCCTGAACAGATGAGTCTTCAGACATCTCTTAAAGTAGAAAGGGACTCTATGGATCATATCAAGTTAGGTCATTCATTCTACCATTGGGGAACAACAGAGGAGAAGAGTCTGGCTAGAGATTTAGAGCCGCGCTGGGCTGAGATTAGTGATGTGCGGATCGATACTGAAATGTTGATACTATCAATACCAGCTGTCTGTGCTCTAAAATCGATCCTAAACCCAGAATATCTATACTTTTCATACTTCAGCTATTTGAAGTCCTGTAAATCAGTGTTTCCCAATCCTGGTCCTGGGGACCCCCTGCCCTGCATGTTTCAGATGTTACCCCACTCCAGCACACCTGATTCAAATGAATGGCTCGTTATCAGGCTTGAGCAGAGCTTGATGACGAGCTGATCCCTTGAATCAGGTGTGTTGGAGTGGGGTATCATCTAAAACATGCAGAGCAGGGGGTCCCCAGGACGAGGGCTGGGAAACACTGCTGTAAATCATGAACAGGAACACAGTAAAAAGTCTCCAAACTGTTGACAACAAATCTGAATGATACGCCGTTCTGTGGGAACTACTTTTTCTTCTGCCTGGCTAAGTGCTTAATGTGAAAGTGCAGCTACACGCTGCTCAGTCTGTCACTCAGTCTCACGCTGTCACAGGACAGAATGGCAAAATGCAAAGGAAGTCGTATGTGGAGCTTGTTTAGCTCCATCAACAGCCAAGTCACTGTTTTTTGATATTTTAAGAAAAAACGCCAGGACTTGTGGCAACGCAGCAAACCTTGTTATACACATTGGGTTGAATCACATGAATACAAGGCATTAATGATGAGGGGGACAGAGGAGGAGGAGAGAGCAGAGTCAGGTGCTGTTAGGGCAGTCTTTCTCAATTCCAGTCCTAGGGCCCCCCTGCCCTGCATGTTTTAGATGTTACCCGACTCCAACACACCTGATTCAAATGATCAGCTCGTCATCAAGCTCTGCTCGAGCCTGATAACGAGCCATTCATTTGAATCAGGTGTGTTGGAGTAGGATCTAAAACATGCAGGGCAGGGGGGCCCCAGGACCGGAATTGAGAAACACTGTGTTAGGGCGAGGCAAACGTCTCTGGCTGAGTCCGCTCCATTCAGGTACAGATGGAGAAAATGTGGAGCTGTAAGAGTTACTATGCACCGTTGCTGTTGTTCAAATTAATAGATATGGTTATGAAATAAATAACAAAATAAATACATGCTTCAATAAATAACTGCATGACTTTGTTTAGAGTAAAAGTACGTGTGTCAAGGAGATAATCTCACAAAGGCAAAACAGCCTAGATTAATTCAGGTAAGAGTCCCTAAAGAATTGATCATTTAAAGTGGATTACAAACACTAGGTGTCATTAAATTACACAGAACAATTGCATTAAAACAGTCATGGTGAGTTAAGATATATATATTATAAAAGAGGAATAAAAAATAACATTTAATCTATTAAATATATCCATCATAATTTACAACCTGTTCAATTTCTTTAAATGTTGAGTAAATAATTCAAAATGTTGGCATTGAGAAACTTGTGAAATTATTACAGCATTTATTTATTTAATTAAATACTGTACTGGCCAGACATATTACATGTATTTACACTAAGTATCGGTATTGGATCGGTATCGCCAATACCAGCCTGAATTATACTCAGGATCAGATCGGAAAGGAAATTGGTGGTATCGAACATCACTACCTGGGAGCACCAGGCGTCTCTCACAAGCAGAGCATAGAGGGCCAGAAGGAGTGTAGACCTGGACAAGGGACCTCGGGTAGGCAGGAGCTGTTCTTGTCTCTGTTTTGTAAGCCAGAAGAAGAGCTTTGAGTTTGATTAGAGCTGCAGCTGGAAGCCAGTGAAAGAAGATTTACAGCAGGGTGACGTGCTGTTTTGGGCTTGCATTAGTCCTGAACAAAACACAATGTTCTGCACCAATCTGCCGGATACAGCATTACCCATACAACTTCATTGGATGGTAGCAGGATAACAGGTGATCAGAGGGCAAAAGAGAAATTACAAAAATAACAATGCTTAAAATATTATTTATTATATTTTAAACTTAAGCCAGTGAAAAATGTAGCTTCTCTTTGAAAAGTATAAGAACTGTCCTGTCTGCTGCCGCAACTTTTCTCCATGGACCCGAGGTATCCATTATGACAGTCAAACATAGTACGTACATTTGTTTTTACCATAACATTAACAACAATAACAATATTTATTATTATTATTATTATTATTATTATTATTATTATTATTATTATTATTATTGTAGTAGTTTTAAGTTACCCATTGCAGTGAACCTGGGCTTACAGCAGGGTTGTTGGGGGAAATGCTAAATGTCCAAACAATACATCAACAGGAATCTCAGAATTCATAAGTTAGGAAAGCTTCAAGGTAACATTAGAACAGAGAGCACAAACATAACAAATACACTTTGTACTAATAATTTTTGGTTCATAAAATACGCACCAAACTCAGCTTTCATCCATCAACATTGTTTCCTTTTGTTATCTTCAGAGTGCTGTGTTTTCAACTGCTCACTTATTTTTCACTGATAGAAGCCTGTTTTGCGCTTTTCACATGGTCAAAGTACTTTGGTTATACTAATGCATTCTGATGCAAGGAAATTGCACTAAAATGTTTGAGTGCCTGAGGTACAATGCATTTGGCCTTCCTCTGACAAACACTTTTTATCAAAATCAGATTTGAACCACAGGGGAAGAGGAAATATTTCAATTCCTGTTTCCCTACTTAATTATTTCCAGTGCATGCCATGTCCTCTGCATGAATAAAGAACATGGTCAGGAATAAAACCTGTCACAGTGAGTATGTTTGGGTTCTAAATGGACTGTGTTTATGTAGCACCTTCTCTGGTCTTCTGATTACTTGAAGTGCTTTTACACAACATGTCACTATTCCATATCATTCTTACACCTTCGATGGGTATCTGTAAAATGAACTGTTTCCAGATGTGTGCTTGTCCAGGACGTGTTTGTACCTTGTATTTTACTGGTATTGTGAGACCTTTAATTCCCTGAGAATATTTTTATGCCGTTGCTCCAAACTGATTGTTTTATGTAATTTTTTTCATTTTTTTTCTCCTCCTTCTCTCTGACATGCATTATGTTGGTTTACACCATTGTGATCGAAATATTTTCTTTTTTTTTACTCTCGTGCATTTTTACATCAGGATGATTTTTGTCAACTCATTCAATTTGCTTGCCTAATTGCATGTAGATGGTAGAAGAGATGAAGAGTTGATGCGAAGATGCAAGGCAAGCTACGCTAACAAGCTTAGAGCTAACCTCTCAGTACAATCAATATCTGGAATCAAGTGACATAAAATAGTTTCTCACAAACAAAACCAAGCAGTTTCATCAGGTTTGGGGTAAATTCACACAAACTCTATGAATATTTTCCCTCAAAAGGTTTACACCAAAGGTTGTCAGAGGGTCACCCTCTTGTGAAGGATTTACTGTCAATCAGATTTTTCAAATTTTGCAAAGGTGAGTGAAGTAGGGGTGCTGAGGGAGCTGCAGCATCACGGGCAGCCAGAGTGGTCAGAGTGATAGCATGTTGAATGCATCCTGAATTTGCCAAATTTGCATGAATAACCCTCTTCATTACCTGAAATCTCACCTCCACAGACAAGATGACCAAGCACATGAGCACGCTCATCTTTTGGAGATGAGATTCTAAGTAAATTTGAGAGACGGGCAGTGCTATGTGCTCCCATATTCATAATATTTTTATTCTCATTTTTACTCATGTATTTAGACTTTTTTGAGTCTTAAACCTTTGATCAGCTGATGAACATCCTTTTTCAGTTTGTTGTTTGCAATTGCCTACTCATTTTTTGTTTTGTTTTGTATTTGTATTTGTATTTTGAAACTTCAATGAGAGCCTTTTTGAGATTTAACAGTGCAAAATGTAAATTCCTTGCCATTTTTCAACTGGTGCTCAACTTTTGATCAGGTGTGTATTAGCCTTTTTGACGATGCAGTTATTTGGCTCAGCCCATCTCTCCAAAAGTGTAAACAATGTGTTTCCTCAATGGGAAATTTCTGATTCATTATCTCAGTGGTATGGTGTGCCAAGTCAGTCTGTTTAGGTTAATACAGCTGACATTGTGTTTTATACATCCAAATCATAGACCGTATGAAACATGGACAAAGCCAATCTGCGGATGCAGCCACATTTGCTATGACACTGGCTGTGAGTTTCCTTTGGAGCAGCTACAGGGTGCTTGCCAGTCACGTGACCTGAGCTGTGTCTCTGATTGGACAATCAGACGATTCTAGTAACTTCTAAACTGCTAAGGTAGAAAAAAATTCACTCACCATACAGCATGTGCTGATAGTGAAATCAACATTTCAGACCCAAGCTGTTTTTTGAACCAGGCTGTAAATATGTTTTGAATGGCATAAAAGTCTGTTTTATGACTGGGTGTGTATGTGTCTTTACACTTACAACACTGGTCTTCATCAATTGAACTTCTTTTACCAAAAAAAATAAAAATAAAATGAAATAAACATTACAATGTTTGGTACCAAAAAGAAAGTCAAATCCAATCTTATCTCAATTGCTATTGCCTGTCATTGTGAGGAACTTGAGCCCAGAGATGTGGAAACAAATGCACCAAACCAGAGTTTAACAGGCAAAGGGTTCAATCGGAATCCAGGCAGAGGTGGGTACACAAAAAGGCAGTCAGAACACACAGCAAGACTGTAACTAAAGGCTGGGATGAAGACCGTGTCGTGCTGCTTACCTATCAACATAAACTTCCCAGATTGGCTCCATTCCAATTCTTGCAATTTGGGATTAGGAAATCCCTACTTCTAAATTTTAAAAGCAAGTACGTACTTCCTAATATAAAAAATAAAAAATGCAGTCTCTGTCACTGCATTACTGACTAACATTAATTATCAATCTTATACGACTGTCATGATGGGAGAATTTAACTGCTCAGTACACGTTAAGTAACATGGTGTCATGATATGAAGTGACATGAGATATTTGCCGAAAAAGTTTTCAGAAAAGCAAAATTGGTTTTAGGAAAATAACTATTTAAAACAGTTACCTGTTTGACAATACATCAACCTAATCAACTTGTCTTATCAGTGATACACATTGATCAAATTGATTGATTGAGGGGAATTAAATAATCATGATACATATTCTTGGTTACTCTCCAGCATGCTGACCTGTTAGTAGGGGCGTAGCTACAATTAGGCAAACACAGGCAGTTGCCTGGGGCCCCAAGATTCCCAGGGCCCCCCCAAAGCATCTCTTAAAAACTGATTTATGAAGTTCTCTTCGACTGAAAGCATTTCTTTTTTCTAAATCTTACTTCACATGCTTCATAATACATCAAAAGGCTTAATCTTTAATGATGGTTTTGGGTACTCCCCCTCCCTTCTTATTCAATGGGCTATTCCATGTTACAACACATCTGAACATTTGATTCAGGAAGAAAGTGGTGAAAAAACACCTTTTCCCCATTTTTTTCTAATTTTCAACCAAGTGGGAAATAAAAACAATGTTGCTCTGAGATCTGAGATAAACATATAAGACTTTTAGGATTTTAAAGACTTTATCTAGCCCAGGAAACAGGATCATTTTCTCAAAATCAAACTTTTTGAGTTGGTGATAAACATTATTGTACAAAATCTCTTTTTTGGAAACATAACTCACTGGACAGGGGGTCAAATAAAAATACATTAACTTTAAAGTAATAGAACCAAAAAGTATGGTAACTGTAAATATCACCTCTTTCAGTAGATTTTTTTCTAGTGTTTTGTTGTGCTTGATATTTACATATTTTTTCTTTACTAAATTATTTTTTTCAATATTTACTTATTGTAATGTTTTTCACTTCATACTTTCTTGTTTGTTACTGTTACTCTGTAATTTCCCCACAGTGGGACAAATAAGCTGTCAATTGACCATAAAAGATTTCAAATCCAGGACAAAGTGGACTAAATTATGTATTCACTTTTTTCAAAATCAAACTAAAGTACAGAACTTGAGGAAATGCATTTAGTTGTGTTAAGTTACCATGTACAAGATTAGCACTGTCTCATGCCTTGATTCTGGGAAAGAGACAGTGGACCCAGGGAAGGCCAGACTAGCTCTGAGGAAGATGAGTTACAAGGACATGGAGGGTCCCATTGACTGGGTTTGCCTTGGGCCCCCAAACCACTAAATACGCCCCTGCCTGTTAGTGATGGAGGTAAAAACAGAAATGATTTAGGAAAGAAAGGACATGCCTTTCCATATCATGCCATTCAATGATATGCGCATTTATTTCTGCTCATGGTCCAATCAGTGCAATTACACATGCCGTCATTAAATCGTTCTTAATTTGACAGGCTCATTCATCATCCAATGGCAGATTCTGTCCTGTCAGCGCAAGCCACTGAAGTGAGTCTGCTAGATTGTGCTTATTTTAATTTGAAAGGATTTTTAAGTAAGGCCCAGGTGTTGATATTTTGTTGAGAGCAAGCGAGGAGACTGTCCAAAGGCTCAGAGTAAATTTAAAGTAAAGTTTAATTAAGTTAAGTTTCCTTAATAGTCAGTCCGTCCTATGAGGGAAGGATATAGTCAAACATAATTAAACTGAATAATCATTTTTATTATTGTGACAGAGACATACTGAAATGAACCATACACATTATAAACAAAATCTGAATTATTCATTTTATCATTTTTATGGAATTTCTCAAGCAGATGAAGCCCAGGGAAATCCTGTGTGGTCTTTGCTGTCTTTTCTTTGAAACATCAACCAAAAGGAGAAAATCAAATAGATTAAATAAATAAAAAAGGAATTTATCAGTGAAACAGCTAATAATGTCTGAAGATATTTCCTGATCTTCTTATCACAGTGTTTGCCATTGTGCATTCCTTTCTGCTCTGAAGATTATTTCCTGACTCAAACCAGGTGATGCGCAGCTCTAAATATACAATGGTTATCAAATAATTCACCTACACTGCTTATTTCCTAATTAGGCATGTTTACTTAAGCAATAATCATTTTCAATTTCACGCCACTTTAACTTGAAGTTAATTGAAACAAGGTTGTTCATTAGTATGGTTCCATACCCTTCCCACCTGCACCACTCTGCAATGCAAATAGGTAGCACAAGGAAACTTAATTGCTTTCACATTTACTTTGAGGAAGTCTGCAATAAGATGACCAGAACAAAATGATTAAAAGAAAGTTCAAATACCCTCATAATGTTCCACAATATATGAACTAAAACTACATTTATTTCACTTACTTTAGCTGCTCAGTGTACACTAATGAAGAAAAAAATGGACATAAAGAGACATGAGCAGGTTTAGACAAAACGTGAAGAAATGTGCATAATCGAAAAGCTTCAGACTAACCCCAGCTATAGAGCCATACACAGTCTGCATGTTCTAGCAATGAAAGGTTATGGTTTTATTTCCAAAGAAAACAAGGGATAATTTCTTTTAAGATGTCACCATAACCACAAAAACAATAATGGAGAACAGGCTTTTGTCTTTCACAGTTTACCAAGTTAGGCTGTTCAGTTACAGTTTCCTCACACTGTTGTAAATTACTTATAGCAAGTTGTGTGTGTTTGTTTTGGGGATAAAATGGAGATGAGTTTGATACAAGATTTCATTTGTTCAGTCAACTTTTTACTGGATACAACTTGCCAAAGTAAGGTTTATCAATACAGTTACCAGGGGCGTAGCTACAATTAGGCAAACACAGGCTGTTGCCTGGGGCCCAAAGATTCCCAGGGCCCCCCCAAAGCATCTCTTAAAAACTGATTTATGGGGCATTTCTTTTTTCTAAATCTTACTTCACATGCTTCAAAATACATCAAAAGTCTGAATCTTTAATGATGGTTTTGGGTACTCCCCCTCCCCTCTTATTCAATGGGCTATTCCATGTTACAACACATCTGAACATTTGATTCAGGAAGAAAGTGGTGAAAAAACACCTTTTCCCCATTTTTTTCTAATTTTCAACCAAGTGGGAAATAAAAACAATGTTGCTCTGAGATCTGAGATAAACATATCAGACTTTTAGGATTTGAAGGACTTTATCTAGCCCAGGAAACAGGATCATTTTCTCAAAATCAAACTTTTTGAGTTGGTGATAAACATTATTGTACAAAATCTCTTTTTTAGAAACATAACTTACTGGACAGGGGGTCAAATAAAAAAACATTAACTTTAAAATAATAGTACCACAAAGTATGGTAACTGTAAATATCACCTCTGTCAGTAGATATTTTTCCAGTTTTATGTTGTGCTTGATATTTACATATTTTTTCTTTACTAAATTATTTTTTTCAATATTTACTTATTGTAATGTTTTTTACTTCATACTTTCTTGTTTGTTACTGTTACTCTGTAATTTCCCCACAGTGGGACAAATAAGCTGTCAATTGACCATAAAAGATTTCAAATCCAGACAAAGTGGACTAAATTATGTTTTCACTTTTTTCAAAATCAAACTAAAGTACAGAACTTGAGGAAATGCATTTAGTTGGGTTAAGCTACCATGTACAAGATTAGCACTGTCTCATGCCTTGATTCTGGGAAAGAGACAGTGGACCCAGGGAAGGCCAGACTAGCTCTGAGGAAGATGAGTTACAAGGACATGGAGGGTCCCATTGACTGGGTTTGCCTTGGGCCCCCAAACCACTAAATACGCCCCTGACAGTTACGTTATGCTACCGTTCGAAATGTGACATCAGGCAAATGTTGTAGCTGGCTATATGTAGCGCTATCGGCAGCCTGGTGCTGTAACGTATCTGTAGGCTAACGTGACAATAGGTCAACACTGTCAGTTTGTAAGTAGTATAGTAGTCATCCTTATTTAGCACAGCTGGCTCTTAAGTTGAAACAGACCACTGCAGAATAACTGCTGACTGTGGGTTGGAATGAACATTAGCACAAACATTTTAGCCCCTTCAGTAGCCTTTGGCTCGTGTTTTAGCATTTAGCTCATGCTCTATCACCCTCCTGTTTAGCTTTCTCCTGCTCTTCTGTTCTTTTTCTGTCTGACAGTTAGGCTCCAGTGTCCACCATCACTACAAAATTAATCACAGAAATTGTTTTCAGCAGAGAAAAACACACATCTCTCTTCTTACCCCTGAACTTCATCAGGCGGCATGGTGTTGTCATAGAGACCTAGATTTGCTGTAAATCACTCTGGTCCTTCTCAACCTGATGGGGAAGCTAAGAAGTAGCATTTAAAAATAACCTGTAACCTGTAATATCGGTGCTGATGATCTGATTTTAAATGTGTAGGGTTACAATCAGCATTATATCTAGAAGGGAGACTTTTGCAAGATCACTTTCAAACTCCTCTCAGCCCCTTAAACCAGAGCTTGTTTATGAAATGTTGGCACAGAGAAGCCCCCAGAAAGTGACATTTTTTAACCTCTTGTACAACAATGTGTAAAAAAAAAAAAAAAAAACACAATAAATAAAAGCACTGTTGAACCAAAACTGAGGTCCCAGTTAATTGTTGGGGTAATCTTATATGACCCTGTCCTGTGGATCAAATTGGATCTTGTAGGTTAAAAAAAGAAAAGAGTGTTTTTCAACAGCTTAATAACCAATTATCATTGTAAAAACTTGTACCTAAAAAGTTATTTAAATTATATATTAATACAGTTTCATCATACTTTACCCAAGTTGAACATACACTGTTACAGGCTTGTGTCGTGCTCACTTTCATATCCTATAAATGAGGCTGTATGTGGCCAGCTTGGCGTGATGTATGTTGTTTGCAGCCCTGGATATCAGCCAGAGCTGTGCATAATGACAGAACTGTGATTATTTTTCTTCTGGTTATGGCAGCCATGCACAGCATCAGTGTCTTCATTAACTGTAGGAAGATACCCATTCTTCCCTCACAGGCAGACATTTTCACAGTGTGAAGAGTGGGGGTGGGAACCTCTGGTGTTTCACAACTCATGTCTTCACAGACCATGCTCCCTGATTGATGTTTTTATAAGTAAGACCTTGCACAGCTTCCCCCTGGGCCATGCCTATGCTTCCTGGTATCAATCACATATCATTTCCATTCTTGGGCTGTTGCCTGACAGAAATACTGTGAAGGTGATCTATGTGTGTGTGTGTGTGTGTGTGTGTGTGTGTGTGTGTGTGTGTGTGTGTGTGTGTGTGTGTGTGTATGTGTGATAAGTAATTATTAAGTGTCCAGCTACTCTAATCAATCATTAACATCATACCAAGCCCTTCACTCTAACCCCTCTCCTCTCCCCATCCCCCACGTGCCTTTTTACGATTTCTCTCATGCTCTCTGAAGTAACAAAGGCTACAAAACCTGGTTTGGTCCAGTTCTTTTCCTCTTAAGTAAGGTTTGTTTTAAGGCATCTTTAATCTTCAGCCCATCAGCATGGGTAAGAGAGGACACGATCAGTGAGACCTTGGTCTGTGGTTGTGTTAATGAGATAGCTACCATCAATCACATGCTGTAGGAGATGACTGTTGAGTAAAGGTGTGAACATGAGGGTGTTTAGTGAAAGACGGCGCTTCTCGCCTAGTTTACTTCCCAATGTCAGTAAGTAACTTTTATTTGTGTAGCACCTTTAACAGAGAAAGATCACAAAGTGCTTTACAGAAATTAAAAAATTAAAACAAGCAAAATATATACATATGATGAAGTGAAACATGGACAAAGTGAAACCTATGTTTGAATGGATGTGTCAGAGGGTTTACAGAAATCAATAATTTGGTAAAGGATGGGTCTGATCAGGCCCTGAATCCTAACTACATCCATGCGGACTTATTTAGTGTTTGTAAACAGTTACAGCTGCATGAAAATTTTAGCAACAGAAGTGCTGCTAAGTTCAATGGTTGGTCAAGCAACACAAGAGTGTTAACCATAGAAAAGTACATTTCTTTACCTAAATTACACCAATCTGAACAGAAGTTCAGTGGACGGAGATTCAGTGAACAGATATTCAGTGGGCAGACAGTCAGCGGACAAATGTACAGTGGAAAGACATTCAGTGGACAGACGTTCAGTTGACAAATGTTCAGTTGACACAAGTTTGGTGGACAGTTATTAGGTGGGCAGACATTCAATGGACGGAAGTTCAATGAACAGACAGTCAGTAAACAGACATTCAGTGGACAGATGTTCAGTGGACAGACTTCCAGTGAACAGATGTTCAAAGGACAACCTTTCAGGGGACAGAAATTAAGTGGACAGACGTTCAGTGGACATATGTTTGGAGGACAGAGATTTAGGGGACAGAGATTCAGTGGACATACTTTTAGTGGGCAGACGTTCAATGGACACACTTTTAGTGGACAGATGTTCAGTGGACAGACATTCAGTACACAGATGTAAAGTGGACAGATGTTCAATGGACAGACATTCAGTTGACAGATGATCAGTGGACAGACATTCAGTGGACAGACGTTCAGTGGACAGATTTTAGGTGGGCAGACATTCAGTGGACAGACATTCAGTGGACAGACATTCAGTGGACAGATGTTCAGTGGACACACTTTTAGTGGGCAGACATTCAGTGGACAGATGTTCAGTGGACAGATGTTCAGTGGACACACTTTTAGTGGGCAGACATTCAGTGGACAGATGTTCAGTGGACAGATGTTCAGTGGACACACTTTTAGTGGGCAGACATTTAGTGGACAGACGTTCAGTGGACAGATGTTCAGTGGAAAGACATTCAGTGGACAGACATTCAGTGGACACACTTTTAGTGGGCAGACATTCAGTGGACAGATGTTCAGTGGAAAGACATTTAGTGGGCAGACGTTTAGTTGACACAAGTTCAGTGGACAGATTTTAGGTGGGCAGACATTCAGTGGACAGACATTTAGGGGACAGAGATTCAGTGGTCACACTTTTAGTGGGCAGACATTCAGTGGACAGATGTACAGTGGACAGTTGTTCAGTGGATAGACATTCAGTGGACGGATGTACAGTAGACAGATGTTTTTAATGGACAATTTTAGTGTTGACCCCCTGAGAAAAGTTGAAAAACACAGATCACTCGATGTATATGACGGCGTTATCTATGGACATTTCCCAGACTGTGAAATATAAAGATATAACATGAGTCAAATAAGCAGAAACCCTTCCAAACCAATAAGTGTGTACTGTAGTTTCACTTTGAATATAAAATCATTTTTTGTTGTTAATACATTCATCCTCCAATAGTGAGCCCATGTTTTAACCTTGGCCCAAAACCAACTTTTCATCAAATACACAAAGTAAAAACTCCTTTCAGAAAATCAGCCGTTAAAATGATTTCTTTGTGTTCAATCTTCGTTTCCTGGGGTTGGATTATGAAGATATATTTTATAACAGCTGCAGACATCGCTGGTGTTTCAGTGTAAAGCCCTGGTGACCTGTCAGGCCTTAATCACTAACACTTTCAGCTGAGAGTCACCAGTTAGCATGGTCACTTTTTGCTCCAAAACACCAGTAGCTCTGTAACGGTCAGAACTGGGTAGAAGTTGACTCCATGGTGTAGAATGGTTTCTGACAACTGACCACAGAACAACCAGACAATTTTATGCTGCTTACAGCTTTATTTTAGTGTTCAAAGAATGATAACTCATGACAGGAGCTAAACACTGCTTCCATTGCCATTTTTTTAAAACATGTTATCAAAGCCAATGTTCAAATAAAAGGATTAAAAAACAAATTAAAAAGCAAACTCATATTAAGAACAAAAAGAAGTGATAACAACAAAACAAAAAGTAAACTAACAATGATCTATATTTCCATAGACATAGATGGTTTTTGTTACCTAACAACACCTGATTGGCTGTGTTTGGCTCTGTGTGACAAGCTGTTACATATGGGGATGATAGATAGATAGATAGATAGATAGATAGATAGATGATAGATAGATAGATAGATAGATAGATAGATAGATAGATAGATAGATAGATAGATAGATAGATAGATAGATAGATAGATAGATAGATAGATAGATAGATAGATAGATGTGTATACACATTATGCACCCACAGTGATGTGCAGAGTTGCAGGGATTATGTGAAAGGGACAAAATAAGCAGCTTTGCATATGTTAATGCAACATTTACTGCTTTACAAGCTGTTGTTGTGTCACAGTGTAGTATACACTGGAATTAAGTTCTTCCTCACACAAGTCTGTTTAGCACTACTTGTAGCTGTCACTAGTACAGCTAATGTGATCTGAATGTGGCTTCTACAGGCAAGTTCCTGTTCACCCAAACAGTAAGAGAACAACAAAGACAAGCCTCTCTCCAAGGTTCACTCGCCAAAAACCATGAAGTGTGAAGCCAAACCAGTGGAGACTGATTCAACATTACATACTGTAAGTATTACACATTTTTATTTTTCAACATGCCAACAATAGCGCCAAACATGTAAGAACAGTTTCAACACAAAAGATACACAAGCCAAAAAAATCCATGTAATAAATCTGATAAATGTCTAATGGGAGGAGGAATTTACACACAGACCCTTTGTTGAACAAAAGCAAGTGAGGGAAATATGCAGGTCATATTTTCAACACAAATTACAGTAATAACAATTATTAACCTGATGGATAAAATAATAAAGATAAGGTGTCATATGTCAGGAAGTATTTAGCAGCACACTTCTATTTGTTTTACCATCAAACTGAAAACAAAGGCTTTGTCCCAAATCGCACACTTCTGCACTAACACTCACTGTTTTGAGTAGATAAGTGTGTTCACACTGAAAGCATGGAGAAACACAGTGCACCTTGATGTCTCAGCTTGCACACTCAAAACGGTTAAAAAGTTGAGTGTGAGCAGTGGACATTTTATACACTCAGTGATCACCATATTGGCTACGCAGAGGAAGGGGTGGGAACAGATCAAAAGATGGTTAATGGATGTAATCCATGGAAAGCAGAAGAACACATGTGAACAGTTGTGAAATGCAGTGTAAGTGTGAAGCTGTAGTGCAGGATTTGTGCATTGTTCATGTAAATGCAGTGTACACAGTGCACTTTCTGTAGTGTGCGATGTGGGACTCAACAAAAGTCTTTGCATACATGTCTCACTGAACAGGACACATTGCTGACCTCATATTTGAAAAAGCCAATGAGGACATGGCATCACTACATACTGATTGAACACAGGTGTGAAACAAGACTAAGGTGAAACACGTGAGGGGCAATCAAACAGGAGGGAAACACAAGGAGAACTAAACCAAACACAGTGAGCAAGAACGTCAACAGGAAACACAAAGGAAACACACAACAAGAATATCTAAGATGAACTGTGGAAACCCATAACGTAATAACAACCCGTAATGTAATAAATTTGGCCTTTTTAAAATGTAATAGGCCCATAATGTAAAAACTGACCATAACGTAATAAAAGTCCTGAACCTATAATGTAATAACTTTTGACCAATAACTCAATAACTTATTACGTAATTGGCCGGTTATAACATAATAGGCCTGATGCAAAAAAAAAAAAAAAAAAAAAAAAAAAACCTTTGAAAATGTAATAACTGAGCCCATAATGTAATAACCAGCCAAGAGTGTAAGACATTTGCCCTTTTTGACAATGTTATAGGCAAATAACATAATAACTGACCATAACAGTGTATAGCATATCAGTTAAAGTAAAAGTACTCATTTTTGTCATGAAAAATGCAATCTTTATCAAAACTCTGTAACAGTTGTTCCTTAAATCTACTTTATTTGTTGTGGCTTTGTGTTCTTCAAAATAAAATTAAACAATAAATAACAAAATTGAGTTCTGGTCTAAACAACTTTAGATCCTGAACTGAACAATAGAACACATAGAATTGAACATATTTAACCTGATTCAAATTACTTTCTACATCGAAAAATACATCAACTTGTCTTTGGCAAACAGCTCTTAGAGAACACTGTTGCGTCCAGCAGCTCTTTACAGTAGAAAGAGAGAGAGTTATAACTATATATTTTTAATAATTGTGAATCTAATTATTGTCAAAATCCAGCGAAAGTTATTACATTATATGTTCAGGATTTTGATTACATTATTGGTCAGTTATTATGTTATGGGCCTATAACATTTTAAAAAGGCCAGATTTATTACATTATGGGTCATTATTACATTATGGGCTTCTACATGAACTCAGGAATACTCAAGAGGAACCAGATAAGCTCAAAACACTGAAACACAAAGAATAAGCGTAACAAAAGGCCTACACATGACAGAACCACAAAGAACAAGAACCATAGACAAAAAACACAGAGAAACACAAGACAAGAATCACAAAGAATCAGGACAAAGTTACTCCACAAGACAGGAACACAAGGAAACCCAAACCCTGAACTCAACAAGACATAAACCAAAGACCACATCCTAACAGTAGTTTAGCTCCTGAAGGGAAGCATTACCTGTTGTTGGTATAGTATTCTCTCTGTGCTCTGCCCAACTGCCTCTGCCCCAGTCCTGTGCCCTGTACACCAGGGGTCCGTTTCACAAAGCAGGTTCAATGGGAATTCTGAGTCTATTAACTCTAAAATTAGGGAGTCAGTAGTTCATCAGCACCGGGAGGTGTCACCGAACTTTTTCGCTGTCATGGCATGTTCTTTTGTCAATGATCCTGTGGATGAAGGTGTGGCATTACTGCCCAGAGAATTAAAAATGTGTCAGGAGTTGATCATCAGGCCACACATAGATGTATGTGCATTTCCAGATAGTTACCTTGTTGAGCGGCACAGTTTTACGGCTCAATCATTTGTATACACAACTTAATCCGTCCTTCCTTTTTTTTTGTTTGTTTGTTTGTTTTATGTTGAGATTATGCTGAGATTTTACCTGCTTGAACAATGTTTTTTTTTCATTTATAGCAACACAACCTTTATCAAGAAAGCGTTAAAAACACTAAAGAGGATACTTTAAGGAAAAGTAGAAAACCTAGACAGTAAGAAGTTCATTAATAATAATAAAAAAACAATATTAGTTAACAAATGCAACCAATGAATCTCTCAGAGACGGTTTTATAAAGCAAAATGTTCCCCGTTTCATCAATAACTAATCATTCTCCTGCGCACTGCGCGAGTAATGACAAGTCCAAAGTAAATCTCAACCAAAATAATCCCCCAATCTCAGTCTTTTTCAGTCCAAAATTATATAAAAGTCCCGAACTAAGGAAAATAATCTATGTGTCCTTTTTTAAGCTATTTTAAATTGTCTTTGAGTCAGTTTTTGGTCATTGACGCACACAACACAAAACACCATTAAATCCACAAGAAAACAAAAGATAAATCCACATGGAAAAACTGCCCAAAACCATAAAAATACTTGATCGATCAACAAAAACACAGAATGACGATCTCACCCAATCAAGGGAACTTAAATCCAGAGCAAAAAGCCTTTCAGCTCCTGGCGGATATTTTATCCTGAGCTGCTGCCATGTGCTCTTCTCTCCCACACGATTGCACCCATGTTAAATAAATTAAGCTAATATGCAACAATTCAAACAGCTGTAATATTATTGAGATTGCAAAGGACTACATTTATACTAACTCAACAACCCGAGCAGCAATGTTCTCCTATGCTGTCTCTCCCTCTCTTACAGCTGCAGTTTTGTTGCTCTTTTTTTCTAATAACATGCTTAGACTCTTCACATCAGCACATTAAAATTTCTGGTTGAATTGGGGTGAAAAACGCGTCCTTCTTCCTCTCTGTTGCCATGGTGTATCATTGAATCGTGGCTCTGTTGATGATGGCTTTTTATGGTTGGGCTGCACACGCCTAACTCCAGGTGAAACTACTCCCAGTTGATTTAACTGACTCAAATCAGCTGTTCTGAACCTAAACCCAGAGTTTACTATCTTTAATCGGAAGATGAGCCCAAACAACATGAATTTCCCTTAGGGGATCAATAAAGTATATTTTATCTTTATCTTTATTTTTTTATGCAACATTTTGGTCATGATTTTTGTGATTTTTTACAGAGCATGTAGCGAGCAGGTCCCAAACAGAGTTCAATGACAGTGCATCCTCCTTTACAGTGACTATTAGACAGTCTTTCCTGTATAAGAGTACGTGAAGAGCAAGTTATTAATAGTTTTCAAATAATTGTCATCCTCTGGATGGTTTTAAACTCTCTCTTTTTCTTTCTCATTCACATGTTAATAAGGCATTCTGTTATTGTTGGGAAAGACATGTAATACATCCATTATTTTATCACCATAAATTTGAATGAAAACAATAATTAGCTGGATGTTATAATTTTGTGAAACAATTACATAGAAACATGGTTTTTCAATCTATCTGGGTGCTGCCTGAGCCCAGCTAGCTCAGGGTAATTCTGCTTCATTATGCAGCAACACAAGCTCAGTGAGATAAAAAAAGGCATTATCTTGTTTTTAATAAACATGCAATGCAACTCTGTGATTTTAATATTTATTTGTTGAAACAGTTATAAACAAACCCTAAGAAGATTACAGATTATTTTCTCATTTTTTGGCCTCGTCCAACAGACATTATTCATGCTCATGACAACTGATTGCTTAACAATATCAAATTATTTATACAATGGGAAGTAACAATGAAGCAGCACAACTTGTTTATGCACAACTACGCTGTGTTTGTGACCAACTTGCTTATTGTCATGATGGGGCTACGATACATATCTTAAACTCACTGCGGTGCACACAACAGGGTTCAGCATTAGCAGGACATGAGGGATTCAATCCCCTGTTTACAGCCCTGTCCACGATCTTTAATAAAACATGAATATGTCTCACGTTGCCATGACCACCATATATGCACATTAAGTGAGTTCAAGATGTATATGTATATTGTAGCAGCATCAGATCTGATATTGACCATTACTCAATTATCATGTTCTGCAGGGATTTCTTTTTCTTTCTTTCTTTCTTTCTTTCTTTCTTTCTTTCTTTCTTTCTTTCTTTCTTTCTTTCTTTCTTTCTTTCTTTCTGTCTGTCTGTTGCTCAGTGTCGGAGTCACCTATAAATCCAAAGGTCCGGGATTCGATCTTAGGTCATCCTGTCACATGTTGAAGTGTTCTTGGGCAAGGCACTAAACCCTGAACTACCTGCAGTGCTATGCTATCATTCTATGAACAGAATTGGTCAAAACAGATTCACACAGCCTCTGGCATCAGTGTATAAACATGGGATGAATGTAACTAGCTCTGAGGGTTAGTGATATATAAACTCTGTCTATTCACATTTCAAAATCTTTTCCTTCATGGAAAACAAAAAAAAACAAACAAACAAACAAACAAACAAACAAAGACACAAAATTAATGCTCAGAGGATGTGGAACCAAATCAGAAAAGCTTGCAAGCTTCCAAAAACATCCATGTACTCAGAAATCTGGCACAACAATGCTTTCCTGCCCTCTCTCCGAGATATGATTTTAAGAGAGTGGAGCAAAAGCGGTGTGGTAACTTTAGCAACTCAAAAGATTACAATATAAACAAATATTTTGCTAAATTTGATCCATTAAACCCCAAGTTTTTACTCCCTAATAACTTGCTTACAACTAAAAATCCAAGTCTGGCAAAAAATTCAATCTTTGATTTTTTTACCTGTGGACACTCCTCTGTTTAGGTTGTTTTCAGGCTCCAAAGAAGCTGAAACTCTGATATTAGACTTTGTGTACATTTTTGGACAATGTAGATCGTTCCACCTCAGAAATTAATAAAGAATTGGGAGATTTAAAGGCTGAAGGTGATATTTAGGATGGAGCACTAAATGGAATAAAATCTTGTTCAGTTAACTCCAGACTCCAGTTAACTTCAGTTTAAGGTTGTGCACAGACTGCAGTCCTCCTAAGCCAAACTACATTTTTTTAATTGTTTGTCTATGTGTTATTTATTTTACTTGGTTGTTTACTTTAGGCAATGTCTGTCACTCTGCACTGTACCTGATTTTTTATTTAACTTTTTAAAAATTAATTTATCTTTTTTATCTTGTTGCTTCCATTGTGAAAAAAAAAATGAAAAGAAAAGAAAAAAAATAAAGATTAAATACTTATTTAAATTAAAGTTACTTCATTTCTTTCTGTTCATTTATGTTTTTTCTTTTCTCAGTTTACTATGATTTTTATTCTTTAATGTTTTTGCTTATATTTTGAATCTGCAGATGGGACTGCACTGCAGGCAGGTCAGTTACCCCTCCTCCTCATGTGGTGTGCATGTGAGTGAACTGTGGGAGGAATACGGAGTACCAGGAGAAAACCCACGTTGCAAGGGAAGAACATGCAAACTCCATACAGAAAGGTACCAAGCAGGAAATTAAAAAAGGGAACCTTCTTGCTGTTAGGCAACAGCACTAACCACTGCACCAATGAACTGTCAAATCCTGCCTGGTTTGCTGCTGAATAACTCCCAAAATTCTTCTAGCACATACTGAGACACCCACTCTTCCAAAAAATCAGTGCGCCCAACACACTTTCAGCAAATTTGCTCATTATTAAACAGAAGGTAGTTTTTGGAAGGCCCTTAATCACCTTTAAAGTCACCATATTCACTACACAGGGTTAAAAGGAGAGAGACAAGATGTTTTACGAAGGGTCGGCCAGTGCGCATGGTCTATCAGACAACTTTGCCATGTCCTCATTTTTCAAAACAAAATCCGCCTGTTTAACTCAGAAACTTTTGTTGTGCATCACGTCTTGACTCAAAGTCTAATGGACCAATATCATAAGGCAATCTATCATTTTTTTTCCTGTAAAAACAGGCTAATTCTTAGCCATTTCCAGAAATTCTTCTTCTTTCACAGGGGATAACCCAGTCCCCCACATCTTTGTTTCACTGTTGTCTCCACCCCTCATTGGAGTGGTTTTGTCCTGTTCTTTTAGTTAATGAAAGTTGTATCACGCTCAAACCTTTCAACTCTTTGGGAACTGTGTGAATCTATTGTGTTATAAGTGATTGTAATAAACACCAAGTATTATAGTTGGTAAGGATGGAACCAACTTCTATTACTCTACTGAAGTTTTATAGCTTGCAATTTACACCACAGCTCCTTCCAAAGACCAGGTAATCTGAATCTAAAAGCGTTAAATCAAGGAAGTAGAGTGGAAATATTGCCAGGTAGAGAGGCAGAGGTGAAGAGAAAAAAAAAATACTAAGAAATGTTTTTTTTCCTAAAAAGAAAAAAACCTTTTTGAATGTTTTTAAATATACTCATTTAGTGTTATAACTGGCCTTTTTTTTCGAGCTTTGAATCTTTTTAAAAAATGGAAAACAGACATTAAAAGCCTAATGACGAGTATAAGAGGATAAGAGGATAAGTAAGAGAGGTAAGTTCAATACGTCTGTTACGTCAGACCTAAGTTTGACAGTGTGAATGTAACCAAGGGCAAATAGCTGTGGCCTCAATCAGCCAGCGTATCTGAAGGAGGAACCCAAACATGACCTTGAATATGACATCAAATAAAAATGCTTACCCTCAACTTTAAACTGACAATTCAAAAGCAACTCGCAGCATTTGAGAAAACACATGCTCCTTTTTGCATTCGCTGTGCTTGCTTTTGGTGTTAAACTGATTAAATTAATTATTCAGGGTTATTTGTTTCTAAATTGAATCTATTTCCTGCATCAGCGATGCCAGTAATAGCTCCCAGAGGATGCTGAGGACCATGCATTCACCTCTTCCACTTATAATACACTGCCTTTATTATAGCACAGCATTAAAGATATAGCACACACACACACACACACACACACACACACACACACACACACACACACACACACACACACACACACACACACACACACACACACACACACACACACACACACACACACACAAAGCTCTAACCCATGGCAGACAGGTCACCTTGATGCACAACTGGATGATACACTGGGGTGATCTGCTGGTCCAGAAGCCTTCTCCATGTTTTGTCCGTCTGTTTACTGATAATGTGCATGGGGGAAATGTTACAACCACACAAAGAAGTTGGGTGAAATGTCTCTATGTGTGTATTCCTTTAGATTGTCCCATGGTTCACTGCAAATACAAAGGCTTTTATCAGTGGACCATTGTTTTTACTTAGCAGTCTTGAATACCCTACTGCTGTCAGAGTCCTAGATATAGCAGATGAACCACAGGGTCTTGCTAGATGGTTGTAAATCACTAATCCTGATCACAGCTGATGTGGTATGTTTTTTTTTGTTCTAGAAATGTTGCTGATTGTTGCTACATCCTGCCCACCAACAGTCACCATAGGCATTTCATACAGGTGTTTTTCTATTGGGATAAAATTACTTTTCAGTGAGACTGTTGAAAATAGAAAGAACAATATTTCATCCAATGAAGAAGCAAAAAAAAAAAGGTGAGGGGAAGAGACTTTCTGTGACATTAGGTCAATCAATCAATCAATCTTTATTTGTATAGCGCCAAATCATAACAAATGTTATTTCAAGACACTTTACAAAAACATTTACAGGTCTAGACCCGTAAATGTTAATACAATTTTATTAGCAGAAACCCAACATCAAGACAAGATAAGGAGTCTTATCTTATCTTAATCCACCATGAGTACAGGACTTTGCAGCATTTAGCAAGTTACAATGGCAAGGAAAAACTTCCCTTTAACGGGCAGAAACCTCGGACAGAACCAGACTCATGTTAGACAGACATCTGAGGAGACTGTGTTGGGGTTAGAGAGAGACAGATGGAGGACAGAGAGTGGAAGAATTAGGGGGGGGGGGGGGGGGTGACAGAGAGAGAGGGATACACACACACACACACACACACACACACAGAGAAAGGGAGAGAGAGAGAGAGAGAGACAGATAGGTGATATTATGCTGTTTCTTTCTTTTCTTTTAAATTATCAAATTATTTTATAAATAGTTATTATTATTAATGTCATGTAGTGATAAACATGGATGCCCTGTACAACATTTTCAAAAAGTCGTAGGAATCACTAAACCCCTAAATTCCTATAACTGCACAAGTGTTTCTTTTAGAATCACATTATTTTAAAGAATAAAACCTGGGCAAGAGCCCAATGAGAGAGCAGACCCACTTCTTTAGGAAAAACACATGAACAGAGGTTTAGAGCACAAATAAAACAAGGGGAATAAGCTGTACCAATTGGGGAAGAGTATATATGATAGGGATAGGGAATGAAAAAACAGTGATGAAAAAATCCAGAGACAAATCTGTTGAATCTGAAACTACTTCACCTGTCATAGACAGAAGACCATCCAGCATCATGAAGTGCTCGAAACGTCAGAGTTTATAACAGGGCTGAACATTTTTGAAATTAATTTATGTCTTTAAACTGAAATTAGAGCCGACACACAGAGAAGTCAGAAAATAATTAAAGTAGATAACTAACTTTGTGATCAGAAAATAATTATGTTCTTTACTATTTACTTATTATTTTATTTTATTTTATTTATTTAATTATTTATTTATTTCATTTTTTGAGTGTATTTGAAAAATCATAGAAAACAAACATATTTAAGTTTTAGAATAAATTATATCAATTTGATTCGAGAGCTTGTAAATAATTATTACAGAAAAATAACAAATTATATTTTGGTAATCAGCAATTTTGATGTTTATTTGGGGCAGCAGTGGCAAAAGGGTTTGTACATTAGGAAGAAAAGTGATGTTTATCACCTTCTGGTATTTTAAAGGTAATACTACAGGTATTTGAGGGAAATTAATCCTGATGTTGTTTTAATGTGAATACGGGCAACAGAAAGGCCGGCCAACAGCGACACATCAGCTCTAGTTAAACAGTGAAACCAAAAGGTTGTGGTACAAGGACTTACGCCACAGTGCTGCAGCTTTTATGAAGACCAACAGTGCCCTCTACTGGAGACAGAGGCACAGAGGCACAGCTACTTACTCTGACAAGGGTAAAGACGATGTACACAAGTTTAGGAACTGCCCTCAAGTTTATGTATTTATAAAATTTGAACCATCTTAAACATTTTTAGAACCTAACCTGCCGAACCCTTCCATGATATAAAGGCTGTCTCAGTGCCATCAGCAAGTGAAGATGCATATTAATAATCAAATAAACTCGGAAAAAATAATTCCAAATCTTTAAAAAAAATTGCATTAAACTGGCATGACTTGAGCTTTTTTTTTGTCAACCGCAGTTTATATTTACATCAATAATATCTAAAGAAAGTTCTGAGTAAAAGTGACTAAAGTGAGACAACAGTTTTCAGTTTCATCAATTTATTTGCACTTAAAAAATGTCTTTAAAGAGTTGCAAAATAAAGCAAACAAAACAAAATTAAGCCCTGTGTAATTCCATTTAATATGAAAAATAATGAGGTTTTAGATAAAAAAAGTTAAAAATCATACATTTTGACTAAAATGTATGTATTAAATTATTTCCTTATCGAGAAGTAAGGAATAAAAAATACAAAATTCATGTGATGTCTTGCTTGAATTGCTTTCCTGAGGTCATCCCACAGCATCTTAATCTGGCTGAGGTCAGGACTGTGGTCTGGGGCACTCCAGAAGGTGTGTTTTCCTGTTGATGATAGCATTCTGTTCAGGACCTGAGGCAGCAAAGTGGCCTTAAACCATGATTCCTCTTGCAACATGCTTCACAGCTGGGGTCAGGGTTTGATGTTGGTGTCCTGTGCTTTATTTCCTCTACACATCATGTTGTGTGTTCCTTCCAAACAACTCAACTCTGTTTCCATCCGTCTAAAGAACATTTTGTAGTGCTGTGGGACATTCAGGTGGTTTTTTGTGAACTTCAGACTTGCAGCAATGTTTTTTGGATGGCAGTGGCTTCATCTGTAGTATCCTCTCATGAAATTCATTATTGCTAATTGTTTAAAATATTGTAAACTTGTCAACAGAAATTTTAGCATGAGCCAGAGAATTGTATGAGTCTTCAAGTGTCATTCTAGGATTCTTATTCACCTCATTGAGCATTCTACACTGTGCTCTTTTAGTCATCTTTACAGGACAGCCACTCCTAGGAAGAGTAGCACATTGTCATTTAGACAACTATGATGATAACAAGAATAGCTCACAAGAGTTTAATTTAAAGGATGATACCTTGCCATTTTCCACGGATTCCTTGATCATAACCAAAATCACTTCTGTTCTTACATTAATAGCTACGGCATTGTCCTACCAAAAACAGAGCTTTCAGGCTGTCCATGCTTTTTTTTTTTGCTGTTTGTTTTAGTTGCATAATACTCACAGAAGTCACTACTTGATTGCATAATCATTGTTTTTTATGCAGCCATGCATCTTGGCATGCTCTCCACCAGCTTCTGACACTGTTCTGCTGTCACAGCAGCCCATTCCTGTTGCAAACATTCAGACAGATCTGCTTTGTTTTGGGGCTTGTGGTTCTGCATTTGGAGTTTGATGATGTTCCACAGGTTTTCACTTGGATGAAGATCTGGTGATTGAGTTGGCCTATGCAAGGTTTGAATGTTCAGGTTCTCCAACCAGGCTATAACTGACCTCGCCGTGTGGCAAGGGGCGTTGTCTTGTTGGAAAATCCAGTCATCTGAGTCAGGAAAGAGTTTTCCAGCTGATGGAAGAAGACCGTTTATAAAAGTAGCCCTGTATGTGACCTGGTTCATTCGCCCTTCACACAGTTTCATTTGCCCCGTTCCACCAATACTGAAACAACTCCAGATCATCACCTACCCACCCCCATGTTTTACTGTGGGGGACAGAAAGTCTGGTTTGTAGGCTTCTCCAAGCATCCTCCTAACCACTAAGTTGGCTGGAGTGGACATCAACTCCAAACTAGATCCACCACTGAAGACAACCTTCACCCAATCATCAACAGTCCAATCCTTGGGATCCCTAGCTAAGAGTAACCAGGTCTTCCTCTGCCACTTAACGAAGAGCTTCTTCCGCGCACTGTGTGACTCCAGACCAGCTTAAAGAAGTGACATTTCTCCACAGTGCCCACTTATCTTTAAGGTCTGGAGGTCTGGCGACAATTCCTGACACAGGAACAGATGAGGTCACATTCATGTGATGGTGTAGAAAGACGTTTCCCGCCTTGACCAGCTAGCACTTTGGTGGTACCATGTTCGGCTTGCTTTTTCTTTCTTATCATGGCTACCTGTCTCTCACCCATGCTGAATTCCAGCAGTGCCAAAATAGCTGCCCTTGTGGCTTCACATAATCCTTTTGTTTTAGGCATAATGTGAGAGCTGATAACTTCTGAGATGTGCTACAGCTTGAATGTAAGCAGGAAACCACTCTTGGCCTTTGCATGTGTATATAATCATAGAATGGTAAATACCTTTAAAGACTAATATCCTATATGAATTACTACATTAATTGATTATTAGTATCATATCATTGAGAAGGATGCATTTATGATTTCATTTTGTTACATCCCCAGCCTAGGGGTGCCCAGGACACAGAGCCCTCTCTGCTTGCCCAAACCCAACAAAGGCCAAAGAAACAGGTTATAAATTAGGACAGGAGTTTTATTAACTAACCGTGAGCACAGCCCAAAACAACAAACAACACGTTCCTATGAATCTAACCTTACCTGTGGAAAAGAACCAATGAAAAACAAATGACAAGTATCTTACCTAACTCAATCTACAAAAAACAGGAGAAAAGTACCAATCAAAAGAAAATGGGCTTCTCCCTCCTGAAAATTCGCCTTTTTGGCTTCACACAATTAATATCTCTCTAAGGCTTAACAAGGACATTCAGGCGGCACACGGCTCTTTGTTTGGCGTGGCAAGTCAGAGAGAGCGAGGGCGAGGCTTCCACTGGCTTTTAAAGATGGAGATGCCTGATCCCTCCAATTGAAGCTCTCCCCCCCCAAATCCCGTCCTCCAGCCGAGCACCAATCACAACGACCGTCCTCCATCTCCACCTGTTGGGCTCACTCACGCACACACACACAGGGGAGAGATACAACTAACAAAACATATACCAAAAAACAAATACATGACTGAGGGTCATGACAATTTACAGGCAATAACAGTAATACTGTAAGTTAAATTGTTAGTACAGCAGAATAAAACCAGTTTTCAAATGATTTGTTCAAAAAGTATTTTATTTGAAACTGTTGATTCAACATTTTTGGGTTTTTGTACAGTTCAACTTCCATGGGGCACATGCATGTGCCAAATTGAATATTGGGGGGGAAAGGACAAAATATATATATATATATATATATATATATATATATATATATATATATATATATATATATATATATATATATATATATATATATATATATTTTTTTTTTTTTTTTTTTTTTTTTTTTTCAACACATGGGCTTTTGCTTTAAGAAACAAACATCAACAATGAAAATAATCATGTCCTTATATACTAGCAAGTTCTGGCAGAAGATGGCCTGTTTCATCAATCCTCTTTTGATGTTTGACTTTAGGATAGATGTAAAAAAAAAAAAAAAGAACACAGATCAGTGGTATCTGTGTCCTGACTTTGTATCAGAACTAAAATCTCAGATCAGATCTATACAGTGCAACAACTGGAGGCTCCCTTCCTTCCTCTTTGAGGAAAGATACAGAACTTTTAGCAGCTTAAAGAAATGTATATTTCATTATCACATAAGTGTACATGTGTTCTACAGACATGTTGAGAATTGTTTCACACCGTTCAAAGAAACTAGATCATATTCTATTGACCTAAGTATCTGCAAAAATATGTTTCAGTAGAAACTGAATTTGAACTGTTTTAGCTTCAGCACCCAGTGATGCAAAAGAAACCAAGATACAGATGTTTTTTTTAACCAGCTTTCTCTCTCAACCTTACAAACTCATATCATAAAATCCCAACACAAGTCCAAAATGCAGATGTTGAAAGTTTAATTTCAATTGTTGTTATTGATGTGAGGGGTGCATAGTCTATCGAAATTTTCCTAAGGCTTTCGTCCAATAAACTTGTTGTAAACCAGTGAATTTACCCTTCATCAGAGAGCTTTTCAATTAGTAACCTCATTTGTGAACATATCACAAAGAGTCGAACTACTTTCATTAGTGGCAGAATAGTTTTTAGAGTTTTTAAAGGAGTTGGGCCTTAATAAGTAATGTAAAGCACATGTTAACTCGCTACAAACAACACATGAGACAGAGAGAAGAGACTTCACCTGAACATTTTGCTGCAGTTTCTAAACTTACATCTGACCTCTTTACAATAGCACAAACACATCTTTTTTTCCAGAATGGATCCTTCACTGGTTCAGGCAGAAGAGTAACAGAGATTTCCTACAGAATGATTTGGTTTTTGAAGCTGCGATTGAGATCTTTGTGTGGGAGGACAATTGAGTTGAGTATGATGACTTCAGAGGGGATGGTCACATTACAACCTGAGAAGAAGAGAAAAAGCTGTATTAAATCTTTATAGTACATTATGCATTATACTTAAGGCACGCAGGAGCTGATGTTTGCACCTACACTTATTTTTGCACAGAGGTGTCTTGAGTGGAAAGACAAGTTGGTTGAGTAGTCCAAACACAAACTGCACACCACAAAGGGCTTTTTTTTCTCAACAGCCAACATTTAGATAGAAACAGGAAAATGTTGCATCAGCTTTTAATTACAGAGAAAGACCCCTGAAACGTCCAGGGTGAAAATGCTGACATCAACATTGCTTAGAATGACTATTCAACAATTAATCAGAGCCAGATCCAGGGTTCAGAAGAGAACAGATGTGACTAAACATCTGTACTGACATGGCACCACATACAATGATCATGCTTACCCAGGATGGTGATTGAAGGTGTGAGTTTTCCCTCTCTGAAGAGGGTCTCGCTGTCGATCTTTGCATAGGGATCATTGGGGTTTGGATCACTTGGAGTCCCCTCAACTCTGGCCCACTTCCCTATGGTGCTGTCCCACCCAACAATGCTGTTTAAAACACAGCAATGATCCTACACAAGAAGAGTTAAAAGTTAGAGTTATGTCCTTACAACAGTGGGTGCAAGCGCTCATGGGAAACAGAGTCTTTATCCCAGAAAAACACTAGCATTTCCAGATAGTCCTCACAGCCCCTTTAAGAGGTTGGGGGCGTTGCATTCCTGTGTAACAGCCTGGACTGAAAGCTGTTTCCTGGGGTCTCACCTGTAGAGTTGCTCCATGAAGTATGATTGATTCTCGAACTCTGACTCCTTCACCAATAGTTACACCAGTGCCAATTGAAACATTGGGGCCCAGCTAAAAACATGAAGAAGAAGAAAATGTGCACCTGCATTTCACTTTGCCCCAGTCATGTGTCCATATTATCTACACATACACAGCTGTATGAATAAAGCTTCTTACCATAGCGGAGGGATCAATTTGGGCTGTAGGATGAATATACACATTGCCTAGGAGAATCAGCATGAATGGAATATGAGTTTTTGTCGCCAAAATGTGATGTGGCAGGTATGAACGAGGCTGGAAATAAATGATTGATTTTACCACTTATTTTGGGTCCCCCCTCCTTATTTGAGGCCAGTCTCTCAGGATGAGATGTGTGGTACTGGTTGAGGTACAATCGACTGGCATAAATGGCAGAGCTAGAGAGAAAAAATACAAAGAAATGAACTTGGTTAAGGCCTAACATTACATTCCAGCTGTATTTTACACTCCCTGTGGTCTGTGAGGTCAGGACATTCCTTATTTTGGAAATTCAGGGGAAAAGACTTAATTTAACAGGTAAAAGCAGACACTTCCACATGGCTTAAAGACTATCACTTTTCAGTCTTGAGAGCATGTGTTATTGTTTTAATGCTTTTTAAGATTTCTTCTAAAGTTGCACTGAAATATAGCAATCCCTTTAATAGTTGGGTTAATTAGCAAATACGACAAAGGTTCATCTCTTAAAAATAAACACATCAAACATGGACAATTTAAAATCTGAACTCAACTAATTTGTGCAAGTGGTTTGGACTTATGGTGCGTTCGAGGCAACCCGTAACTCGTATGTTTCCCAGTTGAAATCTCCGAGTTCCGACCTGAAAGCGTTCCAGGCAATTTACAACTTCGGTTTGAGCACAAGGAATTCTGGGATGTAAACAAACTAGCATGGCAGAAATTGGAAGATTTATGCTTTGGTCATTTCAATGACCAAAGGAGCCTGCAGGTTCTTATTTAAGTGAAACAGAGGAGGGGAAACGGCGCATGAGGTATTTACTTTATATAAAGTATATATATATATTATATGATATATATATTATAATATCATATTTCACAGTATATGTCATTATTTTAAAGTGTATTTTTTATTGATTAATGCACTGAACGTCAGAGTTGCTGCCAATGTGCAATGTGTGAACATCAGACTAGAAGTTTACACTTGTAGCCCAGTGATGATAGCTTTCTCTCTCTCGCTCTCTCTCTATTAGCTATTTCGTGTTAGCGACACATTTGTCCACCGTCTCGGACACATAACAGATTATAGTACACAATCGTGTGTGTAAATTGTGATTGCAACGTTGGAATTTACTTTACATTGTTGTAAAGTCTATTTCTCACTATGTGTCACGAGCAGCACCACCACATGCATAGAAGCTGCCATATTGTTTTGGCACAGATATGACGTCACAAGTGGTAACTTGGAGTACATCGATCACCCTTCCACAATGTATTTAAACAGTGATGGCAGAGGTTGCTTTAGTGAGGGACCATCAGTATCAGCTTAACTCATTTGTTAAAATTTGCTCATCGCTGCCCAACAGTGGGAGCTCTCTAATTACAGACAGAACAAGCCCCGAAAAAATAACTGAGAAAAAAAAAACTCCCACAATGGATTTTCCAAGTCCATGTCACGGCTAACGGCCAAGCTAGAATAATTTTAACTTTCTCTACAACCATGCCCCGGTGAACTTTCAGGATTTTTTTCTTTATTTATCACTGACCGTTCAGAAAATCTCAATTTGCCCATGCACCAGCTTCTATACTGATGACATGAAATTATCTCATTGAATTTTCTGATAATTCATTTGCACTGAAGGCCCAAACATTTCCTTGTTTTTGCAATGCAATCTCCTCTCTCAACTTTCAACACGCATTTGATGTGTTCTGTGCCAAGCACACCTGATGCTGACGTCCATAATTGGTTGCATCAAGTCTGCTTGGATAATTTAAAAATAGTATTTGCAATTAAAAGTGGCATTCTGAGTTAAAATTGGAGGTACCACTTGCAAAAATGAGTTATAATGAGCTACTTGAATTGTCTGTGTGTTTAATTTATTCATTGCATATAGCTGAAAGTTTGTACATTTTCTTATTAAAAACTAATTAGCCATGGGCTGTGGCATTTCTGAGTGTAACTGTATATAAATTAAAGTTTAGATCATCTGTGGTTTGGACTAACAAAGGTATACTTCTTCAAATATAGTCCAAGCTTAGTCAGACGCCCAACTGAATGTTTTTTTTTTTAACATTTACAATTACAAAAGTTTGTCAAAAAGAAATGTTTTCACTAGTTGACAGCATTTCTGACACTCACCCTGCAGATTTGATCTGGCTCCAGAAGCTGAGGGTTTTGTACACAAAGAGCTTGCCCTGTCCTGCAAGGGCAGTAAAAATGTCCTGCTCCAGCCTGATGGCCTCTCCTCGATGCCACCCGTTGGTTGGCTCCTCTCTGCAAGGGAAGAGCTAATCAGTTTGCATCACAAAGATATAATCTAAGACAGAAAAAACAACAACAGGACAAGACGAAGTGGTAATCAATTTTCCACAGTGGGTAAATCTAAAAAATAAGCAAGCTAAGTCTAAAAAAGGGAGGAAACAGTGGACAATATTTCAGTTATTGACATGAAAATAACTATGTTGAAATAAAATCCAAGACAAATTTGAGATTAGAAATAAAAACTTATAGAAAATCTAAAATGTTCAAAAAGTTGGGACTTTGCGGTTACACTGTTTTACTAGAGTGAAAAAAAAGTTTTTTTTTCTTCTCTAAACAGTTTTGTGAGTGAATTGCCCTGTGCTGTACTTCAGCCCATATGATATTATATAATAGCTGTAAGTGAAACTGTGTCACTGGTAAAAACACTGACAGTTTCACTGCTGGGATGATGCCAAGGCTGATTACTCAGTGATCCAAAACCTCGCCGTCTACATCTTACATATTAATGATGAAGTCTGAAATAGACATGATAAAAACATCCCAACACCCAAAGGGCAGAACCCCAAAAACAAACTTTAACAAAAATGAGGGTATATGTTAGAGGTAACCTGTAACAGTTCTATCAAGTATCTGCAAATGTTTTTTCTACATGTTTGCTGCTCAGTTTTAACATAATTAATGACATAAACTATGTGATCTGACTTGATACTGCTTTATATGGGGCCCTTGGCCTGTCATGCTAGGGTTCACTGCACCAAAGTGAATGTAACACAACAAGTAACAAAAAGTCTTCTGAAATCAGTCAAAGTATAAAGACCAGAGATAATATGAGGGTAAAAAAAAAATACACGCGATGAAACAGGTTAAATCTTTTCTTGCACTCATGCTTAACTGACTTGCAAAAAGCAATATGCCATTTCCGACAAACACAAAGCACGCTTGAAATTGATGCATTTTCTGCAGTTAAATGTAATGAAACACCACAAATAAGAGTTAATTTCTTGCAGAAATTATTATCTGAGGTTGCAGCATGTACTAGTACTTTGGAATTTAAAAAAGGTAACTTTACTTTAACCTTAAAGTGATCCTCCGGGATGGAACAAGTTGGGTCCTATCACAAGGTTTAGGGCAGAAATTACCCCTACAGCAGTGTTTTTGTGCAGCAGAAGCCCAGAGCGCGCGCACCAAACACCCCCTACCTGCTCCTCTGCCGGTTTCCTCTGCACTCAGACGGGGCCATATTTTACTTGACCAAAAATACAAATAAACGGACTCCCACTGAAAAAATCTGATTTCAGTCTGCATTCACGCTTTATTTAGAGAATTTTCAGCGCGTCACTTTCACACAAAAACACAGCTAAATAAGGCTCTAGTTCTCATCGTGTCTCTTCATCCTGGCAGACTACCTGCATTTGTTTATATCTGGCACGCCGCGCGCGGACTGATACACTAAGTGGCGAGCGCCTCGTAGCCAGCTGTGGCTCTGCAGCAGAGGTAGCACCGTTTTACAACACTATGGGAACCAGAGCCTTATTTAGCGGTGTTTTTGTGTGAATGCAGACCGATATCTGATTTTTTCAGTAGGAGTCCGTTTATTTGATTTTTGGTCAAGTAAAATATGGCCCCGTCTGAGTGCAGAGGAAACCGGCAGAGGAGCAGGGAGGGGGTGTTTGGTGCGTGCGCCCTGGGCTTCTGCTGCACAAAATCACTGCTGTAGGGGTAATTTCTGCCCTAAACCTTGTGATAGGACCCAACTTGTTCCATCCCGGAGTATCACTTTAATACCAAATTTGAAAATATAAGACAAGTCAACATTTTGAAAACTGTTTTTCTTTTTGTTTTAATCAATTGATTTTAGGATGAAGAAAGATTAAAAATAACTTAATTCACAGTTGATATTCTTTAACAAATACCAACATTTACAGTGATGAAACTCATCAATATTTGTTCACATTAAATATAAAATGTTAAAATTTCTTTTAATATTTTTTAAAAGTCTGTCTTGTACTTTTTGAACACACCTACCTCCTTTTTTTTATCTTTCAGCTAGGTTGTGTGAAGTATTTGTTCAGTAAGTGTAAATATCCCTCATATCCCTCAACTTGCAAAACTGAGCTCATTAAATGTCATAAAACATCATTTAGTCAACAGCTATATCAAACCATTTGCAAAACCGGTAAAACAAATTCAGAGAGAAAGGGAATGCAAGCCACAATCACAAAGCAACCAAGGCAATCTCAAACCTCACACAGGTGATCTCTGTACAGCTCACACCGTTTACTTTGTGCTCTAAAACTACGCCATGCAGCCTATCCACTTACCCATCATACGGATATCTGATGTTTGTGGAATGAGAACAATAACGGCAGAAAGGAAAAAGGAAAGGGAAAACAGACAAATGAAGAGAGACAAATAAAGGAAAAGATGGTTGAAACATGCAGTCTCAGACAGATCCCCATGTGGGATTATTTTAACTCACAACAACATGTCCTGTTGGTTCCTTTGGAAGATGGTGCCAATGTGCTGGAAGATGTCCGGGTTAAAAAGGTATATACCACAGTTTATGATGTCGCTCACAAACGTGCTTGGCTTTTCCACATAATGCAAGACCTGAGCAAAAAAAGAGATCAGTAATAGTCAAGACTGTTAAAATATAACAGAAATATGAACTCAGATAAGGCATACATATTATTATTACTATTATAATTTTTTTTATTTATTTTTACCTCATTTGTTTCTTCGTTTTCAACAATACAGCCGTAATTCATGGACTGCCTTCTGTTTGACTAAAAAGAGTGGAATTGCAATAACATTTAGAATTTATTAAGTTTTGAAAACAGATAACCAATATGCTGTGCTGTTATCATTATTATTATTTTACTGTGCATGGTGAGCTGCCTGGTAAAATCAAGAAATAAACTACATTTCATAAGATCTCCAAAGACATAGCAAGCATCAATGATATCTCACAGTTGTCCCGAGAATGACAAAACTGTTTGGTTCTCCATGTTCCTTCTGGAAGTTGAGCATCTCTTCGAGAGGAAATGCTGAGCAAACATCAGCGTTCAGAACGAAGAAAGCCTCTGGACTGCCAGAAACAATCTGATCTCTGAAGTGATAGATGCCCCCACCAGTACCCAGGGCTGCAAACTCCTGCAAATACCTATAAAAAAAATCACAACAATAACAGTTTATTTACAGCCACTGAACAATGGTTTACCACTGTGCATTAACAATGACTTTAAACAATCAAAAAATAAATAAATAGTCGTCAGCTTTTGGCCGACCAGAAACAGTGGAAATGGGATATAATGTTTTTGTGAAGTATCTGAAAATAATGAACATTAATCCCCATAAAACTGTGGTTATCTTTTCACTAAGTGAGAAAAAAGCTTTTTATATTTACGTTACTGCGAGTCCTGTTCACAGAGGCAGACATAACAAACAGCCATATTTGTCTACAGTAGATTTTGGGGGACAGAAAGAGCAAAATGTGTTTGTTTTTTTTTATCTGAGCCTGGCTGCCAGTCCTAAAATCTACCTGGAAGTCAGAGAAGAAGAGAGGGGGAGGTTGTTTTTTACAGTGGAAGAAGAAGACAGTGGTTGTTGTTGTTGTTGTTGTTGGAGATAGTATTTTTTTTGTTGTTTTGTCGGAAAGGATTGGTATTGAGAGTATGTTCTGATGAAGAATTTGATACGGGTATCACATGAGTGTAAATCCATCACATTTTAGTCCAAAAAGTTCAGGAAGAGATGAAGAGACAGCGAATGATTTGACAGTCAAAAGGTGTATCTGTCGTTTACTGTCCAACAGAACATGAGCTATCAGAGGGTGGTGAGGCTGTCATGGAGCTTTCTGCCTGTTGTTTCTCCAGCTATGAGACATGTCCCTCAGCATCAACACCATCAACATGATGATCAGAATAAATGAGGCCATCTTCAGGATCCTGTTTGATCTGCAAAGGCTGAGAGTCACTTGGTGATGAGATTTTTTAGGAACCGATGGAGTCTTTCTAAAATCTGAATGCTCCATGTCACTTAAATTCTAATTTCAGCACACTGCACCTCTAAGTAACTAGAGGTATTTCTACTAGTTTAATAATGAGGACAGGTGGAATGTTGTTTGTCTGGTTTTGAGTTTGCATTTTCTTTACCTGATGGATATTTTAAATTCCTGCTGTGCATTCATGAGGAACCTGGTCAGCTCTTCATTTGGCTGATAGAAGCCAATGAGCAAAATCTCCTTCATATTAGGTACCTTGTTAAAGAAGACATTTATTGTTACTTAACAACTTGATTTATAAATTAAATATTGCTAAGAGCAAAGGCAATGTGTATCTGTGTGTATTATGTTTTCAAGAAAAAGACTTGTCACATTTTACCCAAATCATACACTAATGAATTGCTTTGGATCTCACCTTGACGCATGCTTCAATATGATGTTGCAGCATGGGTACCCCAGCCACTGGAAACAAGGGTTTAGGAACTTCAAACGACAGTGGTCTGAACCTTGTACCTGGACAGTATAAAAGCACACAACTTGTTACTTGGTTAAAAATGGTGGTATTTTTGTTGTATTTCTGGTGTTGTAGTGCGCAGTAAATGTGAACATATCCCCTTTAGCTCAATTGCTTGTAATATCCTGCTCTCTACTTCATCAGTGAAAAGTTATTCCACAAATGTGCTGTTCTAATGACCATTATTTAGTGTCAATTCAGATATCATCAAAATATAGGAAGGTTGCAGGGCCCCAGACTAACTTTTTGTACTTGTTGCTGTGGTGCACCTGACTTTTTTAAGGGCACCTCAACTTTTCATTGCACCACCCTTAAACGTCATAAGATCACCTTTTTATTGCTCTCCATTTGAAGCACAATTACATGCAACATGTGTTTGAAGTACTTTACTAAACTGAAATGTAACATTTTAATCTCAAACATTTCAAAGTGAAATAAAATATTTAAAATGAAAAAGTCCCAGTGTTTTAAGTGTTTCACTGAACTAATCATTTTTTTTCCATAGAAGAATTTCTGATTTATCTGGTTAATAGCAACTTGTCTTTGGCGATGTTGTATGCAACGTTAAATTTGATTGTAAAAGGTCTGTACATGTAGTCCGATCATGAATTTATAATAAGTCCATCTGTAAAGAAAAAGGACAGCTTCCTCAGATGGTTTTGAGTGACACACTTGAATCCAGTCGTTTTCTAAATCAGCAGATTAAACGATCTGGGAGGGCATGTGTGCACTTGTAACTTGATCCTTTATTTTCAGAGGTTCTTCAGCACTTTTAAGTATCTAAAATCGCCTGTTATCTAAACTGTAATTCTTCTCTTACTTTAAGCTCGTCCTGTAGGTTATAGACGTCTGCCACGTCAATGATCAACCAGATCAACATGAATTGAACGGCTTTGATTCGTGTTAGCAAGCTTCGCTCTGACAGCGCTGACTCAAATAAAAACACCAGATGAGTAAATCCTCACCTTTCTGGGGCCCTCCGATTAAAATCACTGCCTTCAACATGCTGACAGGAAAGTGGGGGACTTCAACAGACGAGTGTTGTTGAAAGAAAATATGCTTCTGTTGGTACAAGTTTCCGCAATCGTCATCACATCCTGTTTGTGACTTGTAGGATGGATTCCAAAGCGTCACAAACAGTTGTCTCCTCTCTCCTCTCCTTTCTCCTCTCCTATCTCCTCTTCCCTCCCTGACACCGGAAGTACTTTCCGCCATGTTTTTTTCGTGTGGCTTCCCAAAGCGTCAGACGTCCTCGCAGGGGGGGCAGAGAGAGGAGCAAGAAATACGACAGCCCCCCCCTTTTTGATTAGATATTTCTTACAAATATAAGAAAAAAAAAATCAAAGGAAACAGCCCTCATCACATTTTACAGTGAATAATTCAGAAAAAAATAAAGTGTCGAATGAATGAATAAACTCCTAATAAGGACTTAATATAAGAAAAAAAATCAAATAAAAACAATGAATCAAAAATACAAGGACATATCATTTTTAGTTTTAATTCATTAGGAAATTTTCTTAAAATGTCACAAATTGTTTTTGCTATTTTTCCTTTTAACAAATTTCTAAGATTTAAGGTATAATTTAAATTCATTAATAGAAAAATAGAAGGTAAAACTGGGGGAAGACTTCAAAGGTTTGTTTTTATGTATAATTAATTTTGCTAGACACGGACTCACATTAATGCAGAGTTCATCAGTTTAGTTATCCATAATTATACCAAGTGTCACGTGAGGTTTGGCTTCATCTTAATACTGACTAAATTTTTTTTTAATATGATATACATCATCTCTGTAGATAGAAGGTGGAACTGATGAGACTTCCTTTATAGTTCATTAGTAGATGGATACTCAAAATGCATGAGTCACACTGCATGAGAAAAAGAACATGGTCAGAGGTTTCTAAGTCTAAGTCAAAGTGAAAGAAAGAAAGAAAGAAAGAAAGAAAGAAAGAAAGAAAGAAAGAAAGAAAGAAAGAAAGAAAGAAAAAAAAGCTTTTTCTTTTAGTTATGACTCTAAGACCCCTTGCATTAACAGAAATGAGGGACTGGACGTATTAAGTTTTTGTTCAATATTCCAGGTTCATAAAAAGGCTCTGGCAGTTCATGAAGGCACATGGGCCTCAGAACCCAGCCTTAAATCCATCCTTTCTCGCCTTCTCAGCCTTTGGCTACACTGTTTTTCCTGCTTGTCTATCTTCAGGTGGATGTGGAGATCTTTCCATGTGGGGTGGTCTTTGGTGGTACGCCAGAGTCCACTCTTGAAAGACCTTTCAGTGAAGTGCATGATGGCGTCGTTCAGTGTTCCTCAAGCCAAGACTGTGCACGGAGTCAACGGTGAGATCCATTCTGTCCTTCCAGGGTGGCACTTCTTCTGGGGATTTCTGTGACAACCTGTGTTTTCTTCTTTTTCTCACCTTAGGCCGTTCAAGCTTAAATTCTATCTTCTCTTATTCTTGCTCTCCATTTGAGGTCCACAGCTCTCCTCTCCAGCTGTTTCTTAATTTTCCAACTTTTTGCTTTTTTTCCCATCTTCGATTTCAGCCAAGTTAAACCCAATAGCTTTTGTGATGTTTGAAATGTGAAAAGTTATTCCTGGATAAAACCTGATGGTAGCAGCATGTCTAGACTCTGCTTTTGGTTGATGAGTGATAACTTCTTAAATGACATTACAGCCACCTCAATTTCCAAAGCACCCCTGACTGTTTATTGTCTTATTGATTTGGTTTTAGTATCAACAAAAGACTCTGGAAAATGAATGCTACTCTGCCACATTATGAAGCTGATTGTATTAAGGTTTGAGAAATTATAGGAGTTAATGAAAATAATTGTGCATTTGATAATGATAGAATTTCAGATGGGAATTTATTTAATTCAAAGTCAGAGAATTTACCGTAAAATTTAGTAAAGACGTTATCAACAAGAAAAAGGACTATGAAGGTCAATTGTTCCTGGAAATAAATCAGTGCTGTAATAAACCAAGTAGAAATGAGCAAGAGAAAACCAGGTTGATAGAATTACTGATTAAATTGTTGAAAAGAAAGCAATCATTTCCTAACTTGGACAACTTTTCTGTGTCTTTTGGGATTACTTCCATTTTAACTCCATTGTGGCTGTACCTCAGCTGTGTTGTGGTGTTGGCATTTGTGTTGTTGCTTTTGAAAATCGTCTGATACCTACTGGGCACCATACCACAAACTGGGACACATATTTTTGTTAGTGAACCATATAAAAATGGATTTTATGTAATATGCCCCCTTTCTACAGCTGGGATAGGCTCCAGCCAGCGTCCAATCAGAGAGTGATATTTCATATGGGGGCGTGTCTGTCAGTGAAAAGACTTCTGCAAAGCCGGCTCTCGTGTCTCCTCGATCATCGCTCCTCCGATCAGTCTCCTCCATCCTCTCTCCTCTGAGCACAATTATCGCTTTGGGACAGTCTTCAAAATGGCGACTGGGAAACTACTTCCGGTGTCGTGGAGGAGATAGGACGGAGGAAGCACAAAGTTAACGCATTGAGACGCACCCTTAGTCTGTATGTTTCCTCAGCAGTTCTATTGTAAAAACTCCATAATGTGCTCCAATTTCCAGAATAATAGAAAGAATACGGAGAATTTACAAAGAAAAAAAATATTTATTTAGGAACACACTCGCTGCAGCAACCTCACAGCAGTAGGAAGTTAAAGGAAATGGGAGGACATGTTACAAACAAGGATTTAGGCAGTGGTTAAAACATTTTCACTGCAGCACTAAATTACAAAACAGCTAAGCAGGAGGTGCCCTCATCAAAGCATCATTCACACAAAGACAGGTAGGAGCATTTACCTGTCAATTCACATCTAACTAACACACAAACTGTTCATTCACAAACATAGTTTGAGTTTATGCTGTTCCGTTGGCACAAAATGCTTAAAGTTCGACACTGCTTGATCAGTCATCAGGTCCATTTCTCTGCGATGTAGTGCATGTTAAAAAAAAGTGGAAAAAAAGACACATTTTTGGAATAAAATGTTTTTTGATCGGGCAATTATGGAAAGAGACTGCCCATAATTATTCCACACAGAAAGTACAGCTAGGCGTCAAACTTAACCAGTCACATGTCACCATGTCAGAGAAATGACAGAACAGGATTAAGACAAATGATGATCCTCAGTACCTGCTCAATGTACAACTAAGAGCCAGTAACCACATTCAGAGTTTTTCTTCACAGATTTAAAACACCCATCAAATGTTACGTTTTCTGCGAGAGATGTTGATAAAAGGTCTCAACATAAATCCTAGGTTATTTTCCGTTTAGTGTCAAGATTTATTTTACTGCAGGCCTCTGGAAATTGGCAAATATTTCTGACTGATTTGCTGTTATCATGTAAAAGCCCAATAAAAGTGGAATCCAAAACCCCCAATGAGCAGAGAGTCCTCTAACTGTACTGATTGTCTAATTCTTCTACAGTCAGAAAGTGAGGCCTTTCAATGGATAACAGAGGCCTTGAGGGCTCAAAAGGAAAACATTTCAAAGCTCCTCTCTTAACAGAACATGTTCTAAAGTCATAAAGATCAGAGCTCTAACATATGAATGCATGAAGCCAACAATTCAACAGACAGATGATTATCAAAAGTAACAAATTCAGCAGACAGCAGCAATAGTCGATGATTACGTCTAGACTTAAGGAGTTTGATCTACTAGCGTGGAGAGTTATGAAGTTTAAGAATAAAAACACAGAATGAAATTAAGGGCACTGTTTGAAGTAAAAATTGTACAATTCTTGTGTGGACACAAAGAAAGTCAAAGGCAGTAAAGTGGAGAATGGCTTGAGCAGCAAAGTGTCACAGGCAGTTTGGTCTTGGGCTCACTGTAGCCAATCAAGCACTGCCACAATGTTACAACAGTGACTGTCCTCTAATGAAAAACCAAGATTTGATAGAAGGTAAAAACAGTGGCTGCGATTGATCTACTTACTAAACTATAGATAAAAAAGAGATCAAATTTGATCAAATAAAAATGGCATGTACGCTCTGCTCTGTTTCAGGTGAACAGGTGAACTGTTGGGTTTAAGGTATGGGATGAGTTCAAAGTAAACAACATCTTTCTTTGAAGCTCTTCTTATTCTTCTTGTTCTTTCCTTTCCCATTTTTATCTTTGTTTTCAGACATTTTCTTTCCTCGTACCTCACGCATCAGATCAAAGAATACCTGGAGACAAGACACGAGCAGTTAACTGTGACAAATGGATTTATATACAACAATGATCAGAAGCATGGTGTATTAGTGTGGGTACCTTGTCTACATTGGCTCTGGTTTTGGCCGATGTCTCCACGTACTGGACTCCCCACTCCTCAGCCTTTACCCGAGCCTCGTCCACAGACACCTGTCTCCGCTCTTCCAAGTCTGACTTGTTCCCAACCAACAGGAGAGGGATCTTATCTTCTTCTGCCTTGACCCGCAAGATCTGCTCCCTTTGATCAGAACAGAGGTTCAGTTTAGGTATTTTTTGACTATTTCTACTAAACATAAAATACAATATAATTTGACAGTAGGAAAAAAAATCATTCATCATATTTTTACTGAGTTGGACAAGTCCATTATTGTGCACTCTGATGTGGGCATTATTGTGATTTCATTGACTGTTAAACCAGAGGTTCATTTAAATAAAAAGTAGGTTACCATGACCTTTGGCCTGTCTGAAATGCTTTTTTCTTTTTACTTAATTTTGCTTTTTTGTGTTACCTAGCTCTACTTCCACATAAATTAGTATCTTCTAATTCTGGTCATGGAGAGATGGCAATTTGTGATGGATGTCAAAACTTCTCACCACAAGATGGCACTAGTGTGCAACTGGACGATGTACAGGAACTGTTGCACAAACGTCGCCTGAGTTCACCCACAGTTTGTTTAAATACTCAAAGTGGTAAAATAGATCACAGACAACTTCAGTAAAAGCATACAGCCTGAAAGTAATCTATAGAGTTTTATGGAGATAATGTACATTTTGGCTCTATCCTCAGATGTACCACATACGTGTTTGTCTGCCTGCACCACACAAATCAGTGGTTGAAGTCTGGGAATACAAAGAGACAGCCCTCTGAACTAGAGTGTATTAACAAATGAGAGCATTTAAATTTTCAGATAAACAGAAGCGTTCAAAGTTATTTGAGTTACTGACAGTAGTTTAAATATGTCAGGCATTTAGTTAAACTGTGTTTACATTTTCTGTGAGACTTGGTTGTCATCATTTGTGGTTACGCATGGTCTGAGGACATTCTACATTTGTTCACTGAGTGAGAACAAACTCAAGTAAGAAAATATCGATGAATCACAGATTTGTGTGTATGCATTGTTTGTGAATGAGGCCCATTGATCTGTCCTGGTCTAATATGCAGAGGCATGTCATTGTTTATGGTTTCTGGCCAATAACTATAGTCGTCATGGTTCTGCCTTTCACATGTTTGAATCCTCATGAGTACATCCAGTAGTGTCAGCGGGAAAAAGTACCTAAACTCCACAGTGGCAGAGAAGGACTCGTGCTCTGTGATGGAGAAGACCAGCAAAAAGCCCTCGCCACTACGAAAATAGTTGTCCCTGATGGCAGCATAGTCCTCCTGGCCAGCTGTGTCCAGAATATCTATCTGGACCTCCTCCCCATCGAGGACCACCTTCTTTCTGTAGCTGTCTGCTTTGGTCGGCTCGTAGTCCTCCACAAACTAGAGAAAGAGAGAAACACATGAGAGACGCCTCATGGTGACATGTCTGTAGAGCAGGAGCATCTTCAGTCACCAAGAGCTTTCTGAAGTGTGGGTTTCAGACATGTAATTCACAACAGAAGTATAAGATGACTGATAATCAAAGTGTTGCTTCACAATTAGTCAAGAAATAACTCTGGTCACAGTCAGTAATGCATAAATCGTAATAATGATTTAGCTGCACAACTGTAAATGTGGGAACCACTGCTGTTAAAACAAAATATGTTCTTCTTTTCTGAAACACTTTTCCTCTCAGATTCACCAGAACTGTGCCTTTTTCGTTGCTAGGCGCTGCCCAAGTAGCTGCCTGTTGCAGCAGCTCTCTTTTCTTTGTCCATTTCTTGTAATTTTTTCGTCTCTTTTTCGTCATCTTTGTATTTGGAGTGGATCATTACTTTGTATGATTCATTGTTGGTCATGGACACCAAACTTTTTGTGGCTTCAGTGATATTTTTACTACTTTTACTCCTGTGTTTGTCTGGAGATCCTACATGTAACCATCGCTACATTGTTTACATGTGAAACTAGCTGTTAGCAGCCTGTAGCATGTCAATGCTAACTAGTGTAGGGCTTGATGATTTCCCTCAAGGTGAGGAGGAGGGGGTGAGGACGACGTGCTGGTGTGAGCTGGGAGGTGACGACGTGGACCTTTCCTTCCATCCATCATTGTTGGGTACGCAAGATTTATCTCCAATAAGATGGACGAGCTAGCCGTGCTAACCCAGCAACAGAGGGAATATCAGAGGGCAGAGGAGCATCATGCTATTCACAGACATGGCTAACGGAGCTAACATCAGACGACAACACCATGTTGGAAGAGCTTCGCCTGCTGTGAGCAGACAGGATCCAGGACACAGAGATGGAGCATGGCTGAAGAAGCTCAGTCCTGGACCCTGTGGAGGTGGAGACTGGCTGGGCTGGAGAGTGGTGGACGGGCTGTCGTCATCTATTTTCTTATGGACCTTTGTGCACTTTCTATACACTTTCTTACTTTTGTTTTTTGATTTCTGCTGTGACTCCTGAATTTCCCCTCGGGGATGAATAAAGTATTTTCTATCTATCTATTCTTCTATTTGATGTGAGGCAAGTACAAGAGTTTAAACTCTACAGCTTTTAAAGGAAGTGATTGTGTTATTTGACCTTGACAGCGCAATACATACAACCACGAGCAAGACTTCATCTCCCTCATCTATCTATTTGCATGTTGTTAAAGCTTAAAGCTACAAGTGTATGAACTCACCTCATCGTACATGAACTGCAGTGTAAGGGCCGACTTCCCCACACCTCCACTTCCTACCATGATCACCTTGTGTAGTGCCAGAGAGCTCTGGTTTTTACTTTTACTGGTAGCCATCTCTGGATTCTTCTTTGCGCACTTTCACACTAACACACTCATGCATGCACGCCTGTGTTCACACTCCTCGGCACCTGGACACTCTTTACCTGTTCAAAAAATGAGAGACATATTTTATATATGAGAGACAGATTTTGTAAGCACACTGTTGAAATGTCATCACAGCTGATCAGTAGCAATGAGGCTATCGTTCTCCAATGGAAGACTGCATTCAGGCATGCATTAAATAAGGGCATCATCTGCTAACCTTAATAAAAAGAAGGTGGGCATCGATTTGCACCATATGGACCTCGCCCCATGAGGGTGAGAGCTCAAACTTAATTGCTTTCAATGTGACTTCCACACTCTCTTTGCTGTCAGGCGCTTCAAAGAGTGTAAATTCACTGCAGTGGAAACACTTGCCTTGTCTCAACTTGCACAGCCAAGAAAGGAGATGATTGGACGTCAGTATCAGATCAGAGAACAAGTCAAAACAAGGCACTCCTCTGTAATTAGCAGGGCAGACTGAAAGTGCTTTCTTAGTTATCACATATTCTGTCTCAGTCAGGAGAAGGCCACTCCTTTATAAAATCAACATCTTAAGAAGCAAATATTACTACTCTGAATAAATCAGAAAAACAAAACCCAAATTCACGACATGAAATTCAAATTTTTCATCAATCAATTTTCAAAAAATTTAATATCTCATTTTTTGAAAATTCAGGGGGTGAAAGGGCTTGTTTTCAAATTAATATATTATCTTTAAGTATTAAACCAGGGATCAGCATATGTCCCCTTTAAATCAAAAGTCAACACTGCACTTCATGCTTCCTCCTACTACAAGCTTTAAGAAGATGCTGACTCGGCTCCTGCCCAACCTGCGAAAGTTCAAAAGCTGGTCAAATGCCAATGGTACCTCTGTGATTGAAGCTTGCTGAACCTGAACTCTACAGAGGATTTTTATTGCCTTCTCAAGAAGAAGATGAGACACCAGACCCAGCAACACACACTAACTTAAGGCTGTTTGGTCATTGAAGTAACTTGTGCAAAAAGAGCCCCAACCAAGTATCTGTGCATAAATTAACATACTTTACAGGAGGCCAACATTTCTGTATAAAGAATTATTTTCATTGGTGTAATGTGATACTCTAAATTGTGATGATGTCTTCAAGATGATGAAACCCCAAAAATTCAGGATCTCAAAAATAGAGAAAAAATAAATTAATTTACTTTTTGAATAGACCCACTGAAGTAAATTGACTCACACGTGATATATTCTTATTTATTGAGATTCTCTGTGCATCACAAAATCTTAAAAGGGAAAACAGATTGGCCATTGATGGTTCCCTCATTAACGTGTGGAGTAGTTGTGAGTGTTTCCTCCCATTGTCTGAAAGCTGAGTGGGATATGTGGCCTGCATCAAAATGACCTACACCTCAGTATGCCAGCTATAGTGTGACAGATATCTGGGCTGAGGATGTGGCATCATGGTTCCTCTTTATGTGACCAGGAAGTTGATCCTGACCTCTGCTCTTCCTGTCTTTGTTAGTTAGTAACTAGGCCAGTGAAAGTACTCATGGAAGGATACACACACAGATGTCTGTACACATTCACATACTTTCTGAGAGAATCATGGAAAACTCAGCAAAAATGAACAGGATGTTTTCAAAATCCACACATTTTCATGCAAATACTCACGGGAAAAGTATCCATAGTGCCTCAAAGTTATGTTCACATGACCTTGTTTTATTTACCTCTGTATTTTACTCATTGTCTCGCATTCTATCAATGTGCTGGTAAATTCAACGAGTTTAAGGTGTGGCATCTGGTACTAAACCTGGGACAGATAGAACAGGCCAAATTCACATGGCTGGATACCACTCAGACAGATCTGTGAGGACGGGAATTCAAGACACTTAATATCACAGAGGACTTGATGGATCTCTTTTCGCCTGCCAGAGGTAGCAGGGGCCAGGGGATACCTCTCCACAATCTGATGGAGAAAGCAGGGGCTTTCTGGAATAATGACAACCCCCTTAAATTCCAGAGATCTGAGGAGATTAGCTCAGAGTTGCTGTTTCCCTCATCTTCAGTTCAGGTCAACTGACTCACTAAAGCGATCTGTGTAGGCTGAGGACGGGCGCCGATCGATAAACTTACTGCTGTTGCACTGATGCTCGAATATCCAACAAAGGAGAAAGGTTTTTGGGTCACTTAAGTGATCTAAACAAATCTCTGTGAAAAGATTTATAGGAAACACAACTTCAAGTCTAATGCACCAGCTGCTATAGCTATCAGGACTTTAAGTTAAAGGCAGAATATTTATGCTTGTTCTGCTTCCCTTGCAATGTGTAACTCAGCAAGGCAGAGTATGGGTTCAACACAACACTAAAAAAAAGTCATGTATTGCTATAAAACTCACTGGGTGGTGCTTTCACTGTCCTCCTTACATCTCTCAAATGATTAGGTGACATTACATGATAAACAGCATTTTAAAGAGGCTGAGTCCCTCAGAAGTACAGATGGCCAGAGGTTCGCCATTCTGTAAGAAGCTGCATGGGCAAATCCTGACATTTTAAAAAAACTTTTCCAAAGTGTAAATCTCAAAGAATTTGGGGATTTGATCATTTACAGAATAATTTGTCAATCTAAGATTATGGAAGTCAGGCAAAATGCCTGTTCAACAGGTACCATGCTGAGAAAAATACCTGAAAGCCAAGATATGCTGGCTCCACAGCAGCCCTGCAATTTGAAGCAGACATGACTGCAGTGGAAATTAAGGCTGAACAATTAATCGAATTTAATCCGACATCGCAATGTAATAGAATGCAATTTTCAAATTGCAAAGGCTGCAATTAGAAAAAAAAAGAAAAAGTTTTAATATGCATTTTAAAAGTGCTATGCACAAGTTTACATATTTCAGAGGTTGAGCCAAAACTTTGTTTTTATTTACATTTCTGCACTTCAGTTTGTTTTGTTACTGATGAGAGATTTGTAAGATTTTTATACATTTGATATACTTGTGTTCATACAATGTTTATTTTTTATTTAATAAAACAGTGCATTCCTCATGTTGACACATTTCAGTGGTTAAGCCAGAGATTTGGTCCTATTTACATTTCTGCACTTTATTTAGTGTGACATTCATAGAAGAGAGGATTCCTATTTATTTTTCAGAATCAGAATCAGAATCAGAATCAGAATCATCTTTATTGGCCAAGTATTTTCAAGAATACAAGGAACTTGACTCCGGTTTAAACTGCACTCTCTCAGTACAAACGTGGATAGAATTACAAGAGTAGAAAAAATAGAGTTTAAGTAGTAGAAAAGGAATAATAATTATTACAATATTAAATAAAGAACTCTGCACAGAGTAAATACAAAATATATACACAATTTAAGTTAGGAAAATAGTGCACTGAATAAATGTCATAAAACACAATAATTTTTCAGATTATTGTTCCTACCAGACCCCTTGTTCTGCAATGCTTTGCTTTGTTGTCTGTTCTCTTATTTTCTATTAATTTAAGGAAATTGATGATAATTTTATTACACGTCTACAAGGCTTGACATCTAATCAATCAGTCAATATTCTACTGTGTTTGTAATAGTTAAAGATATGTTAGTCATATCAATTTATGCATCAGTTCATCTGATTTTATAACATGTAGACCTGGCCTCGAGGAAAGACTTGTTTTATATGTTGACAATATTCTTTGTTGTGTTGGTCATACTATACAATGGTTTATTGCTTGTGTTAAGTGAATAATGTAGAAGACATACATCCCCCCCAAAAATCGCAAACTAAATCCCAATCACAGCGTTGGTCCAAAAAATCGCAATTAGATTATTTTCCAAAATCGTTCAGCCCTAGTGGAAATCACAGCAAGATGAATCAAAAAGAAACTTTACTACCCTGTGGTCTAATGTTTTAAACTTTGGCATTCTGTTTGAGAATCAAAGACACTACATCCTTCATCCTAAGAGTAGAGGGACCACCCAGCTTTTTATTAGCACACGGTCCAAGGCCTACCTCTAGGATAGTAAGGGGATGCATGAGTGCCCAAGGTATGGATGGCTCACACAGGAGCATTGCAGCTGAGCAATTTAGGTTTTGGAGCAACGCTGCCAGACTATTGCCTTCTTCAGTGCAAAACCACCATGGTAGGAGAGGTGCCCAACTGGCGCATTTGCACAACACATTCAAATTGTATTTACTGATCCTGTTGTTCATTGCAGAGCAACCTGAAATGCACATAATGACTGTGAATCATGGCTAAGCTATCCAGAAATGTGTCAAGTAAAGAAGAAGCCGTAAAGGGCACAGACAGGAGAGATGATGATATGACTTAGCTCACTTAAAATAAAATGCTAAAAGCCAGAGAGAATTTTTCAAAAGGTTCCCTGCAATGCATACCAAGATCCCTTAGTCAGGGAAGCGCACAGAGGAGCCTTTGATTAAACCAGGCAGCAGGGAACCAAATCCTGCCAATGGTAGTCCTACTCCAGCAACATGGAGTGAGCTACTTTGTCATTTACATTCTCCTCTGAGTCTCATTCATGTTACACAGTCTTGTCTGTCACAGTGGTTTGGGTGAAATCATCACTCCATCATTTGAACCTGTGCAAAGTTATTCCATTATAACGGTAAGGCTTCTTAGTGTAACTCCATATCACATGTAAGATTTTGTATTTAAATGTCCTTAAAGATTTTCCCAATGCAAACCCTAATGCTTTACTCTCTAGACTCTAGCTAGGATAGTAATACCACTCCATATCTCAGCATGATTTGAACATTGTTTTACACTCTATGATCAGGAACTTGCTGTTCCTCACTTCTGAACTGAAATTAGCTTCCACAGCAAAAACTGATATCATACTGATGCTGACTTATAGAGTAAATCAAAGTAAAGCTGAAACGATTCCTCGAACGACACGAGGTACTCAATTACAAAAAATACTCAAGTAATTTTCTCCGCCTCAAGGAATCGTTTAATTTTTAAAAAGATCAAAGAGTGGTATTTCAAATAGAGCTGAGGCCATATTAAGAGAGTTTTCAGACCCCTACAGCTACCTCTTATACAAAATAGCAACTAGCAACAAATCTAGCTTCTTTTCTGGAGTTTTAATGGGTTATTCGACGAAACGGTGCCATTTGGGTCCACAACATTTGATGAGATGTACAAGGCACAAAAAATGTGTCAAAGTGTGTTTACAAATTTTGGAGCTACAAAAGCAAGTGCTGTTATTGACATGCTGTATCAGAAAATTCTATGTCTTAAAGAGAAAAATTTTCATTTGAAAAATAACTGCTCTTTAACTAAAGAAAAATGCATTTTATCCGATTACTCGATTAATCGATGGGATTTTCGGTAGAATACTCGAATACTAAAATATTTGATAGCTGCAGCCCTAAATCAAAGTGACAAAGGGTGGATCTACTGAAGCCAGTTCTATGCTTTTGGGTTCATCAACTACAGAGGGTATTTAAATTTATGCTAGGCAGAGCTAAAATAGCATAAACAAACTAACTACAGAAGCTCAGTGGTTTAGAGATGTTCCATGATGGTAAGCAAAATTGAAAAAGCCAGAAGCTTAACCCCCAACCTTGTTGAGGCGACAACCTTGCTGCTTAGTAAACAGCTATGACTTGCTTGAAAAGTTGTCAACAAGCAGCAGCTACCTTTGCTAAAGTTATGAAGCCAAAGTGCTAAAATCTGCAGTTCTTCTTGAGTCGGCCTGAGGCTGGCTGAAAAAATAATGGAAACCATGTGCACACCAAGCCCAAGAAGTAAATATTTGCAAAAAAAATAAACACACTTAGCCCTGGATGACCTGTCAATACAATGAATGAGGCGTAATAAAATATGATTTGTTATTTTTGAAGTTATCATGCTCACGACTTTTGCCCAAGGGGATGGCTTATGGCCAAACACACCAGATGCGTCTATGGTCTGGTTGTGTCATAGACACAGGTCTGATCCCCCCTGATCTGACACAGCAAGCGTTCTGTTTTTTTTTTTGTTTTTTTTTTCTGCTCTACGGAGGCCAGAGCAGAGAAGCATCAATTCTGATGGAAACTACACAAAACGACCCTTTGACTTTCAAAATGAAACAAACTGTGTCAAGACCAGCATTTAGCATTCAGCATTTACAATATGGCCTCCATCAGCAATGGGCTTTGAAACTTTGTATTAGAAACAAATGGGTGACATCACAAGCTACACCTCTATTTATACTGATTATTTAAACCCTCTGACCATAGTCTGTATATAGAGTGGACAGCGTGGCTCCGCCATTTATCATTCTATGGTTCTGAAGCCAAAATACCACAGTCTCAGGTGCCACCATTGTAGCAGTTTGGAGCCAGATTCTGCGCCATAGAGACGATGAGGGATTCTGGGAGAATCTGAGTGGAGCTGGGTGACAAAAATAATATATTTTTTTTTCTTTCAAGAGTCTAATCACTTCCTGACTCTACCTCCCGACACATTTTACAATCCCCAAAAAAATACACAAGAACAGCAGCTGTCAATTATTGTTAAACGTTACATAAAGCCTCGTTTTTAACCTCGTATAACAACTAAAAACGAAACTTTTCAGAAAAAAACAGGACTTGGATACAAGACAGCTGTATTCGGTGATTTGAAGATATTATCATATCTTCAAATCGAGCCAAGCATGCGGACGTCCATTTTTTTTACAGTTTATGCTTCTGACACAGTGAAGCATCATGTCAACATTTTTTCCCAGAACTGATGACAGTCAAGGAAGTAGTTCTGTGGATGAGTTAGTCTTTTTCTCCATTCACTCACTCAATCAATCAATCAATCAATCAATCAATCTTTATTTATATAGCGCCAAATCATAACAAATGTTATTTCAAGACACTTTACAAAAACATTTACAGGTCTAGACCCGTAAATGTTAATAAAATGCTATTAGGAGAAACCCAACATCAAGACAAGATAAGAAGTCTTATCTTATCCTAATCCACCATGAGTACAGGACTGTGATGAACTTTTCACCTGATACTACTGACAGTAGCCCAGCAGGGGGAGAGCTTGGTTTTGTAACAGGATTCATTCATTTTTAGGGCCACACACTTCAATTTCCAAATACATAATATGTCTTCAATAAAAAAACAACAGTCTATTGTCATCTACTTAAGATTACATGAAATGTATCAACCTCAACTCCTTCCTGCTGACAGGAGCAGAGAACACATGATAGCTGGGTATGCACTGCTCTCCATCACTATCTTCTGTATATAATCACTCACTTGGGAGGCAAGGAAAACAGAAAGAAAGAAAATAAGCAAGAAACTTTTTCATCCCTGTCTTTTCACTTACCAACTCTATGAGCAGATGCTTTTGAACTTAATTACTATTACACACCAAAACCCAGGAAGCTCCATCAGTGGTATACTGATCAAAAAACAGAGCAAGCTCTTTGATATGAGGTCTCGATGATCTCAATGAACATGCTATTTATATTTGAATTTGCAGTGATAGAAAGAAACCAGAGGGTTTAGCAGTGTGAGAAGTGTTTAAATGAAGAATAACGTGGTCTCTGTGACACAAAGCTGGGAGAAGCATCCAGACAATCTCAGCGGGGAAAGGAGGAATGCAGGGCCGGTTCTGTCTCATTCACAAGACCTTTCTCAACCACTGATGTCATGAACTTGCTATGAGCCTCAAACTATGCAGTAAACAGCATCTCCACCAGAATTTATCACAAACCAGCTGTGCTGTTATTTCCTCAGAGAATACTCTCCCTCTGACATACTCTGAGAACATGCCCAACAGAGAGGGAGACGCTCAGACAATAAGCTGACACACAAATCAATTTATGGAAATCAAAGTTACTGTCTGAGAGCTACTTTAAATGAGAGATGGAAACATAAGGATCGCTTTTGGTTGACTCTGGATTGACTTCACTGTGCACCTACCTTGTTCCCACAAAAACAGCTCAATTAAAAACTGAAAAGTCTTCCTTTGCATGGCTCAGAAATCACATCACATTAAATACAAACAGAATTTCATCTAGACCAGTAAATTTTGGAATAACTTTGTAATTAAACACTGACAAAAAACACCACCCCGATGTTAATGCAATATGGGCCTCCTTTTTTGAAACAGCTATGTTATGCTGTTGATACTTGACTGTTCATGAGGCAGATGGAGTGCTCTGGCCAGAAGCAGCTCCTCTAGTATCACAGCACAAAGGAGCCTTGCATGTTATTATTATTATATTTTTAATTTTTACTAATTAATTTATATTGAATATGCAAAACGGAACTTGACAATTACAACCATTTGTTTACACATAATATATAAATGAAAATTACGGACACCAAGCACTTATAATACAAAGGAGAATAACACAAGAAATAAATTATAAATTGGAAAAGGCCTGAGCTGAAGCATAGCTTGTTAGCTTTAACCCCATGTTAGTTAAAAAAAAAAAAATCACAGAAGAAAAAGAAAATTTCATCATATGAGAAAAAAACAACTACTGCTTTTGGCCAATTAATATTGGTTTATCAGAGACTATTCCACCAAAATGAATGTTGGATTATTTAAGGCTGCTGCTTTAGTTTCCTATTGGTGTTTGAATTAATTTTATTCTGTTTCATCGCCAGCTGTGATTTAATATAGTGGTTTAATCTATGGCTGAACAATTTTTGAAAATAATCTTATTGCGATTTTTTTGGACCAATATTGCGATTGCGATATAGAGTGCAATTTTATTTATTTGATTAAATTTAATTTAATCCAATTATTTTATTGATTATTGTTATTATTAATTTATTTTCATTTTTATTTTTTTTAATTCATTTATTTATTTATTTATTTATTTAGGGGGGGGGGTGCATTATTTACTAAAACAATTAATGAAACCACTATATATCATTTTATAGTATGAAGGTCAGGCCTACATGTTATGATGATGAAATAAAATAGACTGAAGGTTTGTGTACATGAAAATTTTTAACATTTTATTTTATAAATTGCAGACTCTGCGATTTGAAAATTGCACTCTGCGATGTCGGTTTAAATTTGATTAATTGTTCAGCCCTAGTTTAATCTGGGGTATCCCTTCACTGAATATCTGTGTTGAAAATTAAACAGTTAATAGTTTTGTCCCACTATTAACCTTACAAACCAAATATATTTCATGACATTGCTACTAAACCTGATGTGATGGAACGTTAAGTAGAAACACTGTTCTATTTCAAACAACAGTTTTCACACATGGGTATGCGGCAATAGAAAGAAATGAAAGAAAAAAAATGGGAGTCATTTCCTCTGACTAATTTTTATTGAAAATGCATTTTACAGCATTTTTTGAAACACCAAACTAGACAGACTAAATTAAGCCAGTTCGCGTACGATACGCAAAACACGTATACGCAAAACTGTGAATAAAAAATAAAGATGTTTTTACCTGCGTTACTAACGAGCTGACTTCTCTAACTGTGTAACAGCAGCTGACCCTTTATGAACAAACTCATGCATCTGGACTTTGCTACCACGGCCACTTCGTTTGCTTGAAAACACGCCTAAGCACGGATAAATTCAGACAACACATGGAAACACAGCCCGCTTACAGTGACACCCAAAAAACAAAGGTTATTTCCACATCAACCCCCCCAAGCAACTCTGGCAACAGCAAAGCTTAAGACAACTCGTCAGCATGAAGGAGCATCTCACGCTCACATCTGCGTTGCTTCCAGCAGACTGAACAAACAATGAAACCTTAGATACTGTCACACATTGCACGAGTTTGTGAAACCCATGGACACGTTTAGACACAGTGCATTAATCTAATGTTAAACGGTCGATGTTTTGAGTCGATCACTTACTCTTCCTTTCTTTACACAGGTGAAGTGCTATGGTACTCTCTTCACGCCCCAAAACAGTAGTAAATAATTACACCACTCAAACAATAAATATACAGATACTTACCAAAGCAGGGTTGTTCTCTCTGCTCTCGCCTGATGCTATCTTAATGGCTGCATTAAAAGACTGTTGAGCAGTGGTAGTGTAAAAGCAAGCCGCTCCTGCGTTAAAGCCCCACCTTCCGGATGTAAATCTACAGATGACCGGATGTGATATCATCGTGCGTTTTTGTGACGATTCCGGTCGTAATTATAATGATAATAATACATTTCATTAAAATAATAATAATAATAAAAAATAAACAACTATAAAAAATAATAATAATACATTTCATTTAAAAGAAACTTTCTGACTCCAACTAACTTTACTGTTGAATAAAACACAGTAAAAATGAAATGATCCTCAACCATTCTCAACAAACTTCACATAGAATAAAGCAAAAGCGCTGACCACTTGTACCAGGGTTAACTGCAGCTCTGGATGCTGCTCTTGACTCTTTAGCGGTGACTCCTATTGCTTCAAAATTATATTACAGAGTCCTTACAGGGACATAGGCATATAAAAAGATGTTTCCTTGCGCATGTAAAACACAAATACTGTATTTTCTATTCTATTCTATTCTATTCTATTCTATTCTATTTTATTCTATTCCATTCTATTCTATTCTATTCTATATGTGCACAACAGAAACCAGCCGGCCTTAGCCTTCTTTTCTCTTGTGATTGACATTATTTGTTGAGTCATATTTCAACCTTGGATTAATTAAAAGGACATAACTGCTGCGGTTTGATAATTGCTTGTTATCAGATAAAAATGTAAGGGAAACTAAGAAACAAACTGACTTGTCCACCAATGACATACCAGATCTAGATCCTAATTGTAGGAGGCTCTAAAGGCATAGGGATAATTTCATGGAGCAGCTTAATCAATAAAGAACTTAGAGACAAGAAAAGTAAACTTAAAAAAAAAGAAAAGAAAAAAAAAAGAAAAGAAAATAGCCTTCTCCAGACTTACATAGACAACAATTATATCTTCAAACAGAACTTTACTTACTATACACACAACAGAAACAACCAAACTCAAATTAAATAAGGCATAACACCATGCATATGGAGAAATGCTGGAAAGATATTGGCACAACAGTTAAGAGAACAAGCAGCAACAAGATTTATCACATAAATAAGAACAGAGTCAGGAGAAACTGCAATATATCTTGTAGAGATTAATAATACATTTAAGTAACTTTATATAAAATCATATCCCTCAGAATCTAAAGCAGACCCAACTGTACTTGACGTCTTTGTTAAATTAGACATCCCAACAATGAGCCCTGAAAACAAACAACCATCAGAAAAACCCATAACAAAAGAAGAAATAGAAAATAAAATATGAAACATGCAAAGCTCCAAAGGCCCCGACCCAGATGGCTACACTACAGAATTTTATAAGACATTTAAAAACCAGCTCTCTCCCTTACTGTTAGAAGTATTTAATGAAGCACTGATCAAAGGCTGTTTACCTCCCACTTTCTATCATGCCAGCATCTCCTTAATTTATAAGAAGGATAAAGATCCACTAGAACGAGGTTCATACAGACCAGTGAACCTACTGGATGTTGATAAGATTCTTGCTAAAATTTTAACTGCATGGGTTGAAGATATCATTCCAACGATAATTTCTGATGACCAAACTGGATTTATAAAAGATAGACAGTTATTTTTTTTATTACCAGAAGGTTATTAAAGTAATTTATACCCAAGGGACAAATGACCAGTTTCCTTGGATACTTTTGTCTTTGGATGCCAAAAGGCCTTTGACAGGGTTGAGTGGGACTACCGCTTCTCTGCCCTGTTGAGGTTTGGATTTGGCACCAGATTTATTTCCCTTATTCGATTGTTATACACCAAACCCCAAGCCTCCGTACAGACAAACAATATTGGATCCAATTACTTTCCATTGAGTCACTTAAAGACAGGGGTGTCCCTTATTACCACTGTTATTTGAATGAGCTGTCAAACCTCGTCAGTATGCACAACAAAAAAGCATATGGAACTAAAAAGAGAAGGGACTGAACACAAAGTGTTGCTATATGTGGGTGATATATTATTATATATTTCCAAACCTGCAATATCATTTCCAATTATAATGTCTATAATCTCAGATTTTAGAACTATTTCAGGACACAAACTTAATATATCAAAGCGCATTCTGTTCCTGATGAATGTAAAAGCATTTCTCAATATCAATACTTTTACTTCCTACTCATTTGCAACCTCAGAAAAATTTAAATACTTAGGAATTACCATGACCCAAGAATACTTTTCAAACATAATTTTTCAAAATTGTATGATCAAACAATACAGGATCTGGATAGATGGGCTAATTTCAAATTTCATTAGCAGGATCTATTAACATAATCAAAATGAAAATTCTACCCCAGTTTTTATTCCAATCCTCATTACAAGGCTTTTTTTTAAGTTAGACTCTTTAATATCTAGCTTCATTTGACAAAAAAAAAAATCCAAGAATTTAAAGTCTTTTTACAGAGACCCAAATTGCCTTGTTTTCAGCTCTTTTACTGTTCTTGTAATATACGCTCCATTTCTTTCTGGTATCACTAAAGTGGGGCTGGCTGGGCAGGAATGGAAAATCAAAGTTGCCCCTCCACTTCACTAAAAGCTAAAAGCGCTATGTTGAAGCACAGTTCATACAAGAATTGTTAACTGATAAGATTTTTTCAACATTTCAACAGGTACAGGAAAAAATAACAGAGATTTCTTTAAATATCTGCAAAATCAATGTTTTGTGAAGGAATGGTTTCCGTCCCTTCCTGACCAGCCCCCAAATGTGTTGTGGACTCAGTGTTCTCACCCAATCCATTAAAAAAATGTTTTATGTTCCCGACTCCAACACACCTGATTCAAATGATCAGCTCGTCATCAAGCTCTGCTCAAGCCTGATAACGAGCCATTCATTTGAATCAGGTGTGCTGGAGTGTGGTAACATCTAAAACATGCAGGGCAGGGGGTCCCCAGGACCAGGGTTGGGAAACACTGAATTAAAAGACTTGGTTTTAAACTGAGTGTTGTGGTGAATTGGCTGCTGTTATTTGGCACTTGCTGATCATTGCCAAGCTGTCCAACCATCAGTTTGTATCAAACCTTTTTTTAATTTGAAACAGTCATTTGCTAAACACAGAGTAGTCAAATACAAAGTTCAACAATGTTTTTTTATGGATTTGATTCAGAAGTGTCACAAACCAACAGAAGCAAATATATCATCTATGTCATCATGGCTGCTATGTTCAGTGGTAGGAGATGTCAGTTCATATGATGCCTGGCTACTTTGGTTTTCCCTTGACAGCATGGGCTCTGCTAGCTCAGTCCTCTTCCCCCCTCTTTTCATCCTAGTGTTTTTATGAGCAGCTCTTAAACTTGAGGACTTAAACTGACTCCTTAGCCGATGGAGGCGAGTTCTCAGGCGAGGGTTCTTTCTTATTGCAGTAGAAGACTGTAAGGATGTTGGCAATGAACCTTGAAGAGATAAAGCCCAACAAGCTTCCTGTCGGAAGGTCTTGATCCTCCTCTGGACACTGGCAGTGAGGATAGAGAATGTTAATATTGACATTTGGTGTAAGAAGCAACACAAGAGGGGAAAAAAAAACTCTTGAGAACCACAGACCTGACCAGTCACCTCTCCATAAAGACTGAAAAATTAAAAACAACTATTTTTTACTATGATTTCTTAATGTCAATGTCATCATTTTCATTTTTAAGACTGCACATGTGACATAATTCAAATTAAAATGAAAAAGTGAACCTCAGGCACAGGAGCTCCATCATGAATCACTCACTGACTGTTGTTCACAGACTGAAGATACTGGACGACAGTATGTCTGCTGTTACTTATCTAAATTATTTATATCTATATCTATATATTTGACTTGTGAAACTTTGCAAAGGTAAAGAGTTATTAAGAAATGCATTTTTTTTCTTTAATGAAGCAGCTGTTCATTCTGCAGTGTAACACTTACTTGTAGCCCGCTGCCTCCAAGCATTTCATCCTTTGGCATTTCAGAAGAAGAAAGGTAAAAAGACATTTTCTCTTTGTCATCCTCTCAGACTTGCACCACTGGATCATTTCTTGAAGACAGATCTCCATGTCGGTGACAGCTGTAGCCTCTTTCAACTGCTTCTTGAACTTCTTTGTCCTCTCAGCTTTTTGTGTTTTGTGTTGAAAGGATTTACCCTTGATAAAAAAATTACACTTATTTGAGGACAGGGTAATCTAATAGCAACTGATAGATAATCTGTATTTAAAATTATACGTTTTTAATATATAAAACACATACCTTTGAAGAGTCCCCACAAAATCTGAGGAAAGGCTTCATGTCTTTTTCAGGAACTGAACCTGAAAAAGGTAAAAAAAATTTAGAAGTGACAAAATGCAGCAACTGTTAATTCAAGAATTATGAAAGCACCTGAAGCTTCACTGAATATTTTACAGTATGTTGAACTAATACAGGGAGTGCAGAATTATAAGGCAAGTTGTATTTTTGAGGTTTAATTTTATTATAGAACAACAACCATGTTCTTAATGAACCCAAAATACTCATTAATATCAAAGCTGAATATTTTTGGAAGTTGGAGTGGGGCTTTCTTAGTTTTAGCTATTTTAGAAGGATATCTGTGTGTGCAGGTGACTATTACTGTCCATAATTATCAGGCAACTTAACAAAAAACAAATATATACCCATTTCAATTATTTATTTTCACCAGGTAAACCAATATAACAGCTCAACATTCACACACATACATTTCTGACATTCAAAAACAAAACAAAAACAAATCAGTGACCAATATAGCCACCTTTCTTTGCAAGGACACTCAAAAGCCTGCCGTCCATGGATTCTGTCAGTGTTTTGTTCTTTATTGACTGTCAGTGTGTTCACGATCAACATTGCGTGCAGCAGCAACCACAGCCTCCCAGACACTGTTCAGAGAGGTGTACTGTTTCCCCTCCTTGTAAATCTCACATTTGATGAGGGACCACAGGTTCTCTATGGGGTTCAGGTCAGGTGAACAAGGAGGCCATGTCATTAGTTTTTCTTGTTTTAGACCCTTTCTTGCCAGCCACGCTGTGGAGTACTTGGATGCGTGTGATGGAGCATTGTCCTGCATGAAAATCATGTTTTTCTTGAAGGATGGGGACTTCTTCCTGTACCACTGCTTGAAGAAGGTGTCTTCCAGAAACTGGCAGTAGGACTGGGAGTTGAGCTTGACTCCATCCTCAACCCGAAAAGGCCCCACAAGCTCATCTTTGATGATACCAGCCCACAACAGTACCCCACCTCCACCTTGCTGGCGTCTGAGTCGGACTGGAGCTCTCTGTCCTTTACCAATCCAGCCACAGGCCCATCAAGACTCACTCTCATTTCATCAGTCCATAAAACCCTAGAAAAATCAGTCTTGAGATATTTCTTGGCCCAGTCTTGACGTTTCAGCTTGTGTGACTTGTTCAGTGGTGGTCGTTTTTCAGCCTTTCTTACCTTGGCCATGTCTCTGAGTATTGCACACCTTGTGCTTTTGGGCACTCCAGTGATGTTGCAGCTCTGAAAAATGGCAAAACTGGTGGCAAGTGGCATCTTGGCAGCTGCACGCTTGACTTTTCTCAGTTCATGGGCAGTTATTTTGCACCTTGGTTTTTCCACACGCTTCTTGCGGCCCTGTTGACTATTTTGAATGAAACACTTGATTGTTCGATGATCACGCTTCAGAAGCTTGGCAATTTTAAGAGTGCTGCAACCCTCTGCAAGATATCTCACTATTTTTGACTTTTCTGAGCCTGTCAAGTCCCTCTTCTGACCCATTTTGCCAAAGGAAAGGAAGTTGCCTAATAATTATGCACACCTGATATAGGGTGTTGATGTCATTAGACCACACCCCTTCTCATTACAGAGATGCACATCACCTGATATGCTTAATTGGTGGTAGGCTTTCGAGCCTATACAGCTTGGAGTAAGACAAAATGCATTAAGAGGATGATGTGGTCAAAATACTCATTTGCCTAATAATTCTGCACTCCCTGTAGAGGGGTTATCAGTCTATGTCATCATAAAGATGTGCATGCATCTTGACCGCAGAAGCAGCGTTTAGCTCCATTCATTCAGATGAGTTAGCGTTTTTTAAACACTTAATTCAACCTATTATCAGCATAAAAATGTACGGTTGTTCTGGGGTAAGCTTTTAGAAATGGAGGGCAACGGCTATCAAGTTTTGGCTGTCATGAAGCAACCAGTGTTTTGGAGTTAGTAGCAACCATGCTAACTGTTGACTCTCAACCGGCTGTATCAGTGATTTATAGCAGAGAGTCACCAGTTAACAGGGTCACACTTTACACTGAAACACCAGCGACGTCTGCGGGGAAAGTAATTAACTCTGGACGTAGTTTTCTGGTTCTCTTATTATGAACCAGGTCTCAGACTCAGCAGTCTGCGTGCTCTTTTTGGTTTGGGAGGGTTTCTGATTTATTGGCACACTTTTCGCCTGGTCTGTCACAGTCTGCCAAGTGTCTATGGATAATGCAGTCATGAGTATCAAGTGACAGTTGTGTGTTTAAATTGCTCTCTAGGTACACACCGGATTTCTCCACTAGAAACATCTTGTCAACCTAATATGTGTCCACTTGCTGATCTCTTCTGTCCACTCACTGCTATTTCACAAACCTGGGAGCCGTTTCCCATCCGTAAAGGCACACTTTTCGCCTGGTCTGTCACAGTCTGCCAAGTGTCTATGGATAATGCAGTCATGAGTATCAAGTGACAGTTGTGTGTTTAAATTGCTCTCTAGGTACACACCGGATTTCTCCACTAGAAACATCTTGTCAACCTAATATGTGTCCACTTGCTGATCTCTTCTGTCCACTCACTGCTATTTCACAAACCTGGGAGCCGTTTCCCATCCGTAAAGGTGATGATATTTAGTGTAAAAATTTGTTTTTTGGTGGTTAACTCCCCCATCTGATGTTGACATATACTCCACAGTGCTTCAGCACTCAAGTTGCACGCGCATCTGGCGTTGTTGACAAACAAATAATCCCTTGATAGAACCAGGACTAAACATCTCAACAGAAAACTGGGATTTTTCCTATGGCTTTTTAACCTAAACACGAGTTTTACATAACACTCTGTGCAGGATATGTAATGATGGAAAAATGACACACCTCTTTCAACTGCTACACCCAGATCGTCAACCTTCTTCTGGCTTTTGACGACAGCAAAAGACGTCTTCTTCTTCTTCTTCTTCTCCCTACGTTTTTTGGCTTTGAGACCATGTGCTGATTGCCTGGTCAATAAAAAGGCATCAGCGGGACCAAGGAAGAGAGCCACATCTGCCGGCAAGGAGAAGTCTGTGAGGAAGGGCATAGGCTGGGCTTCGGCTACTTCACTGAGGAGTATCAAGAGATGGTCATACAAAGTGGACAGGCAGCAGAGGACCCCTCGGAACATCACCCTGTTAAAGCAGGAAAGAAGGAGACATGGGCTGGTACTGACACACAAACACAAATACACTATTTTAAGTTTAAATCATGGACACTCCTGTATGTTTTTTTATGCTAAAATCAGCACTAACCAGAGACGACTGAGCATGCTGGTTATCACCACATTCAAGATGATGAACTCCTCTAATTTCATATGCTGCTTTGAGAGTCTGAAGGTAAGAGGTGTTGAGGAAAGCATGGCAACAACCAAAAAGAGCAGGAGCATAAAGTAAAAATAATAAATTGACAAAATATGAAACAATCAGAAATTTCAGTCAGGGCCACCAAAGAATATGGATACGAAAAAGTTCTGCTGCAGTGGCTCAATGTGCAGCTCATCAGCTCCACGGCCCCCAGTACTTTCAGACAGAGCCACTCCAGTTTGGGCTGACTGGGAACATCGCATTCACCAGACCTGATGCTCAGTCCTCTAAACACAAAAACACATCATGTTACGGTGAACAATGACCCTTATTACAGCACAGAGTTTTTATGAATTCTTTTTCAGTACACAGGTAGTGTTTAAGAATTTAAAAACGTTTTCTTTTGACCGTCAGTTTTATCACTAGCCTGCTATTAATCACTACATCATTTCTCAAAGCTGTAAATAGAATGAGCAAGGGGTAAATCACTGTGCATGCCTTGGCCACACCAGCATATTACATCAGCACCCAGATAACTAGTGTTTGTGCTTTACAGCTAAAAAAGGGATAGAAATTAAGTGATGTTGTCCATTTTATATATAGTCACAGGAACTGGCATATTGCTGTAGAGCAGCTGTGACATACACAGTAGCAGCCTGGATAGAGAACCACGGGACTGACATCCCTACTTCCTGCAAATAAAACATGCAATTAATTTACTGATAAGATGTTTAAAAACTCTCAGGTTGGTACAGTACAACCAGAACACATTATGCTGTTTTACAGCAGATAGTCATGAAATTATATCACACTTCCTCTTTCTCCCCTTTACTCTGCTGGTACAGATTCTTGTTTTAATCAAATAAATAATTTAAAGTCAAATCTTAAATGAATGAATTTGGATGCAACTTAACAAGAACCACAAACAATATAGACAGAAACAACATTTGAGAAAAACGCACATGTTGTATATTCCAGTGTTATTGTTTGCTCAATCTGTTAGCATATTAGACACTACCTATACCAGGGATCTGCAGCCTTTACTTTCCTGAGAGCCGTTTTGCCTCAGCTCACCTGGATTACAGTCATTCAGGAGCCACAAAATCTACTTTATCTTCAAAACAAAGATGAAAAGGTAAAAATAGTAAACATAGTAAAACTCGTAAAAGATTATTGAAACTAGAAGTTTTTTGTGTTTATAAAATTGTACATGTGATGTCTTGTTTTTTATATTTAATAAATTTGCAGATATTAAAAAAAAGTAATATTATGCATTTCTTAAATTTGTTAAATGTATGAAATTCTAATTGGTTGCAAAATTTTTGCAAAATTTAAAAATGTCAAATTGTGCAAAAATAATAATAAAAAAAAATTTAAACGTGAAAAATTTTCAAAAAATTCCCAAATTTTGAAATTTTAAAAATTTGCCAATTTTTTGAATTTGCAAAAAGATGAATTCAAATAATTAGCAAAATTAGAAATTCAAAAAAGTTTTTAATTAAAAAAAAAAATTCAAATTGTCTTATTTAAAAAAATGTCAAAAAATTGTAAAAATCTAAAAAATTTAAAGCTTTATTGACAGAAGTGATGGATAATTAGTACAACAGAATGTTAACCCATGATTTTATTTAGTGTCGATGTTTTTAATTATCAATGCCCTCTATGAGAAAAACAAAAATTCTTTATCTTAATCATATTGTTTAAGCTCCGAGGAGCCACTGCAAAGGAGTCAAAGAGCAGCATGAGGCTCCAGAGCCACAGGTTGCAGACCCCTGACCTATACTGCAACAAGTCAGCAGGGCACCCTCAAAGTCTTTTGGCTGTGCAGCTACTGAACACACAAGTAATACATGAATAGGAAATCAACTGATGTGGGACATTTCTGTACAAGCTCGTCTATGGTTTTCATCAAGGCTGTGAAGCACAGTCAAACACCACTTCTTTGTTCGTTTAGATGACTAATATGCTAGCTTTCCTGGACAACAATGTAATATTTATATCCATCCCTGCTTTAATCTGTCTATAACACTAGACAAAACACACAAACATCTCAAACAGTTTACATACCTTTGAAATCTATTGGGACAAAGCTGTTTTAGTTCCTGAAGAGCAGCATCAAGTTTCATCCTCTTAAGCTTGTTTATGCATTGTTCAACCTGAGACAGACAAATTTGAGTTACAAACGCACAAATTAAAAGAGGAGTTTTCAGCATCATGATTTCAATGAGCCCAGGTTGCTGGTTATACAATACATACCCGCTGTAAGCCTTTGAATGACTTGTTGCATTTGAAGCTGTTACTTAGGATGTACAGCAGCTCATAGAGAACTCTTATCTCCGTCTGAAGAATCTCACTCTGAATCAGCTTCAGTACATTCTCATTCTCCGACAGCAAGTTTGTAATATGCGTGTCTGTGCGTAAAAAGACCAAAATGTAATTCAATGTAACTAAAAACTTTGAGTACACAGCTGGGGGGCAGATAACATGATCACAAATGTAAGAAACATGTTTTAGACGTTCGGTTTCCCCAAGAACCGAGTCCACACAGAGCTCATTTAGGTCCTGACATGCAACGTACCTGTGGTGAGGCTGAACGGTACCCGGACACAAGATACAGCACTTGGAATGGGTATCTTTACCCTGTTCCACAACTCCGCCGCCATGCCTCCCTCCTCAACACAACATTCACACATGCATTCACAGCGCCGCGCGACAACAGAAAACGTGGTGGTTAATGACCTGCAGCTGTTACATTACCGCCATCTACTGTGTTGGAGTGGGAATAACACATTATCCTGAAACATTAAATATTGTGCTGTAACATTATGAACAGAAAAAAACACTAAAACCGTTTCGTTTAAATCATGTCATGGAATGAATGATTGCATAATTGGGGGTACATTTCTAGTCCGTGGGGTATTAATTGTGCTAAGCGATCAGCAATTTTACACTGTCATAGGGTGATATTTCACTTTTATTTAATACAGAAAGTTAACAGGTTCCAATTTTTTTTCATCAAAAAATACAAATCATGTATTGGAATTTGCAGTTTCTGTGCTGTCTGGCTTCTCAAATGTCAATTTTGCTCTTCAAACTTAATACTGGAATACGTTGTTCATTATTTTCAGCATTATTTGTTCAAAATAACCATTAAACGTGGCAAAGTTAATATTAAAAAAAACTATTTAAATAATTTATTTACATAAAATTAGTCACTTTGTGCGTGTCCGAAAAGTCTGTGTCAACTGTGGGTGTTTTTCAAACCGCCTACTACACAAGTAGTGCCCACTATTTTGGCCGAAATTTAGTACGTTGTAGTCAGTATGCCAATTGTCCTACTGATGTTGGATGTCCTACTGATCAAGGAAGATTTCTCAGTATGCAACGGACCAGTCTACCTGGCACACTTTTCCCACAATGCACGGCGCTGACGCTGCTGGTCGATGCGGGTGGCAGGTTTCGGTGAATTACCGCCATCTAGTGGAATGAGTCAGCACTATGACTACAACACAACAACATTAACGTTAGGTGGTCCGTGATATAGAGGTGAAGTTATAAGAAGAAAAAAAAAAACTGCAAATCTTGTCACTTCTGGTTGTAAAAGAGGGATTCATCTACAGATTCATTAAAGCCCACATAAAAGACTAATTACCCCCTTTTAACAATATGTGGATTATATGGAAGTGTTTTTTCCATCAGCTGTAAAAATAAAAATCCAGATTTATTTTCAGTCAATGAAATAACTTTTGGTTTAAGATTAGAAATGAAGAATGATGATTCTGCTATGTTATGATAAACAAAAGGGAGAAATGCCGAGATCTGCCCATAGCTTGTATTGCATATTTATATTAAAGGCAAAAAAAACCCAACATCATCTGTAGCTCTGCCTTCAGAGGCTGGAAACCATAGTATACTACAAAACAGACCCAACAGCAAAGTCATACTACATGCAAAAGCAGTAGGTAGTATGTAGTGCCTACTACATACTACATTCACATGTAGTATGTAGTAGGCGGTTTGGAAAACAGCCTGTTTTACCCATCGAAAAAAAAAACAGAAAAAAAAAAAAAAAATATATATATATATATATATATATATATATATATATATATATATATATATATATATATATATATATATATATATATATATATATAATTCAATAATGGTTTGCTCCAATGTCACATGACCCAAATCATTTGAGGTCACGTCCTTTTTGGTGGGAACTGTTAAGGATTTCCCAGATGCAGCTGTATGTTTAGCCTTTAAATTCGCCCTAACAGAACCTTGATGAAAGTGAGGCATGTTTCAACTCCTCCTCATCAATATTTCATCAGGATGACTGTTTGTAAATGGGTCGCATTAATTGTTCATCAACAGTGTTATCAACCTTTTTCTTGTGTACTTGCTATAGATGTTACAAAGACCAAACTGTGAAGAAAATGTTCTGAAATATGAGGTGATGGAGGTCAGGTGGTGGCATGTTCAAGATCTTCAGTTAGCACAGGGGCCAAAAATTGAGAAAAAGTCGACTGTGTTACCATAAAAAAAAAATTGTGTTGTAGAGACAGTTGTCCTGTCAACTGTTACAATGTGTTGTCAGCTGTGTTACATGTGATTTTTGTGCCGTAACTCTTTTAAATTTTGGCTAAACTGTGGTATAAATGATGGGTAACATTTCTAGGTAGCATAGTCTTGGATAGAAATGTAGAATAACTCCAGAATCAGTATAATATGGATTTATGTTGGAAAAATAGTCACAAATTTTGTCTGTTGAACATTTGACAAAAAAAATTGAACATTTTTTTTATTACTAAAATATTTAAGAATTCATTTGAGCTTGAGCTTGCCATTTAATGAATTCAGTACATTCCAGGTATATACTTTGCAAACAGAGCATGAAGCAAAAAAAAAACCAAACAAACAAAAAAACACTTTTTTTTTTTTTTTTCACTTTTTGTATACCTGAAATGTTCCCCGAACCATAGATACACTGGAATAGTTGCCACTCTTGGACACCTCAGTCTAAACTTTCTGAATTATCTCTTCTTTTAAGCTGGGTTGAGTATGCAGCTTTGAAGCTTATTTAACCAATTTTATATTATCCAGTGGAATGTATATTTATCAAGTGTGGCATTTTGTTCTTTTATACATCCATATGCCATGCCATCAGACCTAAAAGTAGTCCTGTCCTTTGTGCCACAGTGTAAAGGTCCTGAGGTGATTTGTGATCATACTGCAGGTGGTGCTGTTTCCTGTATGTATGTGCTGTGATGCCATTCTGCAATGACGTTTTCCTTTGGATTGATCATTTCCTTTTCAGTTGAAGAGTAAAAAGTACACAATATTTTTCTTACCCCAGCTGCTGATTGGTACAAGTTTTGTTTTATACAGTAAAAATATATAGCCAAGCTATTGCTGTAATATCACCACCAAGTGTGTGTACCATTAGTGCATAGTGACAAGTACTGTTTGCTATACTGTTTGCTATACTGTTTGCTATGTATACTGTCCCTGAAAGTGGACACATCAGTGTGACACCTGACCTCAGAAAAAGATCAACCAGTCAGAGTTATAGACTTCCTTTAAAGAGTCATCCATAAATTCTTCTGTATCTTATTTCCAATCTTCTCTATAACCTATTATCATATATACTATAGAAAATAGGAAAAAGTCATTTACTTCTCACATAACAGCGAGTTATGCAACATATTCTGGGATAAACCATGTCCCTTTTCAAACCCAGCTGTTAAATAACTCATGACAGACTTGCTTAAGTTCATCCCAGGCTCTGTTGCCATAGTAACTGAGGCATCTGTAGACATCTGTAGACCTTCAGACTGAAGTCTCAACAAAGATTTACTCTAATAAAGATTACTTTTCTTGGCATACCATTTATTAAACTGCAAGTCTTTTGAGCGTGCACAGTGCGTTCCCTGCATGGTTATACAACAAAACTTTTATGACAGGTGTATTTTCTGAAGCATGGGGCAAGCAACAGGGAGATAAAATGAGAACATTTTGATTTTCCTGACACCTCTCAAGTCTGTATCAGATATTGTCAAAGCATTTGCTGATTTTAGCTTTTTAAACTTGTCCATGAGAGCCTCTTTTTTCTTTTCTGTAACCCAGACGAACTTGGCCTTAAGTAACTGGCAGCTCCCTTGACTTATCAACATGTTAATTAAGGTTTCACATGATGACTACTTTTTTTTCCAAACAGATGTAGTTGGGTAATGGCTTTGTAAAGGACAGTTATCCGTTCGCTACTTGTTGATTGTTGCAGCCTTTAAGCTGGCAGGCTTTGTGCGTTGCTCTTTCAAGGACACTTCAGTGAATGCTTGTTGGAACAGGATGAAAACAGAGATCTTTTACCTATGCAAACCTCATTTGATCGCACAGGAGGCACATTCATTTCATATAAAATCACAAATATGAAAGAAACAGAGTTTTATTTCTAAAAAAGATAAGATGATACCAATGTCCTTTTTGTACAGCTTTTTCACAATCACAATGCAAGCTGGGTCAACTGGGTTTGGTGTTGGGTCATCAAAGCTCATCCTTTGGCTGTAAAACGGGAAAATAAAGAGATTAAAGTACAAATATTTGAGACAATGAAAACTTTAACATCTCAACACATTTGGAAGACATGGAGGGCTCAACTTTTAATCATTTAGACCTGAATATTCAAACTCTCATTTACATAAGAAGAAAGAAAATAGACAGGACTTTAAAGGTTGCAGGTTTCTTTACAGGGAGCCAGAATCTTGGCTTATGCATCAGATATTCACATGAGTTCACTACTGCTGCTAGATGAGTGAATGATTTTGGACATAACCTTTTTCTTTCTCAAAGACATAATGAGAGTCTTTGAGAACTAAGAGGGCCACAGTATTTCTGTCTAGTTAATGACCAAATAAGATGGAATATCTCTCCATCTTTTCTTTTTATTGTTTAAGGAGAACATTATTTTCACTTGAATTCAACAAAAGTCTCTGCTTTTACTCAAGGCCATAATTGAACTGAATAACAGAAAACCATGTGATTTGGAGGTAGTGCATAAGGAAAGAGCTTTTGGCCCAAGCTGGTATTGACTATACTAGTGTAAACGGGAAGCATTGTTGAAGCAATCCTAAACTGAGTTGACGGAGGGACAGAAACTTAACAGAAACCCTCACCCTTGTCCTGTGGCAGTAACATGGGAATAGTTCGTCGCTGGGTTGCTCCACCAGCTCCATGCCATTACGAATCTTTGGCTCTGTTACCTGGAGCTTAGCATACTCCTAAAAGAACACAATGAAATGTGCAGAAATCTCACAGACAGAAAGTTTCAGTTGAAGCAAAAAACAAGCATTTCAACAGGTAACGGAAAAGCATTTTATCCAGCAACATATATGGCAATACATTGCCAATAAATACAGCATCGGTCAATTCTTGTTGAGTCTCCATTTAGTACCTTAATTTTTTTAAAATAAATCAATTTATATTAAATAAAAAGTATCTGCACTTTTTACTTTTGGAAAAACTTAAGGCTGGACATGTCGAGTACCAGGTCATGTGACTTCATGTAAGCATTCAAAACTATACTGACAAATTTCTATCAAATTGGCAGCCTATGTTAACAAATAAGTGGATTATACTCTAAAGATCATGTTTGTTTTATATGTTTTAAAAGTTTCAAAATTACATATTTAAAAAACTGGAAAATTTTAAAGTCATACCCTAAATTGACCATGTATTCCTTGGGATACATGGTTTAAAAATTTAATACAAAGATCATATTTTGAAAAATATTTAATGGAAGTGTGTTATTGTAGCCTACATACATTAAAAATATGCAATTAATTCATTTTTCAGGAAATAATAACACACACACACACACACACACACACACACACACACACATATATATATATATATATATATATATATATATATATATATATATATATATATATATATATATATATATATATGTGTGTGTGTGTGTGTGTGTGTGTGTGTGTGTGTGTGTGTGTGTGTGTGTGTGTGTGTGTGTGTGTTTATGTTATATATGTTTATTTTCAAACACTTACATATGTTTGCTCTTCCAAGGGTTAGAACTGTGTTAATGTTACCTTGAAAAGTTTGTAGTAGTAACAGAATATGCTGTCTCCCATTAGATGATTGCGGGCATACTGCTGACCTGCAAGAGCAATTTTCTTTGCCTGAAAGAAAGCAAAAATTTTAAAGGGCAAAGGAAAAAAAAAATCTTTTCCCCTTTTGTCAAAGCACAAAAAATGCAGGACACAATGTAGTGGATCTGGAAAAGACAGCTATTTGTGTCAAAGCGAATCCATAACCAACAAGAATCTACAGGACAGAATTCCCTTATAGAACGTCTACAAACATTGATTGTTCTCACCTCATCATCATGGTCTCGAGCCCAGTGGATCTTTTCCAGCAGATCTCCAAGGTCTGCCCTGATTGGGATGAAATGCTCCCACGGTCGAAGCTCATTGTAGAAATGCTCGTAGTAACCAGAATCTTGTTTTAACACCACACTGTCTCCAGCTAACAGGTATGGCAGTCTGTATGCAGCCACAGTGCCGTCGATGTTTATTTGGTACTTGTACTGTGGAGGATATGGAACAGTTAGTTAAGTTAAGGAATTTCATTTCAAATTTCAAACTCTGGGCAAATACAAAAGAAGACCATAGTTGGGTTAATTGTCTCTCTTGTTTTGGTGGTGCTAGCATATTCTACCATCAAATGCAAGTTAGGTTTAAAGTTATTACCAAGAATAGGTATATAATACAATAAATATTTTTAATCTCAGGCCCCGTTTACATGTGTCATCCAAAAATGCTAACACGCAGTGAGAACACAGTGAAAAAAATCTGCGTTTACACGGAAATGCTGAGGGACAGAAAACACTGTAGTAAGCATGCCAGGCCTGTAGGTGGTATATGACTGTCTTGTTCAGAAGCTGCTTTTGGTAAATCTCCACCGAAGTAGAGTTAGGCCGATCACCTGGTGTGTTGGTGAATGCTAGAAGCAGAAGTGGAGCAATAGATGCACATTTATTGAAAGACAGCCGGCAGATTCAGCAGCACAAGCACAACACAGTGGCTTGCACGAAGCGTGACATCAGGGTTTCCACTGAAAACGCTGGCTCGCCGTTTACACGGCAACAGTGTCAACAGTGTTTCAGAAAAAATTGAAAGGTTTCACCCAAAAACCATTGTCATGTAAACGGCCCCTCAGAAAAAAACAAGTCTCACCTTGAAAAAGTCAAAAAAAGAAACATGTTTGACCAGCGGTCCGTAGAGGCTCTCATCGTGTTTGAAAAAGAAAAAGTTGGTAAAGGCAGCATCTATCATGTTGGGGTAAGCCCTGGAAAGCTTGACCAGCTCCAGGCGTTCCTGACGACTGTCCCGGCCCCTCCAGAAAGCTGTGGCGTTCTTCTCTGGCCATGACAGACCTGTGTTGGCTTGCACTGACATCATGTCCAGACTTACCCTGTGCAGTGGAAGGAAAATGTGTTGGCAGGGTTATTGTTCAAAGGACCTGTCAAAGTCATGGACTAAGAGGTAAAAACAACAAGATGGGGATTGAGAGATCTGATTTTTTTGGATAAGAAAACTATGTCCTTAACTCAGCAAAACAAGATTAGTCTTCTTGAGATAATGAGATAAATTAGTTAATGTATGTTTCATAGAAACTATCACAGCCTTTCAGGGCTTCTGTAGATTTGATGGTTTTAATCTATAAATAATGTTAAATATTTGATAGTAAAAAATGTAAATTTTGCAAAGTATAAAAACGCAGCAACACTAAGGACACAAAGGGCATCCCAACAATTTTATATTTCAACCCCTTTTCCTTATTTTCCCTATTCAGTAAGGGTAGTGACAGTGTCATTGGGTTAGTGAAATAAACTCCTACAACAGGACTACATTTTTTGAAGCACTTGTTTTGGGGTGACCTGGTATGAGTTTAACACTTGAATAGATAAAATATTATTGCACATAGTACGCCTGCAAACTGATTATTTTTTTAAATGAATAAAAACCTGCCATACCTTCCCATAGTTTCAAGGACAGACTCAGTCAGGTCGTATGTGGGCATGACAATATCCCTGGTGTTGTTAGAGCCACACCATGAAAAAATAGGATGAAGCTTTTCGGTGGCTTTCCTTTTCTCAAGCGGCCAGTCACCAAGGTTTACAAAGAACTCCATATCAGGTAGCCTCACCTGGACAGCCACAAGGACAGAAAACAAAGGTCATATTTCAATCAAGTGTTGATGTTAACCCAATTATAAGCTTTGTCATAGGCTTTATCTCCATTTTGCTGACTCAGCAGAAATGACCCTAGAGGACATCTATTTAAAGAAATTCTTAATACGCTTTTCCAAGATAGCAAGAATAGTTAAGTCACTCCATTGTTCAGGAAGCCCTTACCTTTCTAGTGAGTGACAGGAGAATGGCATCCATAAAGATTCTGAAACCTACGTGCTCTCCCAAAGTTTTGACATAAACCTAAAAAGAGCAAATATCTGAGTCAATGCAAAAAAATGATTCAGGGATTCAGTTCAACTGTGATTTACCACAATCTCTGGGGCTTCTCCAATAAATCCTTTGTGCAAAGGTTGAAAGCTCTGGGAACTCATTCCCAGAGCGATACCCTTGAACACCTGGTAACCAGACTATAATTGCAGGTGTGTCACATAGCTCCAGGCTCTCCTGACCCACTTTACATGATTTCACAGCCCGATTAATAAAAAAGCAAAGGCATACTACCCTTCATAACTGTATTATGTCAGTATTTGTGCAATAACCCAAAACTTCTGTCACCATTTTTTTCCCATATATTCCTAGTAAAATGTACTTATTTGAAATCCAATTCAATGTTCACATGACACTTGTGTTGATATTAACTACTTACTATACTACTATAGTAACTACTATAACTATAACTACTATATTTCTAACACTTTTTAAATGGGAGTAGCTCTAAAAAAAAATCTCCCAGGGGATAAAGTATCTCTGATTCTGATCAGGCTTTAGTACTTCTGAAATTTGACAGAGAAGAAAGGGACCTTTTGCATTTCCATTAATTCACCTTAGCTTTGCTTGCAGAGGACTACTTAGACTTTGGTTTCAGTTTGTTGTTACATTAACGGTGGAATGTGATCAGCCCATTTTGGTATCTACTGCTCATCTTCTTTCTTATTCCTTCCATCTCTTGTTTCCTCTGTGTTAATGGATGTAAGATACCTTGTTGTCTTTGACAGTGTAGTGGCAGAGACTTTGTCTCTGGCCAAAGCGCTGTGGGATCTCCTCTGCGTTGCGATCTGGGTCCACACTTTCAAAGAAGCCCAGGTCCCTGTTTATCTGTGGGAAGGACTGGGGGCAGTGCATGTGGGCTTCCCATACAGCTCCATTGGGCTGGGGGCAGTCACAGCCTTCATGGTAGTTTGGGCCTGTGTAGAAAAACACAGAACTCTTCGTCATGTCATATCAAAATGTGCCATGAGCAAGTAATAAGCGAGTAAAACTTATTTTGTTGACGGATTACAATGTGCTCCACCTTTAAGGATGAATGGGGATTGGGCAACATGTTCATTCTTAAGCAGAATGTGAATTTCAAGGTCTTTGTAGGTGGCGTACATTCTGTAGCGCACTAGAAAGGAGCCATCACGACGATCGAGGACCTGTATCCAAATCCTGACAAACGGCTCCGTTGGAGAAACCATCTTCACCTCAAAGGTCTTTTCACCAGGTGAAGTTGTTAAACTGTGAGGGAGAGAAACCATGAATCTGCTTCAATGCAGAAAGAGCACAGTTTAAAAAATGCAAGTATAATAATGATGAAGTTGAACATGTTAGAATATCCCCAAAACAAAGCTGCAATACAATACAATAATTTGTTTCTTGGCTTTAAAGGAAAATGTATGTCTCTTTCTGTTTAATAAAATATAGACAAAGTGAGAGAAAGGGATCTGTGTTAAGACCCAAGGCTACAGGGAAGGTGACACCAAGGAGTATCAGACTGCCTTCATTCGGCCCTTGGGAACTTTTGACGTGAAGGGTTATTCCAGGTTGTCTGCCTCCTTCCCCTGAGGGTCCAGACTTTCATGTCTGCTGTTTGCTGTCCAGTTTCACATGTCAGTATGTTGGGAAGATTCATTACCTTGTCCTCTTTATGTAGTCCTCATACCATAGGACCCCAAACAAGGAGATAACAATTGTTATAGCAATGTCATTTAAAAGAGGGGTCGTTCATTTATTTCTATCATAAAAGGAAAAGGCCAGTACCTCGGCTGCAGACTTGACATAATATTAAATGCATTATTTGTTTTTATTAACACAAAGGACAATTCAACTCTTGTTTTAGCTCCAAAAGCTGTTTATGCCTGTCAGACGAGCAGTACCACTTTAGAAAGCCCAAAGTGAGGCATGCGTGGAACAGTTGTTATTTGTTAACTTCAGACATTTCATTTCACGAACTGTGCAAGTGAAGAAAACAGTATTGGGTATGTTCCAGCAACCATGTAAACTTACTTTTTCCCCGAGCTGTCGACTGCCTGAATAAAGAAATACCGCGCAGGAAGAACAATGTTTGCCTCCAGTCCTGGTCCCCATACCAAAGTTTTTGAAGTACATGGTTCCGAGCCTGCTTGAGCGACGGGGAGTCCGTTCCTGACCAGATCCAGACAGAAGTGCAGAAGCAACCACGAAAATGGTCGAGGAAACATTGTTGTCCTGTGTGGTCTGCGGTTCCTCTTCTCTCTACTGAGGGTCACTGTCTAAATGTGTCATTGTTGGTGTGGAGATGCCCTAACGTCAGCGAGAGGAATGTAAGTCCGTCACGTAAAAAAAAAGTTACAGTTAGTTCTCTCTGTTCCCTCATGGAGTGACATTCATCGTGAGTGGGTTCTGCCTGACACGCAAACAACAAGGACACAGCGTCGAGTCTCCGGTACCCTATGCGGTCCCATTCTGTGGCACATATAGCTACATTTAAGAACACTATCCATTCTTTAACCAACACTGGGCGGGATGGGCAACTGGGATGAAGCAGTATGACAAGAGCTAGTCTCTTCCTCGAGGCTGGCTTTGATTGGATAAAAGCGCAGTCAACTTCTCAGCTGGCCTCATTTTGATTGCACAGAAATGCGGAAGTCAAATCAATACAGCGCTTTTTTCGAATAACTTTATTGCTAAAAAGAATACGAGGAAAAAAAACAATGTAACAAAATTAAATAATATACGTCCAAATAAGCCATAGAGATAGTGTGCGCGCGCATGTGTGTGTGTGTGTGTGTGTCGGTGTGTGTGTGTGTGTGTGTGTGTGTGTGTGTGTGTGTGTGTGTGTGTGTGTGTGTGTGTGTGTGTGTGTGTGTGTGTGTGTGTGTGTCTGGTGTCGACATCAACATTCCATTATTCACATCATCATACCATTGCAATGAAATCAGACATGATATCATTCTAACAACCATTACTCAAAATTAATCAGATACATATTGTGCACATAATAAACGATCTATTTTTTACTATTCGAGCTTTTTTAACATCAGAAAAAAAACACCTGTGATAAATAAATATTAATTAATATTTCAGACCAACGGGTGGTTAAAGTTCCTGAATGGGGTTGAATACAAACCCTGGTTAACTTTAAGCAGTGACATGTGCTACATACAGATTTTCAACTACCTACCTGCCAAGATAACCATTTACCCATTTATTCAAAGCAAGGCCCAGTGTTGCCTTACACTTCAACCTCATAACTGCAACTGATCATGTAGGTCAGGATTCCAGAGTGTTCTAATCCACCATACACGCCTAGCTGACACTTCACCTATTCACTTCCCTCCTCTTAAGGCCTTAGTTTTTCTGTTGGATGCTACGGGTCTTGAGCTGCAGAGAAATTCATACACTGTAAAAAATGATCTATTTTCCTCATTCATGCCAGCTGTGAATGCAACAGACAGTTTATAATACTGATGTCCTGGACTTAGAGTCCAGTGAGACCCCTGGTTCTTATTTCAGGACTTGTAACTCACACGCACTGATGTTGAAGATTTGACTGTGTTTAAAGAGATAGACCCGGCTGGTCAATAATGAGTTTCATAGAGTCCTGTAAACCTACTCAGTTTTACCACTGAACTGTTTTATTTGAACAGGTGCTTTACTTTCATTTTAACAGCATTGTGGACCAGCTGAAAGGTCTTTGAGTCTTATTAGAGCACCCTTTGAATTTGTTTGTGTTTTTAATGTAAAAAAAGAGCTTGAAATCTGTTCAAGACATGTTATTTGTAACTATTGCTGTAAATGAAATGTTGGACAAGGAGGATACACTTCTTAACTTGACGTCAGAAGATGTCACTGCAAAGGATCATCAACACGGCCAAAATCATCACCGACTGCCCTCTCCTCTCACTGGAAGAACTGCACCATTCCTGCTGCCTCTGAAAGGCGGGGAAATAATCCAGGACCCCTCTCACCCCGGACACCACATGTCCAATCTGTTACCGTCAGGCAGGAAGTACAGGTCAATCACTACAAGGACAAACCAGTTCAGAGACAGCAGTTAAAGTCCTGAACAAAGGCTGAAATCAATACCTCAATTGTCATCATATAATTACAATATAACAATTACCTCATGCCATTAATGCACCTGAACATGGCAGCTATTTTGCACTCTAAACTGTTTTGCTCTGAAGGGCTTTTGCAATTTCATTGGAATGACAAATAAAGTTATATTCTATTCTAACTACATTTTTCATGTGTGATAATTTGCTGACTTCATATTTGCCCCGGTAATGAGGCAGCAACAATAATTAGTGTTAATTATAATTGAACTGTGCAGCAGTTTCAAGTCTGCTTGATAAAAGGCTTTCCAGCCATGTAAGTAGAGGGACAAATGAACATTTAAAGGCTGATTAATGAATGAAACTAAATTCTAGAAAAACTTGAAAGAATGGCACCAAAACCGTCCAAAACCGTCCAAAACCGTCCAAAACCTGAATATTTTAGCAAGATAGACTTGATAAATATTAAGGTCTTCTACTTACTTATTTGCAAAAAAAAAAAAAAAAAAAAAAAAGGCTTACCTTTTCAGCACTGTGCATGCTGACAGTAGTCCTTTAGCTGTCTGTGATGACTTCATGTGCTTCTTTATGATAAAACTGTTTAGTTTATAACAAATTTAGCCTAACTTGGGTGGCAGAAGCTCAGTCCATAGAGACTTGGGTTCATGACCAGATTTATAAATACCCTGTCTCAAAATGGAACAGAACAAGAACTCCTTACACTTGCTACCTGTTGGTTAGATGAAGGAAATTCTTTTTACCAGGCTGCTCTAATAAAAACTCTTCAGATAGCCTGAAAAGGTTGAGTACTGACCAGAACCAAGTTCCTCTAGACCTGCTCCCCATAAGATAGAGGGCAGAACTTAAAATCTCTTCTGTCCAACAAAGTTCTCATTGGTCATGAACACTGTTTCTTGAGGGCAGGGCAACTTGGTCTTTAAAAAAGTTATATGGGAGGTAGAACCATAAATGATTAAAAACCTAAACTTAGGAATCATCTAGCAGACACCTCTCTACTTTTAACAGTCACTACATTAGATTACATTTTCCCCTGTTGCTAGGCGCTGCCCAAGTAGCTAACTGTTGCAGTAGCTCTTTCTTCTTTGTCCGTTTCTTGTAATTTTTTTCATCTCTTTTTCGTCATCTTTGTATTTGGAGTGGATCATTACTTTGTATGATTCAATGTTGGTCATGGACACCAAACTTTTTGTGTCTTCAGCGATATTTTTACTACTTTTCTCCTGTGTTTGTCTGGAGATCCTACATGTAACCATGGCTGCATGTAACCATGCAGCTATGGTTACATGTCTGGAGATCCTACATGTAACCATGGCTGCATTGTTTACATGTGAAATTAGCTGTTAACACCCTGTAGCATGTCAATGCTAACTAGTGTAGGGCTTGATGATTTCCCTCAAGGTGAGGAGGAGGAGGTGAGGACGACATGCTGGTTCTCCGATGTGAGCTGGGAGGTGACGACGTGGACCTGTCCTTCCATCCATCGTTGTTGGGAACGTGGGATCTAGCTCCGGGGGATGGACGAGCTAGCTGTGCTAACCCAGCGGCATCGCGCTGTTCAAGGACGTGGCTGATGGAGCTGACATCGAACGCCAGCCCCACATTGGAGGAGCTTCGCCTGCTGTGAGCAGACAGGATCCAGGAGACAGAGACTGAACAGACTGCTGGGGAGGCTCAGTCCTGGACCCTGTGGAGGTGGAGGCTGGCTGGGCTGGAGAGTGGTGGACGAGTGGTGGACGGGATGTCGTCATCTAATTTCTTATGGACTTTTTTGCACTTTTTATACTCTTTCTTACTTTTGTTTTCTTAAATGCTGCGGTGACTCCTGAATTTCCCCTCGGGGATAAATAAAGTATTTTCTATTCTATTCTATTCTATTCTATTATTGTTGTATTACATTATTACATTATTGTAACCATATTACTATGGTTGCTAGGCGCTGCCCAAGTAGCTGCCTGTTGCAGTAGCTCTTTCTTCTTTGTCCGTTTCTTGTAATTTTTTTTCGTCTCTTTTTTGTCATCTTTGTATTTGGAGTGGATCATTACTGGATCAATTATTGGTCATGGACACCAAACTTTTTGTGGCTTCAGTGATATTTTTACCACTTTTCTCCTGTGTTTGTCTGGAGATCCTACATGTAATCATGGCTGCATTGTTTACACATGAACTCAGCTGTTAGCAGCCTGTAGCATGTCAATGCTAACTAGTGTAAGGCCTGATGTCTCCCCTCAAGGTGAGGAGGAGGAGGTGAGGACGACGTGCTGGTTCTCGGGTGTGAGCTGGGAGGTGACGACGTGGACCTGTCCTTCCATCCATCGTTGTTGGGAACGTGGGATCTATCTCCGGTGGGATGGACGAGCTAGCCGTGCTAGCCCAGCGGCAGAGGGTCTGCCTGAGGGCAAAGTGGCGTCGTGCTGTTCACGGACGTGGTTGACGGAGACATCGGAAGCCGGCCCCACATTGGAGGAGCTTCACCTGCTGTGAGCAGACAGGATCCAGGAGACAGAGACTGAACAGACTGCTGGGGAGGCTCAGTCCTGGACCCTGTGGAGGTGGAGACTGGCTGGGCTGGAGAGTGGTGGACGGGCTGTCGTCATCTATTTTCTTATGGACCTTTTTGCACTTTCTATACACTTTCTTACTTTTGTTTTCTTAAATGCTGCTGTGACTCCTGAATTTCCCCTCGGGGATAAATTAAGTATTTTCTATTCTATTCTGTTCTATTATCAGTCTCACCATTATCATCACTGTGACAGTCTGTATAGCCATGAATAATAGGATCAGTCACTTCTCATTCAGTTTGGAGTTCCTACAAACACTGTAGTACACATATTTGACTTCTCTTATTAGCACTGTGCGTATGTCTGCATTTTCGCTGCTGTTGCTGTGGTCTTTCTTTTTTTAGCAGTGACTTCTGACCAAGACTGAGATGTCCACTGAAGGCTCGTTCCCAAAGCACTCGAAACCATGGGGATGCACATCAAATGAAACCGATTTCTAAAGATCACTATTCCATATTGTATCTCCATAGATAGACTAAATAGATAACACATTTTGCATAATTAGAGGCATTGGAGACTTGACTTACTTCACTGTAAGTGAAGATGCCTGCCTTAACGCTGCCTTTCTGACTTTTGCCGAAGTCACTAAAGTAAGGTTGAGTCAGTGTTTACAGTGTGGCACGTGTGGCCATTAGCCCTTAGAACTGCATCAGAAACAGATGGCTGATATCATGGAGAGGGTTTTTTTTTGTATGATACGGTCTCTACCCATCTCTTTTTCTCTGCATACCTCATTTCGTCTTTTCAATCACAACATAGATAAAGACAAAAAATGGTTCCACTTGAATCTAGTTCTGCGGGAGGTTTCTGTCTGTTAAAAAGGGAATTGACATTGCAACTTGACAATGCTTTGCTCATGGTGGATTGAGTTGAGATAATTCTGTATGACAAGGTCTAACCTATCTTTGTGTCTAAGTCATAATAAAGACAAAGGGTACGGTGAAGTTATGCTCTTCTATCAAAGCATCATGGAAAACATTTCTTTGTGGGTTAACGGTATAAAAAAAGGTGAATTGGTCTAGTAAAACAATGCCCTAAACTGTTGTACATCAATCAATGTTTATTTCAGTTTTAGCATCAACATATTTTCAGTTGTTTTTGTGTTTTTTGTTTTGTTAATTTTTTTGGGGTTAAGTTATTTCCATTACAGTTGTATATCTATAAGAACAAAAAGTGAAATAATCCATGTATAGAAGACAAACTTTGCTGCCATCAGAGAGAAAACCAGAGAAATGCTTTTTCAGGATACAACAATGTGGGAAAATACATAATTCCAGTGATTTAGACAGAGCCAGAACACCAGATACAGTACCATCAGTAACAGAATGTATACAGAAAAAAATATCCCAAGTTTGTCTTCAGCATTTGTGTTTCTCTCTCTTTTTTTTTTTCTTTTTGTTTAACCTTTCTCCCATGGCCAAACTGCACACTGAATAGAAAAAACAATAACATACAAACCAAAATATTACAAAAAAACACTCTGTCAGCAGAGGTCTGATTTTTTTCTTTTGGTCTTTTTTAGTTTGTGTGTTCCCTGCCACTGTAATAAATGTACTAAACACAAATTTAACTGACAATACAGAAAAGGGAGATAACTTTTTTATTTTGACATTTTAAGACACAATATTGAATCAAATCAAGTGAGTCTTTAAGTCCAAGTGTTGACACCAGGATTTGAAGTGACACAGGTTTGTTGAAAACAAATGGTTGCAGAGGACCATGAAGCCTTTGGAATGCTCTAGCAGCCTGACAGGAAGTAGACAGAAACCACTCTGTGAAGAGAAATTCATTTGTTGGTTTTGGGTTTTGTGTGAGTACATTAGTGCATATGTTATTTGGTAGTGACATCAATCAATGCGCATTCCTTTTAAATAAATGACTGCTCATGAAGGCCTGGATGTAGATGAGTCAGCAAATCCTAGTTTTTTAGATCAACTCAAAACACAGACGAATGCACAAGTATACAATATCCTCCTCAGTAAGGACTGTCTGTCAGTGTCATGTGGCTACCCATTGACGTTTACGGCACAATCACGATATGATACACGACCATGTATCATGAAACACTTGCTGTTTTTAACAAACAAGAGCCACCAGTTACAAGGCAGTTACCATCAATATAGGACATTGACGAGAGGAGATCAAAGTCATCAAGAACAATACTGAACAGAAAGGACCACATTAGCCTAGAGCTGATTTTTTTTTTTTTTGCAAACGTTTCACACATTAAACAGTTCCTCAATTGACTCTCAACAAAACGCCACTGAAAACTTTTTTCCTCCTCAACCTGAGGGCAGGAGCTCGGGGCTTGGAGTTGCTTCCTTCTCCCCGACTTTGACCCTGGCATGCATACAGTGTACACCCATACTGTCTGTGATCATAAATGGGGGGGCCATACAGGTTTAAAGGTGTAAAAAAAGATCTCTTTAAAGATGATAGTGGAGAATACGATGGAGGATTAGGGTCATGTTAAAGAAAAATAAAACGGGATTAATCTCATGAATTTGCGTGAATAAACTCATTATCTTGGTCTATAGCTACAGACTATGAGTAGAGCTAAAGATTGTAGTCTGAAAAAAGTGAGATCACATGCGCAAAATTTCATTGGAACAAGAGCTGCTCTGCATTGAGGACAATACAAGTTCCCCCGCCCTGAGGATGGCTCGTTTAGAGGAAAATCCCAGTCTACCTTGCTGTGATTGCAGAGAAGTGTGGATTTGGAAAAGTAATGTTCCAGTTATGAGTTATTGATAGGGAGAAAGACAAATCTGTGAGTATCTTTCCAACTTTACTCAAGTTCTTCACAAAACCCCAGTTTCTTAGCTATAGCACACAACATCTGCCTAACACCGTCATAAGTATAATTTTACTTATTATAAGTATGCTGATGTGCCAAAAGATAAAATAATTCCTTATTTGTGAAACCTAAACTAAAGTATAACTTCACAAGATGCTCCACGCTCCCCATTTTGGACAGATGCTCTCTTAATAGTTAATAGCTAAATAGTTAAAATTAAGGCTTTATTCCAGTAAATTTATGAGATAAATCTCTTAAACTACCTTTTTTTGAAAAAAAAAAAAAAATGGAAAAAAAAAAAAATTGTAACATGGCCCTTATCCTCCGTTGTAGGAGAAAGATGGGAGGGTGTCACTTGTTTTTCGATTGAGAAAGAATCTGGTTAAACATTTGTGGTACTCTTTGTCTCACACAGACACATCTGAATCTGAAAGGCAGCTGTAGAGACTTGAATGATTGGCCAGAAACAATGGAAAAAATAATAAAATAAATAATAAAAAATTGAAATAAAATTAAATTTAATTAAATCAATACATTTTTACACAAGGAGACAAACTGGGACTTCCGTAAATGCCCTAAATAGCCATCTTATAATAATAATAATAATAATAATAATAATAATAATAATAATAATAATAATAATAATAATAATAATAATCAAACATGTAAACACTGAGTTCATCATTGATGCATTGACTCTACCTCTTTGTATGGTACATAACAGTACATAGGTTTGTTTAGAGATACAAACACAGTGTCCATTATGCTCTTTGAGCTATTCCCATATTTGCTAAGGACTTCAACAACCTGGTCTGTTTTTATAGAATCGCAGACAGAAGGAGAGATATTTCTCATCATTTAATACTTTTTTATTAGCAGCAGCAACAGCCGATAAGGGAAATAAGTGTGATTAGAGAAAAGTGTACTGACTATTTATCTGTGTTCGCACCGTGCAGCCCAGAGTAACTGGTAACAACCAAGTTGTAGCATTAGTAAGACGTTGTAGCATTATTCCAAGTGAATGCAGAGAAAGCTAAATACAAATGTGTATCTTCTGTGTATTGTGGCAAATAATTTTTACCGAGACCAAGAACAAAAAACTAACTAAAAGAAGAACCCCTAAATTAAAAAGGCAAAGAAATGTGTTTTGGCTTAATAGCAATAGAGCTATACATTTCCCTTTTCGTTCAGAGTTTTTTGTCAAAATTTCAAAAAATATATATATACTTTTTTTCATAGTCTCTGTTGTAAGCTTAAAGATTAAATAAAAGGTTTTAATTCTGTATCAATGTTAAAGTAGCATGCTGCTTTTAATATGGCAGTTGGATAGTTTTTATAGTCATCCATTTCTGTTTCATGCATTTTTTGTTGTTGTTAACGTGTGACTATCTACACAGTGAGGTCCAGAAAAGAAACAAACCCACCCACACAGCCACTCACACACTCACCCATACACATACACACTCACCCACACACTCACTCACTCACTCACTCACTCATTCACTCACTCACTCACTCTCTCACACATACATACACAACAAACAGACTTTCCAGGTTTTTCTCGAACCATCAGTTGTCCTGTAATGTTAGCTGTTCTCTTTTTGCCTTCAGTTATACAACATGTTTGGACAAGAAACCAGAGCGACCACGTACTGTGGCAAAGGGACCATTTCATACAAAGAGTCAGGACTTATGAGGACTCAGTCACTCATGAGTCTCTTTTATGAGTGCTCTGATTCGTCGAGTGAAAGTCATTTCCCAGAGGTCCACGGTTCTCCCTCAGTCTTTTTGTCCTTTCGTTACAACTGGTACCACTTCTTGTCCTTACACTTCAGCATCAACTGTAAGAGAGAAGAGTCACATGCTTATTCACAGGAAGCAGTCACATGTCATCCAAAGTTTTTTTTAGGCAGTTGTAAGGAGCATTTCAAAACACTGACACCACCATGCAAGGTTACAATAGTCAACTAAAACTAAACTAAAAAGGAAAACTAAAATTTAAAATACATTGCAGTTAACTCAAACTAATAAAAACTAGAAAAAAACAATAAGTAAACTAAAACTGTATCTTGTGTTCACAAAACTAACTGAAACTAACCAAAATTGAAGACAAAATGTCCTTAGTTATAGTTTTTGACAATATTAATAGCCTTTAGGATTTAAATTAATCTGACACATTCTCCAAACCAATTTTACGACAGTTTTCGGCAGTTGTCAGCGCCATACAGCACCATCACAGCAACGTACTGGGACGTGCTTGTTTACTGCACTGACTGGCTGTGCGCTGTGCTGTGACAAAACGTAGTGGAGCAATGAATCGGAGCATCTGTAATAGTTTAATTTCATGTGAGTCTGACTTTATTGTTACAGAGTCCAAGTTTCTAATTATTAAAGCTCCTATTATATTGTTTTATATAATTTATGTTTTTATTATTTTTATTTAATTTATGTTTACACTATTTTTATAAAATTTATGTTTATATTCTTTATATTAAGTCTATATTATTTTCTTGTGTTTAAGGCAGCAGCCAACAGTTCAGTATCAGCATTGACTGAGCAGTGAGCACTATGTTGAACTGGAAAATAAACAGTATCACAAAATATTTACTCTGACCTTTTTGAATCCTGCACCTGGTTAATAAGGTATGAAAAACTAAAACTAAACTAAAACTAAACTAAAACTAAGCCTTGTTGCAAAAATCAAAACAAAATAAAAACTAGAATGCCCGCTCTAAAACTAATAAAAACTAAACTGTAATAGAAAAAAGAATGTTAAAACTAAACTATAATGACAAATCCAAAACTGTTTTAACCTTGTCACCATGAAGCTTTATGAAGTGTTGGGATTGGCAGAACACTTTTATTTTTATACAGTGTACATCAAGAAGTTTAATTTAACTTAACTTGACTAACAATGACTGTGAATCATTTTTTCCCTTCATAGGGATCAATGAACACAGTAGTGAATTAAAAGGTGTTGCTTTTGCAAGACGTGTGGCAAAACATTTCTGTGAAAAAAAATAACCCATTATTTTTTTTCATAGGCATAGGAAAGCATGAAGTGAGAGGGGGAGAATTTAACTTTTTGAGGAAAAATAGAGAAGCATTCAGGATTTTTTTTTATCCCAGTTCTGTTCTCTTAATTTTCAACCTTTAAGGTCAAAGCAGATTACGTCAAACAGACACAGTTCTGAGTCACTCATCTGCACAGATGAAGCACTGTTTATGGATGTCACACTGACCATCCAAACAGTGCCGTGCTCAAACACGATTGGCCCCCCTTAGTGCTGTTCCCCCGGCTGGGGAGTACGGCCAGCGGTCACACTAACCCCATATGAACCAGACCTCAGCAGGTATCACACATGCTCATGCCCGCCTACGTCATCGCAAAGCGTGTGTTTACATGAAGCACAATCTCATCAGAGTCAGCAACAGTGAGACACAGAGAGCACTGCTACAACTTTACAGCCTTTTAGACTTATTGTAAGTTGTTTTTGCCCGACACAGCCCTCTAACAACCCGCTTCATTTAAAATGATTGTCGAGAGATGCGCTTGCAGTGATCATATGTCATGGATCACACACGCTGTCTGCGTGCTTATGCTCGTGCATGAAGTAAACCGTCCTGAAGTCCGCCTCTGCAAAACGTGCAAAAGCAGAGAAGTAAATTGTGCTAAAGCACGACACGGTTGAGGTCACACTGGCCATTTCAAACGCGCTTTAGGGCTGAAGCGTGCTTGAGCACGGCACGGTTTGCCAGTGTGACTGTCGTAAGTCAGTGTTTCTCAAACTTTTTCAGCAATGTACACTCTGTTTCTGCCAAGTGCCCCCTAACAAGCACAAAGCAGTTTTTTTTGGAAAATAAACGCGGAACACAGCGTTAATATTTTTAACAATAAAATTATGGTCAACCCTGAAAATTTTGATGGATAGGCCAACAATGAAAAAAAGCCTCTGAAGATGTGCTGTTTGTGGACATAAATCACACTAAACAGATATTTTCTGGTTCTGGTTTTGCTTATTTTAGTGCGTGTCCTTCTTTGTTTTCATTAGCATTGCTGCTTCACTTCAACCAGGATGATGTTATTTGTGTTGTTATCCTGGTCTGAGGGAGACTCTTATTTTCAGGGGGGGGCATAACTGAATTGAATAACCTACTGGATATAATATTCAGTTTATGAACCTTAATTTTTTCATGAACAAATAGTGTTAGAGAAATTTTGCTTGTTGTTGTTGTTGGTTTTTAATGTGCATATTTAGATTTGATGTAGCCCCTGGAGTGCCCTGGCATACCCACAGGGATATGTGTACCCCCATTTGAGATCCACTGACCTAGGCCACACACTGTACTCTTGACCAGGGACAGCCATCAGCCTTAAGTCACGTCCACTTGCACCCAGCATGTGTGTGGATGCATATGAGTAGTTTTCTCTGACCCTTTCTAGATACATGTTGTTGTTGTAGCATGCTTTACTATGACACAAGCCACGTTTACATGGACCCAAGTATTTCGCTTGCATTGGTTTATTTGCTCAAAAAGGAAGAATTTAACCTTTGTATACACCTCATTCTGAAAGAAAAGTGCCAATCCAAATGGACATTTGATCAGTTTCACAGGGGTGGAATATTCCTTTCCCCAAACCGATTGAAAGTTTGTTTTTGATCCAAACTTTGAAAGAAGTAATAAGAAGCAATAATTTCAAGACTGGACGGACGAGAAACTCGCACTACGGAGTATTGCAACACCGTGATAAACAAACTGTCATCCTCCAGCTTTGATAAATCCTTGATGTTTACGTTTTTCTGCGCATGCCTCAATGACTATTCTGTTTGATTATAGCAGCACATGTAGACCAGAGATTGGAATATTCCTTTCCATGTATACTATTGTTTTTGGAAAAGTCATTCAGAAAGATTCCATTCGGAAAGACGAAAAACTCCTCATGTGACTGTGGCTATTGATAAAGTCCACAAGTCAAAACCCACTGCTCGAGAATAAAGTTGTTTTCTTTTCTATGAGTCCTGCTGGATCTTTGACCTTTTTGTTCCGTGTATCATTGATAAATCTGTTTGATAACCATGGCGATGAAGATAGATTATAATAATGACCTTTCACCCTGCTTTACCTCATGAGCATGTTTGGAGAAGACTTCCGCACTGGTCATCATGAGGGCAGTCCGTTCCTCCAGTTCTCCAAGCCTTTGGCCTCTCTCATCCAGAGCGATGCGGGCCCGAGCCAGTTCACCCACTGCTCCCCCAGCTGCCACCTTCATGCCCTCCATACCACCCTGCCCCGGTATGTGTTGGGCCAGACTCCTAGAGGCTTTTCCAGCTGCTGCCTCCCCAACTGAATCAAGAACAGAGGATGGGACAATGTTAGGAAAACATTGAAAAATGCAAAACTTTAACTGTCATTCTTGGATGCATTTTGTTACTGTAACTGTTTATTCCCTTTCCATTTCATTTACCATTTTTCCTAAATGAGCACATTTGCAGCGGGATTTGTATTTAAAAAGAAGAAAAGAGAGAAAAGAGAAATAACATACAGAGCTCCTCTCTGTCAAAGGTATGAGCATTTCCTCCGAAGAAGCCCTTCAGGAAACCTCTGTTCTGGACTTCTGGAGTCTCTATCGGTATAAACAACTCTCCCAGCATCTCCTGAAATCAAAGAAATAGAATGTTCAAAAGAAAGATGTGCATTTTGAGGTAGATTTCAGCTTCTGGGTTGTGGTAGTTAAGCTTACATGAGTTCATGCATTGTAGACGCATTGAAAATATACTGTTTGTCACCACAGGGGTCCAAGTTAACTTTACTTTGTCTTCCAGTGAAAACTGTCACAGAGCTGTGTAGGGGTCTTACTGGTCTTACTGGTCTTAATGCCGGCTCTCTTGCCCACCTTACCTAACGTTGACAGTAATTTCCATTAAAACAGCCTAATTATCTAAGCTTGACTCAAGCTCCATAGACACACACTTACACACACAGTAAGTCAGTATCCACAGACTCAGTGCCGATGAAAACACAGATGACATTGTGTGACATGCATGTGTGATGTGAGGGTGTTAACCATCAAAAAACACATTATTTACCTAAATAACAGCAATTTAATGGATGGTAAATGACTCAGGTTTGTGAAAAATCAGTGGGCTCTAATTTCGTAGACCAGGCGCAAGCGCAGGTGACTGGACAGTGGGGCGCATCGGAGGACACAAAGCGCGTCACCTTGTGGGCCAGCTCCCGGGACAGATTTAATCTGTTCCTTTGTCATTAATAGGAGTACAAAATGAAGAGACAGTTACACAGCTGGCTTATCCATTCAGAATACTTTTGATCCACCTGCACTCCTGGTTTGTCATCGCCAAATAGCAGAGCCTTTGGTGATATACTGTATACTCTCTTAGTGTCTCCACCTCATCCTCCTTACAATAATGTACTCCATCTTTTTAGATCAGGTTAAAAATAAAGACTTAAACAGAGAAATATGGGAAATCACGGGTAAATCCTGAGTGACATACATTTATTTTGTCTCTTTTTTTCTTCGTCTTTTCTCTCCCTCTTTTCTTTGAATTAAATGAAATGAGAGAACCAGATATATACTCAGTATCAGATGTTAAGGCTGTTTATTGTTTAATTGTAAGATGTGCATCAAACTTCCAGCTGCCGTCAGGTTAACTTTCCATTATGACAAACGGCTTTAATCTGACATCAGATGTGACGGGACAGTTAATATAGATATAAATGTATATGCTGGTTCAGACAGTTACATTAAATAGTGATTGCTGTGATTGTTTATTGCATTAAAATGTGCCTGACACTCTGGAAACCTGCCTCTGAGGCTTTGTTGACATGTGCGCACATGTGCACCTGTCACCAAATTATAGCTGCGGAGGGTGAGCTCCGCTTTGCACCGAGAATAGACCAGGTTGGAGCTGGCGAGCTTTCAGTGCACTTTCTGCACTGTTTTTGGCATTAAATTGTCACTGCGCCAACATGAATCTGCCGTCAACTCCCCCTGGTGCGCTGTCACACCCATCTCTGAACAGACGGAACAGATTACATCTGTCCCGGGAGTTGGCCCACAAGGTGACGTGTCCATTCTCCTGCTGCATGGGACAGCAGCTCTGACCATCTCTGCTATCGGGTCTTTCCAGCATACTGTTTCCGCAGTGCTGGGGATCACTCAGACCAATCAGACGCTGCGCCTCGGCCCCAGGGCATTTAAAGGCGAGGAGAGGCGCTCATTTGATTGGTGAAAACAGCGCTTGGCTGTGTTAAATCCACTCACGGCTTTTCTCCTCCCTCTCTGCCATTTGCGCGAGGGGAGGCGTGGACGCGCAGCTCTGCGCAGCTCTGCGCTCCTCTGCGCTCCTCTGCGCCTTGATTGTGCCTCTCTTGGCACTGCAGGAAATTTGCAAAGTGCGCTGGTCACGCCCTGTCCCCACGGCGAAGGCAGGCGCAGGGCAGGTGCGCCTGCGCTTGCGCCTGGTCTACGAAATTAGAGCCCCCTGTGTCCCCTGGCTCAAAACAACCTACCTTTACTAAACCACCAGTATAAGGCATCTTAATTGAGTTTTACACACCCTGGAGTACTTCTGTTGCCAAAATGCGTCACTGTTTACAAACAGTAAAATGATCTATTAGCAGGCAGACAGACAGACAGACAGACAGACAGAATGTCCACACACCTGCAGGTTGTCACACATCTCCTGGCTGTATGTTATTCTCTGGATCTCTGTGGGAGAGCTGAGATACAGCGCCTGACCTCCGTTCGTGAAGCAAAAGGTTCGTGCAATGCGCATGTCTGTCAGCGGCAGATAACTGACGTCCATGAGTGGTCTGAGACTGGGCAAACTGCAAGCAGGACAAGAAAAGAAAATTGTAAGATGCCCAGAACAATTGATTAACTTTATCTAACTTGATGATCATAGCTTTTGTTCTTTCTTTATTCGACCGATGTATACAACAAAACCACGCTTTAAATCCCGTGGTCAAATCAGGCAAAAAAATTAATTAAACTAGAGACAAAACTAAACTTAGTAGCATCTAAATGAGCAGACAGAAGGTATTCCTAGAACTGGATAGAGTGAAAATAGTTTCTACTGTCAAGAAAGGTTTTTTTAAAAAAAAGACCAGGGGTGTTTTACCCCTTCCCAAATGGTTTCATCACAGTTAACCAGTTTACCTGTGAAAAGGAAACCTGTCTGAGTGAACAGAGAACATGCTGCAGTCACTCTTTCTACTTTCTTTTTACTAAAGAGTTTGCAGTTTTATTCAGATTTGTTACAGGTGAGTGTTTGACAGTCTTACCTGAGAGTCATGACGTGTCCGTTGGCGCAGAAGCAGGCCAGGCATACGCTGTTAGACACAGACACTACATCGGCTCGCAGCACAAAGGACGATTCAGTGATGTTGTGGACAAAAAGGCATGACTGTGAGGGCATTAGGAATACTTTGGCCTGCCTCTCAGAGCAAACCACGGCCAGGTGTCCGTCTCCATATGTTTCCTGGGAGGATTCTGGGGAAAAGTGGACCAGCTTTCGCTTCCGGGGTCGGTCAGGGTCCTCCGCAGCATTGATGTCCCGCCAAGCCTCATAGGGACTCTGGATGAGGGTGCCCATGCAGTCTAAGAAGGCGAAGCATAACACTGAGCCCTTCAGCATCAGGACGGCACCTTGGAGTATCGGAGTAGAAGTGTAGGAGGGAAAGGGAAAAAGTGAGAAACAAAAAAATTTCAGCCACACTGATCAATGTCAAAAGTGTTGTGAGATGAAGTTAAACAGAGCATGAAGGGATCATAAAGAACAACAGTGGAAAACAAAAGAATATGGAAATCTGAGTCTTCCTCTGCCCTGCATTCATCCTGTAAACAGGAACATGATTGTAAACAAACCAGGTTACTGCTGCTCCAAGACTTTAACTGGGAAAGGTCATATGGTAATATACTAGTTACACCCCAAGAAGAGAGGAGAGCTAAAGGGCAGATACTTCGAGGTCAGTGTGGGAAGAATAAATGCACATTTCTTAGTTTGTTGTTTTCTTCTTTACTTTTTTTCGGGGGGATCACTTTGTATGGAGGCTGGTAGGTGTTAGACAGATTGCAAAAGCCACAACACAACAGAAGTCAAGAGGTCAGCTGTGGTGATTGCTGCCTGTTATATCAGTGTATCATTTGTTCATTCCATATCCATTTTAAAAACCAAAATCATAAAATGAATAACAACTTACTATTTCATTTCTCGTTTTCAAATCAAAAATCAGAAAACAAATAACAGCCTATTTTTCCCTGTTTTGATTTTGTTTTGAAATTAAAAACAGAATATGAGAGAATGGAATTATCATGGGATTTTTGTTCCATTTGTTTTTGGTTTGTATCATTTTCAATGTGTTGTGACCTGGGAGTTGTTGACTTTTTTTTCTCAGGAAGGTCAGTCAGTCTCCACAGGGTGATTCCATTGATGGGTGAATCAAGCAGCACGATGGCTAATGTTTAACAGTTGTTATTAGTTAACGTTTTTGTCAAGGATGCCGGACGTGTATGTGCTTTTTAAAGACAGGAAGCATGTCACACTTAGGAGGCATCAGTAACATGACGTTTCCACCTGAGGTTGTGTTGGATGCTGAAACGTCTGACACTCATTGCAGAGCACCTCGGACACCCATGTCCTGCAACGTCTCCGAAATGTCTGTGTGGGTCTTACCAGCTTCGAACAACTGGTTAATAACATCAGCGTATTGTTCTAGTGCGGCCATGATGGTCTATTTATATGTGACTCAATGTATGTAGCCATCTCTGTGAACAGGTTTCAAGATCTGCACGGTTAAAGACTGGCCTCCCTGAGAAAAAAGTCAGCAACTCCCCGGTCACAACACATCGAAAATGATACAAACAAAAAATGAACAGAACAAAAATCCCATTCTCTCATTCTCTATTTCTAATTCCAAAACAAAACCAAAATAGCAAAAAAAAAAAAAGGCCATTATTTGTTTTCGGGTTTTGATTTGAAAATAAGAATAAAATAAAAAGTTGTTATTCTTTTTCCAATTTTGGATTCTAAAATGAGTTTCTCTTTTTCTTCACAGAGATTGGGCAGCTTTCTTCTGCACTGGCTCCTCCTCCACCTGCTCACCTATTTCTCATCCAGGCAATCAGCACCTGCATTTAAGCTCTGCTCTCAGACTGTCCAGAGCCAGAGTATTCCAGCTTTTCAAGTGGTTTATGGTCGTCCTCAAAATAAATTCTCTTTAACTGATTATCAGTTAAAGAGAATTTGGGGGCCCAAGGCAAACCCAGTCCATGGGGCCCTCCATGTCCTTGTTACTCATCTTCTTCAGAGCTAGACTGGCCTTCCCTGGGTCCACTGTCTCTTTCCCCGAATCAAGGCATGAGACGTGTCTATGGAGCTTGAGTCAAGCTTATATAATTAGGCTGTTTTAATGGAGATTACTGTCAACATTAGGTAAGGTGGGCAAGAGAGCCGACATTGAGACCAGTAAGACCCCTACACAGCTCTGTGACAGTTTTCACTGGAAGACAATGGAATCTGCTTTTGGGTCCAAAAAAACTGGTTGCTAACCATATCAGTCATCCTAACAGACAAAAAAAAGCGGTGAAAGTTTGTAAATGAGTTTCTTTTTTAACTTCAGCTATGATAAATATAGCTCTAATTCTAACGTCATGCCGTGACTAAGTTGTTAAGCTAAATATAAAATGACACATTACAGGTAAATATAGAAATATAAGCTCCATGAAGGATTTCACAAGGTGACACCCCTATGAAGCTATATAAATCATATAGCAACAGGAGTCAAGAAAGAAAATAATCATTTACTGACTTACACATCTTTCTTTCTAACTTCTGTTGTGGTTGTATCAGTTTTGTTTTTTTAGTTTGCATTTGTGTTGTGGCTTTTGCCAGGAGCGTAGCTATAATTAGGCAAACATGGGCAGTTGCCTGGGGCCCCAAGATTCCCAGGGGCCCCCAAAGCGTCTCTTAAAAACTGATTTATGAAGTTCTCTTCAATTGAAAGCATTTCTTTTTTTCTAAATCTTACTTCACATGCTTCAGAATACATCAAAAGGCTTAATCTTTAATGATGGTTTTGGGTACTCCCCCTCCCTTCTTATTCAATGGGCTATTCCATGTTACAACACATCGGAAAATTTAATTCAGGATGAAAGTGGTAAAAAAACACTTTTCTTCCCCATTTTTTTCTTATTTTCAACCAAGTCGGAAATAAAAACAATGTTTGCTCTGAGATCTGAGATAACAGAGAGAAACATATAAGACTTTTAGGATTTTAAGGACTTTATCTAGCCCAGGAAACAGGATCATTTTCTCAAAATCAAACTTACATTATTGAACAAAATCTCTTTTTTGGAAACATAACTCACTGGACAGTGGGTCAAATAAAAATACATTAACTTTAAAATAATGGTACCAAAAAGTATGGTAACTGTAAATATCACCTATTTCAGTAGATTTTTTTTCCAGTTTTATGGTGTGCTTGATATTTACATATTTTTTCTTTACTAAATTATTTTTTTCAATATTTACCTATTGTAATGTTTTTCACTTCATACTTTCTTGCTTCTTACTGTTACTCTGTAAATTCCCCACTGTGGGACAAATAAGCTGTCAATTGACCATAAAAGATTTCAAATCCAGGACAAAGTGGACTAAATGATGGATTCACTTTTTTCTAAATCAAACTAAAGTACAGAACTTGAGGAAATGCATTTAGTTGCATTTAGGTACCATGTACAAGATTAGCACCGTCTCATGCCTTGATTCTGGGAAAGAGACAGTGGACCCAGGGAAGGCCAGACTAGCGCTGAGGAAGATGAGTTACAAGGACATGGAGGGCCCCATTGACTGGGTTTGCCTTGGGCCCCCAAACGACTAAATACGCCCCTGGCTTTTGCAAATCATCTGACACCTACCAGCCACCATACTCTTGCACATCTATGTATTTATAAAACCTAACATGTACCACATGGTGGACTAGACAGGTGGTTTATAAGTGACCTCGCTGTCCTTAGATTGGGTAAAAGTTAATATCCAATAGCCAACTCTAAAAATTGTGTGACGAATGTATTAATGCAGTACCTTAACATAAAAAATCATGCAAGTGATTTTAAGGATAAAAGTCCAGTTTAGTTTCCTTTTTCTATTAAGTGTGGAATGGAACCTTTTTAAATAACTCCACAGAAAGGAGAAAAAACAATCAAAAAAGGACTGGTAATTAAACATGTAATGACATAGAGAATTTAAAAAGTAGTATTAAAAAATTAGCCCCATAATTATATTCTGTTATGTCTATTATTTTTCTGTTTGGTTTAATTTTTGAACTTTCTTTTGATTTGTTAAACTTCAGAGCAACCCCATTAAAGAAACTAATAGCTTATATTTTGGAAGCTGTGGTTGTTGGTAACAATCCCTGTTTTTGGCTCAGCAACAGAGGCTAACAACGTGTGTGAGATTCACTGTGGTACTGTCAGGAAACCCGTCTCATAGAGACGTACCACTGGGGCCAAAGGTCACAGGCTCCTCCATCCTCTCCTCCTGGTCAGTGGGAATGGACATGGGAATGAGGAGCCCAACACCAAGACTGGTGCCCACCCACAGACACGGGGTGGTGAGGGCGTCACTCTTGCGTCCATATGACTCTCCAAACTGCAGCGTGGTGATAGCTTCTTTGGTGTCTCGGTCGATGCTGGAGACGCTGGAACTGCGCGAGCGGCTGAAGGAGTTTTCACGGCTCTCTGTAGCTGCCACGGCCAACACGCAAATACAGCACAGGAAGAAACAATAAAGGAGAGAAGACATGAAGCAGCAGGAAGAGAAGAAGGTGAAGTGAGAGGAAAAGATGGAGGGGGAGAAATAGAAGTTGAAGACATTAATGTGATAGAACAAAGGATGAGGGTATGAAAAAACAAGCCGTTAAACAGAAACAGGTCCACAACAAAAAGGAGAGTGATGAGAAGCGCAAAAGAGGAATAAATCAGATTTGGTTAGTGTGAACAAAAATAATGTAAAACATGAAAACAGCTGAAGAGATGTGACACTGAAAAACAAAGTTATCCATTACTGCAGACATTACAGGAAAAAAGAGACAACTGGACCAAGTCACACCAAATCACACACACACACACACACACACACACACACACACACACACACACACACACACACACACACACACACACACACACACACACACACACACACACACACACACACACACACACACACTTAGTCCTGTCCCTGTGACACTGGTTTTAACACGGTGAACATTCTATTCACTGCATGAACTCTCAGCCTTAGGCTCACACACAAAAAAAGAGTGAGACACAAAACACACACACACCAAATCATTAAACTCCTCAAAGTTTTTGAGTGCTGCCCATTCAGGTTCCCTGTTGTGTACTTCAGGCTTCCATTATGAGAGTATTTCTGTGTTGAGTCCTTTCTGAATTATTTAGAGCTCAGCAATGTGCAGCACTGCATCCCCAGCTTAATGTTACACAGAGTGCAGCCCACTTGGATGAGTAGACAGCCCTGTGTGCTCATTTCAGGAAAAAAATAAAATCAAAGAATACTGAAGGTGTGCAGTTTTCAATAACATTCAGCATTTATCGAGCAAATCAGTTTTTCATACGACTAAAAAAGACTGGGATCACTCATGGCTGACCTGGGGAACACAGCGCCCTGTGTGCTGTGGAGATACCAACCTTTTTCATCCCTCAGAACCTTTCAGTACGTTTGAGACGAAACAGGACCATGAGACCGACTGACATACTGACTGACTGACAGACAGACGGATAGACAGACGAAAGATACCAGCAGAACAGCAGTTGGTGGGTCAGTGGCCGAAGCCCCCTTACCTCTCTCCGTCCAGCAATAGGGGGCGGTGGTGTGGTGCTCGTCATGGGAGTACATTGTGACTCCATGTAACTGCTGAAGCATTGCCCTCCTGGACGCATAACCTACCCACGCCCCACAACATGACGCCGTTTAACAGGCCACACCGGCCATGGAGTGAAGCCACCCAGCAAAAACAAACCAGACGTACGAATGAACAGAAGTACCAGGAGACAGAGAGGGAAACAGAAGAATGTGAAACTGAGTATGAAGTGATAGTTTCAGATATAAGAAGAAGCCAACAAAGAATGGTACTGAAATTAACAGCATGTCGTGTGTTGTTGATGAATAGTTTTCACACTTTCGGAGAAACAGAACCTGTGCTGAGACAGTTTTCCACTCTGCTCATGTTACAAACATCACAACATCCTGACAGGCAGTCAGTCTGGACATGGTTTGGATTGTTCTAATTGCACAAACAAACTGAGGAAAGACGTCAAAAAAAATAGAACTATTACAGCTCAATACTGACATGAACACTGCTTTAGGATGCCACGTGCTGCTGCAAAAGCAAAACGGTCTTTTGCTTTGAGTCTAGGTAGCAGCAGTTGCTGGGGTGTGTTTACGCTGTGTAAGAGAGCCTGTGGGGTGCAGGCTAATGAAAGTCAGGCACAGTGGTACTCTGACAGGACACAGGGACCCCTGGAGGGCCCTCAGAGAGAGCTAAGGGCAGGTGAAGAAGTGTTGGGGAGGAGATAAGGGAGGCAGAGTGACAGGTGGTTTTACAGCTGTGCATGCACAAACACTCACAGAGAGCAGAGACAGACTGATAACTAGAAACCACGCTTAACTATTTATCTGTGTACCAACATTTAAAATCTTCAAGGAAAATAATGAATGAATCTTTAATTTCCCAGGATTTATTCTCATCATGGAATCGGAAACATGTATCTGGATACGTAACAATTCAAAAAATCTGAAAAGTTAGATTTTTGATTTAAACTTGTGGTTGCAAACCTGTTTCTTTTCACGATTAGTTGAATACACCATTGCCCATACAGTTGGAAATAAATATTTTCTACCTACTGTCATGAAATGATGATATTAATGTCATTAATTCTTTAAAGATGGCGTGCATGTCTTCCAAAAACGTGATTGATTTATCTTTGTCGAAACATTTCAGAGTGAAAATGAAAACTAATGTTTGCAGATCACAATTACTTCATGAGAAGAGGTGGAAAACATCTGATTTCAGCTTTTTGGGCAACAGTGTTTGAATTTTCCCAGTCATACTTGGTGTTTTATACTGAATGGGACTAAAAAGAAAAGAGTTACATCACAGCAAAGCAACAAAAACCCTGCTCTCTAAACTCAACAGAAGTAACGCAGACAACGCACGCCATTCATGGTGATTCACTGGGCCTGAATTTGACAACTAATGAACCAAGTATGTAAGAAAACCACGCCATCCCTGTCTTTCATATTCATTGTGGTGTGCTGTTGAATAAAGGCTGGAGGTATGACCGTGTTCGTTGTTGCATTGGGTCTAGCTTCCCCTGCCATTTCCCTCCCCTGACTCTTTTCCTGGCATGCAGACCTCATTAACATCTGCCCCATCTCTCTCACTGCTTGTTGACCTTTAATTATTCCAGTGATCCTGCTGGCTTTTCACTGTGCTAACCCCGTGCAACTGATAAACAAAGGTGGCAAAATGTAGGCAAGAAATGAAAAAGCAGCTTTAGCTTCCTGAGGTAAGCAGATTGTCGGCACTTGGCTCACAGAACTTCTCAAAGAGTGGCTTTCTGTCTTTTGTGCCAAATGGACATTTTGGTCTGAGCGTGGTGTGTCAAGATCTGAGAGAGATACTGTCATCAGAATGAATCACTGAACAGAGGGATTCATCACAAAGGTATGTGTGAAACAAACACCTCAGTGTGACACATTCAAACACTTCATTGTGCTTTTTAAAAGGGCAAAGGAGGCAAAAAAAAGTTATGCAAACATCTAGACATTCCCTGTAACAACCACTATCAATGGATTTAGGCCAGGGATCTGCAACCTTTACTTTCATGAGAGCCATTTTGCCTCAGCTCACCTGGATTACAGTCATTCAGGAGCCACAAAATCTACTTTATCGTCAAAACAAAGATGAAAAAGTAAAAAATTGTTATAGCTCAGCAAATATTATCGTAACTAGAAGTTTTATGTGTTTATAAAATTGTACATGTGATGTCTTGTTATTTTTATATTTAATACATTTGCAGATATTAAAAAAAGTTATATTATGCATTTCTTAAGTTTGCAAAATTTATGAAATTTTAATTGGTTGCAAAATTTTTGAAAAATGTAAAATGTCAAATTTGGCAAAATAAAAAAAGAAATTTAAAACGTGAAAAAAAATTAAAAAAAATCCCAAATTTTGACATTTAAAAAATTTGCCATTTTTTTTAATTTGCAAAAAATTAAAACATTTTGCAAAAAAATGAATTCAAGTAATAAGCAAAATTTTAGAAATTCAAGAAAGATTTTATTTTTTTTTTAAATATAAATTTCAATATTTTTATTTTAAAAAAAAAGTAAAAAAAATGGTAAAATATCTCAAAAATTTAAAGCTTTATTAACAGAAGTGATGGATATTTAGTACAACAAAATGTTAACCCATGATTTTATTTAGTGTGGATGTCTTTAATTATCAATGCCCTCTATAAGAAAAACAAAAATTCTTTATCTTAATCATATTGTTAAAGCTCCAAGGAGCCACTGCAAAGAGTCAAAGAGCTGCATGAGGCTCCAGAGACACAGGTTGCAGACCCCTGATTTAGGCCATTGCAGCTTGAGGCTATTTAAAAGTGGGAGGACATGGTTTTACAGAGGCACACAAGCGATAAGGCAGACACTAAGATGCTTCTCAACCCTTAAACTGGCATCGTAAAAAAAAAGATTTTAAAACTCCTATTGTATCTGCTGGGTGGCGCTGCTGTGCAGAAATATTATTGTCTATAGGCTGTTGGAAAACAAACGAAGTGACACAAAGTGTTGCAGCTTCTCAAAAACTATGTGAAGGAGGTGTGAAAGTAACGGAAAGATAAAAATCATTGCAGATTTCATTTCTACACACCCTAGCATTCATGTCAGAGTTGAAGGGATATTGGTTCGACAATTGAAAGTTTAGCTACTAGTCCTCAGAAAACATAGTCAACCTCTCCGTTGAGTTGTCAGATTAAGCAGTCAGTGTGTAGCTGAGCTGAGCCATGCTGATTTCTCATTTCGTACCCATTTAGGAATTTTGCTAGTCATTGAATTTGTCGGCTACACAGTCCTAATTATATCAAATTGATTGACTGAGCACATCACATATCTGAATCCTGATTTATATCTGTAAATACATGTCTAAGCTGTGGCTTTTAAAGCCATTTGAGATCCGGCTGTCAGAAGCCACCAATGCAGAACTGAAACACGATAAGCTTCATGAGCACTGTTAAAAAATGGTCATAGCTAAAATAAATAAATAAATAAATAAATCATAACAACAACAGCAGTGATAATAAAAATAATAATATAGTAACAAAAGAAAAAGCAGCTTCAATTTATATATTGTTTAAATCTGTAAAATTGTGTGAACAATGACATTCATGTAGATTACCTTAAAATTACCCTAAACTGGCAGCTGCACATCTGCTTCCTGTTTGGGTAATCTGACAATTAAAACCTGAATTGTTGCTAAATGAGGAGCAACATAATTTTTTACTAACAAATATTTTTTGCAAATGTATTTTATGGTGTGCAAGGGTTAAGTGTCAGACAATCTCAATGGTTTCTCTCTGTTAAACTCTTGCTATCTGCTGACTTGGGTCAACTTTGAAAATCAAGTTTTAAACATTTTTCTTCTAATTTCATTACATTTGAAGTTATGGTTGTGCTGGAAAAATTAGATCCAGGAACAAATTACCTCCCCTTGTTACTATAGGTTTGTCTTGACTTTTAACAATTGTAATAAATTATAAAAGAAAGGTTTAAAAAATATGAAAGAGCTTGTTTAATAACGCAGCTGCAGCCCATGTAGTAGTTTTAATAAAACATTAAGTTCATACTAATAAGAAAAACTCCCTCCCTCCACCCCCAGCTTGTTGTATAATGAGGGTAATAGAAATGGTGGTGTGACTCTAATTACAGAGTTAGTGTAAAAAGGTCATCAGTGACACAGAAGCAGCGCTGCTCGTTCCATGTGTAACCCTCAGTGTTATTAGTTTGTATCTGCATTGTTTGAAAGCTGTCTGAAGTAGGCCCACAGCGCTTCACAGATGCAGAGACAGTTACATTTAGGAACAGGCTCTGACTTTCAGCTGCAGAGCTCTACAACAGTAGTGTGTTACTGTTGTCTGATGTGCGTGCAGCGCTGATGCAGTTACTGTGACATTTTGGGAACAGATACAGAGTCGACTTCCCCTTGGAGACAGTAGCCTGCACTTCCTGACAAAGGCTTGTTTTCACCTGGCATAAATATTAATCCTGGGTGATGGCAATGTGTACATGCATAGATTTTTTTTTGTATGGGCTTTACACAAAAAATAAAATGATATAAAACACATAAAAAAATAAAAATAAAAGGCAACCTGGCTGGGCCTTCTTGAGAGGCAGAGCTGATAATGCTGGTTTTGAAATTCATAGACTTTAACTCTCCATCCTGATATTCAAACAAATTGTCACTTATGCCACACAAGTGTGAAAAACAAAGAATTGATAAAGTGTTTCGAACATGTCTAGAAAAACAAACAAAAAAAAAAAACAGGTTGACATTCTCAGAATTTTCAGCACCAGGAACAGCACCTGCCTTTTTCATTTCAGATCTATGGACTAAAGAAGAAATGCACAGGTAAAGATAAAACAACAGCAGCACTTTACATTACTGAAGAATCAGATTACTTATTACTCCTTCAAAAAGTAACTTAGTTACTCTATTGATTACTTGATTTTAAAAGTAACTACGTCAGATTACAAGTCACCTTTTTTGGTTACATTCAGCAGCTGCTAACAACACACCCCACCACCTCATAGAGCTGGATGGTTGGGCAAAAGTGTGTGATTGTGGTTGCATTGAATAATAGTCTAAATGTTTTGATATCAAGGAAAATGCAGAGATTATTGGTAGATGTGAAATATGTACTTTTACAACTAAAGAAAACTTTTACTGCGCTATTTTTGGTGCACTACAGAAATGTACTGTTACATTTTAGCTTAATTTTTAAACTCTATGTTTTAGTCCTCAGTACAGTTTTTATCAGTTTCATTTTTTGTCAAAGCTAATCTTTTTGAAATATAGATAAGTAAAAATAATTCATATTGGAGTGCGGGCTCACATAATCCTTGTGTCCTGGATGGGGCACCCAAGTCTAAAAAGTCTGGACACGCCCCTGGTACACGGTAGCCACGTTTACATGGACCCCGATATTCCACTTGTATTTTTATTTTCTCAAACAGAAAGAATTTAACCTTTGTATACACCTCATTCTGAAAGAAAAGTGCCAATCTGAATGGCCATTTAATCTGTTTCACAGAGGTGGAATATTCCTTTCCTCAAACCGATTGAGGTATCATGTATCCACTCAAACTGAAAGTTGTCAGGGTACGTTCTTTCAGCGCATGCTCAGATATGACGTAAGACGCAACTAGAAACGTTCCTCAACTTTAAAAATGGTGGTGAGCCGTCAGCACTGGACTGCTGCAGAAAGTTTGTTTTTGATCCAAACTTTGAAAGAAATGAACATAATTTCGAGACTGGATGGACGACAAACTCGCAATACGGAGTATTGCAACACCGTGATAAACAAACTGTCGTCCTCCAGCTTTGATAAATCTCGTGATGTTTACGATTTTCTGCGCATGCCCCGTTGACTATTCTGTTTGATTACAGTGGCGCATGTAGACCAGAGATTGGAATATTCCTTTCCATGTATACTAGTGTTTTCGGAAAAGTCATTCAGAAAGATTCCATTCGGAAAGACGAAAAACTTCTCATGTAACCATGGCTAATGTTGCTCTACCCATCAGCGGATGGATTTATGCTGAACAGCTCATGAAATAGAGGGAAAAATGTGACTTGCCATTTTCCACCATTAATCTGGGCCCAGGTTTTGCCTAATAAAGTGCAAAAAAGCATAGTAACCCACAGTGACGTGGATAAGTAACTTTAATCTAATCACTGGTTTGTACTCATGACTTAAAAAAAGAGGTCTTATTAGAGTAATGCGTTGCCGGCATCACTGCTCACAGTATAATGCAATGTGAGGCTGGACATTCACAGAACCTGAGGCCTCAGATTCTGGCTCCTGTAGTCCTGTGGAGGGCACAGTGTGTTAAGGGGACAGATGGGACAATAAAAAAAGCAAAAGATTTCACCCTAACGGCGCCTGAGAGTTAACCAAATATAAAATGGACATGTGACTGCACCTTCTGGAGACCTTCGATCTACAAATATATGTATGAATGAATACACAACTATTTGTGAGTGTGTGATCAGCACTTTCTGAAGGCAGTGCTGACAGAGCTCAAAGACTATAATCAAGGTCATGCCGTGGAAAAGGTACCTGTAATGTCATTCCCATGAGGACCGCAAATATGGAAACACTGAGAGCTCAGACTCTTTGAAAGTACAGCATCACAAGGCAAAGTCAAATTTTTATAAACTAAATTTCAAATTTGAGGTGCTGATGGATTGCTGTGCTGTCTTTTGAATTTTAAATTATATTTTATAAATTATCAACTTCCTGAACATACAGTCTTTAAGACCAGTGCTTGATATCCCCTACTTCAATTTCTCCCACTCTCAGAAAATAACCAAGCCATGTGAATGAGAGTAAAAAGACAAAACAGCCCAGAGAATTTCAGTTCATCAATATGCAAAGACAATTTTTCTGGCAGTAGCTTTTCCACTTGGACGGCATTTATGTTTGGGATACAGGCTGGTTAAATGACAAGGGTATAAAGATAAAAGGGTCAATCTTATCATCATATCACTGAGGGATGTTTACACTCCTGTTCAAACACACACACACACACACACACACACACACACACACACACACACACACACACACACACACACACACACACACACACACACACACACACACACACACACACACACACACACACACACACACACACACACGAGCTAGGGTTAGGGTCCTGGACTAAGAGCTTAGAGTTGTGGCTGCACAACATACAAACCTCAGGTTTTGTCTGTTTCTTGTTTTGGAAATCAATTAAAAAAAAAATTGAATACAGTTTAACAAAGTAATATAAAATGCAAAGTTCAACACTTAGAAAGTCATATAAATATATAAAAACATATGGATGTAAAAAGCTCACTATGATGGCATCCATGGAACAACTAACAGAACTGTTTTATTGATTATTGGAGGTTCCTCAAAACCTCTCAGGCCTAAATTTATGTAATGTTTACTTTACCTCACTGAACAACAAGCAGGCTTTATCATGAAGTTCAAAGCTGCAGTGTTACAGCTAAAACCCTTTTGGAGAAATAATGTTTGACATGTGAATTCAGGAAACACTTATGTTGTGAGAAGTTTTCGTAGAGTGTATCTGCAAACCATTCACTGTAGCCCAGTCATGGCAACTGCAGCATGCACGCAGGTGATTTCCTGTTAATTTGTGGCAGCATGCGCTTGCCTTTGTACACCAAGTAAAAGGCTTCGGTTAGTTCACTTACCCCCAGAGGATGAGGAGATGGCATGCACTTGCAGGGAGGAAAGGGTAAATTATGTAAGAGATTTATAGATGGGAGTTGGGAGGTCAAGCACACACCTTCAGTGTGGGACACAGGCAAAGAGATCTCCATGCAAGCAGCGGATTGGGCCTTGCGGAAGGGTGGTCGGCCAGGGCCTCTGCGGGTAAGCCGTGGCCCCTCAGGACCCATCGGTACTCGAGGTTTCCCTGCCGAGCAGGGGTGGGAGGTGGGGCTAGTGCAATGTCCATTGACATGATCTGTAACAATGGCAGAGCATTAGCCAACAATTCAGAGAGGGAGAAAGGAAAGAACGTAATCATTTTCATATCCATCTTCCAAAGTCACATGGTTCAGGCTTATACAGATCATTTTTTTACTGATGTTGAGTTTTTACACTTTGGGATTTTACCTCTTAAAAGGCAAATTCTTTGCAGTCTTAATTAAGATATAGAGAGTAAACAAAAATATCACCTTATATTTTTTTTTATGTATGTACTATATGACTTATGAAGATGGATATATTTATATATGTATGTATGTATATATGCAGTGTGATAGGAGCAAGCTGATGTTGAAAGTTAGATTGTCAACAAGTAAAATGGTACCAAGGGAAAGTTGACAGCAAGAGTGGGTGATGGAGTGATGAAGAGAAATGTTAAGTACAAATCGGAGAAAGAAGAAAGATTTTCTGAGAGGAAAATGCTGAGGGACATGAGTGCAGTTTCATTCAGTCTGATCCCCAAAGAACACTTTTTTTTCCTGTTAATGTCTTAGAGTCTCATGGCATAAACGAAATGTAAAACAACTCCAAGTGACAATCAAAAAGGAAAAAGAAGAGATTACAATAAGCACGATTCCCTCTTGGCAGAGTGGACTCCAGAGTAAGTCGAGCGACAGATCGCAGCAACAGAATCACAAGTTACTTTCAGAATGGAAGCCTCCCCCACCAGGATGATGAAGTTTTTTTCCCCATCACATTACTTACTCTCCCTTTTCTCAAGAAGTAGGTTTGCATTTGTATGTGACCTTGAAAACCACTGTTAAGAAAGGTTGTGGATATAGAAACCTGTTCTCTCTAATACTATCCACTGTGAACCAACACCTTTATTAACACAGCGCTTTCAAAAAAAAATAAAAATCACCTTGTTCCTGTCCCCATATATTTTTCTTCAATGTCTCTCACAAAAAGTTAAGTCCCCTGTACTGACAGCACATTTCATTCATTTCTCGGGTCTAGTTTCACAGCAGGACATTGGTCCAACCATGACTAGAGACTAACACCTGATATTCTCAGTTTTCATTAATACATGTTTCAGACTGATTCTGAAGGACAAAAGGCATGAAGAATGTAATTTTATCACATGAACAAAACACACACACACACACACACACACACACACACACACACACACACACACACACACACACACACACACACACACACACACACACACACACACACACACACACACACACACACACCTCATGATGACAGCATGCATCCTATTTACACTTCATTGACACTAATGAGCCCCAGTGTGCTTTGGCATCTGTTCAGTCCTTTCCACCTAGAAATATTGATCTCATGGCTTATTTCATTGAATCATTCCGGTCAGTTGAAGAAGATAAACCACATGAGCAAACATTCAAAGGAAACATGATGTGTAAGAGAAGTATTGAAAGAGAAAGTATGTGTGAGAATGCAAGTAGTGCTAAGGAAAACCCTTGATTCGGAGGTGTGAACAGGAAGTTAGTGGGGAATGGCTCACTGTATTTAATGCAGAGCCAGTCAAAATGAAGTAAATGGGAAAAGACTTAGAGACAGAATGTGCTACATTTGGAGAAGAAAAAGATGGTATTATATTGTAGAGCAAAGCTTTCAATGAGGAAAAGGTATAGTCATATTGGAAGATGGTTTTGTCAAGATAAAGCAATAGAAAGGTTTAAATTTTAATATGGACATGAGTTTGAAATCATCTGGAAACACTTGCAAAATGTACAGGAAATAATCAAGAGGATTCAAATGAAAAAAAAAAAAAAAAACACACAACATGGGGCAGAATGGGGAAAAATCACAGGTTGGTAGTCTGATGGGCTCGTAGAAAAGGTAAAAAAAAAATCAGCAAAAAGAAAACTGCAAAATAAAATGACCAAAAGCAACATAAAACCCAGTGAACAGAAGCAGAAAGTCAGAGACTCAAAGGAAATCAAGTGAAAACTGCTGGCTTTCGCCTACCGTACCAAGATCAGTCTTAAGATCTGTTGGCAGACTTAACTTTCTGCCAGGTCCCTTTACTGAAACAAAAGAATAGGAAACAAACCACCAGTTAATCCCTTCAAAAAGATTTGGAGAAATAGGTGAATTATAGAAAAATGAAGCAGAAGGGATTTTGGTCAAATAATGATAAACCAAGGTGCAGAAAAAAAGAATGAATAACTCTGAAAGAAAAAAACAAACAAACAAGAGAAAAATCCCTCTATTAAAGAACCAGAACATGCAAATTGGTGCAACTGCACATGACAGGCATATTTCCAAATGCATGCTCCTTTGAATTCCCAGGCCAGAGTCTCAACAAGATGTAATAATTTCCAAAGTACACCAGTGTGAAAATTTGTCCAGTTGACATAACAAGCTTTGCTAAGTACTGGTTAATATGATAGCAGTTAGTTCATACGCTAATCCAAAACTCAAAATATCTGAAATATTATTACACTCCTTGTTCATTTTCTTTTTCATATAGAAAAATACTGTAACTCTGCCTGGATGTCTGGGAGGATTTACATGGACGGGGGGGCAAATAAATGGGGAGACACCATGGGGTGTCAATACATAAACATTTAACAAGTAGACAGCAAATGGAACAAAAAACTCATAAGAAACATTTTGCAAGCATTTTGTCGTATGTAGCGAACTGATGATGTAAAGCTAGAGATGTTATAGGACAATTTGCCCCTAAAAAAAAGGCAATATAGTTTATTTGTGTTTGATGGATTTCTTGACACATGGCAGTTTTAGCACAAGATTTGAGCACATTCATTACAGCAGGAATAAAACTTAAATACCGTACTACTGAACGGTAAAAAACATTGTTGATAATTTGGCTGCAAATTAAAAAGAAAAAAAAAATGACATACCTTAAATCTTTCTGCAAATGACAGTTCAATTTAAAAACAGAAAATAAAACCTCTGAGAGTGTGAACTGCAACTTACCCAGAGTGCTGGACCAGATAAGCTGCTATTAAAGGTAGAACAAAAAAAACCTTTTCTTTTCTTTAAATGGATCAAATTGTTTTTTTTTTTTTATAATTAATAATAACAATAATAAAATTATTATTATTATTATTATTATTATTATTATTATTATTATTATTATTATTATTATTATTATTATTATTATTAAAACAATAATGATAATAATAATGATAAAAACACCTGTCGGTTTTTGGTATCAGTTTTAGCAAGTTAGTAAATTATATCATAGCGAAACATATAAAAATACAACTAAATGGTTATGAAGGTAAAGGTATAATAAAGTTTTAATTCTGAGGGAAAATAAATAAGTGTGCTAGTTTTGGTTATGGTACTCCAAATTGATTCACTTCAAAACAGCAAAAAATTAGTGGTGTAACAGTAGTTGGCAAGTTTTTTTCTTTTTTTTTTTTCTTTTTTCTGTTTTTCCCTGAAGTTAAGGATGATATATCAGAAAATTTAACTTTTAAGCCTAAAGCTGTGTAAGTGTTAGCTATTAATTGCAACATAAGTGGTATAACTGTTGGAGGCTGTAATTATATGAGCCATAAAGCAAGCATAGCAAAAATAGTTTTTTTTTTCACCTCATTAATTCATATTGTTTAACCATGTCGAGGTAATTGAGTTTATGCTGGACAAATTCAGTGTTCAACACTGGTGAATGTAGAAAGCAAGCTAAATTCATAGATATCAGCACTGCAGCAAACCACACTGTGCACCATGCAGTTAGAGATGAGCAGTGAAGAGGGCTCTGCCTCCATGAAAACAAGATGAGATTGCTGGTTATTTGACACGCCATAAAAAGACACAGCGAGACAGTATTCTGGTTGCCATAGTCCAGTTAGGTAGCATACTGCTGTCAAAGATGCACAATGGTTGATGTCATAGGGTGAAGTAGAGGCAGTGATAAGTTAGCACACAATCACTTTCCCATTCAAAGCTCTTCCTCGCTGCAACACTGCAGTGTGAGGAGAACCCCAAGTTCAGAGCCCTTGTTGGCACATACAACAAACACAATGATGTCTGCCAGTGCTGCAGCTTGGGCAGAGAAACAATGCAACACCAGCAGCTGAACACATGAAAGCATGGATAACATGGACAAAGCAGCAAAGAGAAAGTACTCTTCAAAACAGCCTTTTCAGCCTATTTCAGGTCGCTCACATCCTAAACAACCTAACATATGAGTCATTCCGGTGTTTTCCACTGAAAGGCTCTGATTTTGATCTGTGGTGAAAACACCGGCCCATCGTTTTGATAGTTAACATTACACCTATCTCATTCTTCTTCCATCATATTCCTGGTGATTTCTTGCTTATTTGTTTCTGTTTGTTTCATTCCAGGTGCCTAAGACTAGTTTCACCTGTGTTTGAGTTGTATGTTGGTTGTGTGACTAGCTGCTGATAGCCCTGTTTTTCTTTATAAGTTTAATCAATTTAAATACTTGCTTAGCTAAAAAAAAATATTGGCAGCATGTCATGTATGCCATGTGAAACTGTAAATTAAAATCAATTCAGATGAATTAAATATACAATTGATCACTCTTACATTAACAGGCTTTACCTCACATCTATACAGGAGTGCTTCAGTCCTATCAGAAAGTTAGCTACATTATTAACAGTACTTACTATCCCCCGGTCCTGATAAAAAATCAGAATAAGAGCATCTTGTGAAAATGCTGATGCTATTTCAAAAGGCACAGGACAAGTATAACAATACTTCATATTTTATTGCTTTGTTGGACTAAAATCAACATAAAAATACTTTAATACAAGCTCATTATGTTGAAATGCTGACTCAGCATTTCAACATATTGTTCTCCTACTTTATTCTTCCTCTTCCGATTCTGTACATTTTTTTTGTTTGCTACTCCTTCAAATTTTGTCCGATTTTCACCATTCAAATTTTAAACTATTCAGCTTCTTCTGGAGATGAGTGCTATGAATTTTCTCAAATTCAACCCATAAACTTTTTGAATTATTCAACTTTTTCTGAAAAACTTTCTCCATCTGAAATGCATTGGAAACTTCAGCTTCTCTTGAAAAATCTCCTTCAACTTTGAGAAGTTTCAGCCTCCTCATACTTCCACTTACAGACTTCATTTGAACTTTAAAATATTCAGCTATCTTTCTACTCTTCGTGTTTATCTCTGCTCTTAAATATCTTTTACAGTTTTTGAGATTTAACTGTTCAAGCAACATAATTTTTTCCCACTTTGCCCTAAAATCTTAGCTCTTTGAGTGCAATCATCTTCAGCCAGAGTGGGAGAGGCTCCTGCAGAAAGGATGCAGCTGTCTTGAACGAATTGTCATAACTTCTGAAATCTTCACAGCAGAAAAATATTTTTATTTTTTTATTTTATTTTTTTATTTTATTTTTTTGAGATTTCACTGTCTGAACTGTCTTCTTTTTTTATTTGTTATGTTTAACTTTAATAGACTGACTTACATTTCCCTCTCTGTCCACTCCCTTTACCCACTCCTTGTCTTTAGTTTCTTGTCTTTTTTTTCCTTTACTTCCTTCTCACCTTTTCTCTTCTGCCTTTTTTGTTCACTTCCTCTCAACTTTTCCTTTTACTTCTTTCTAACTTTTTCTCTTTTAGACTCTTCTCCACTTCCTCTTCACTACTTCTTGACTTCCCTTCTTCATTTCTTCTTCGCTTCTACCTCACCTTTTTTTCTTTACTCCTTCTTCACCTCTTCTTCCCTGTTTTACTTCTACTTTACTCTGTTTTCACTCTTTGTTTCCTTCCTCTTCCCTCCTTTTACACTCCAAGTTCTCAGTTTATACTTTGTTCAACTATTTAGCTTTTTTATTGCACATTTTCAGCTTTTTTCACTACTATTTTAACTTCTTCAGCTTCAGCATTTCAACGCATTTGCTGCAAGGAAATGCAACTTCTCTAGTTTAACTTCTGTTTTTTTTGATGATGCTGGGGAGCTCAGGATTAAACGGTGAGAGCCCCACCCCTTAAGATTTGAAAAGCTCTGGTTTCTTAGAATTTAAATCAAAATGAAAATTGGACCATCATGCAGCAAACACACAGCCGTCCCAAAGCCATCATACTGCTGTCACAAGCTGCTCAAACAGCCGGTCTGAAACAAGTGTGAGCCATTCTGCACTAAAACTCTGTCACAGTGGCTACCGAGAAGTGTCGCCTCATTTTCCTCCCTTCACATTATCAGCCAGGGCCACTTCATTTCACTTTTTCTACTAATCCAAAAAGAAAAGTCCCTGAGGCATTTCTGTTTCATCATTTTGAAAACGTCTTGTTAATTATGTCATATCTTCCTGTGGTGAAACAAGGAAACCAAGACATCCAATGACATTTTTTTAAAGCTCCCAATCTCTATTTAGGAATAATGTATTTATGTCTTTAATAACCATGTCTAAATATGAGAATGTGTCTTATTTTTAGCACAAGTGTGGCCCACAGTGCAGAAGCAGAGGTAGCATGCAGGTGATACATTTAACAGATCACCTGTCTGAGACACCAAGACAACAAAGTTTTCCTATCCACCTGTTTTTTGCATCATTGTAACACAGTAAGAAACCACAAGCGGATGTCCATGAGGAGGCTGGAGTTCGTTCGCCCTCTTACCATTGTCCAGTAAGTAAAAGACTGGACTGCAGTGGCTGGCTCTCAGACTGGCCACAGGCTCTGGCAGGATGCGTGGGTCATTGTGAAGGGAAGTTGGGTAATGAACTGGAATAGGAGATCCAACAGAACAGACACAGACTCTTCAGGGCCACAGGTGAGTAACACGTAACAGTGGGAGAACTGGGGAAAAGATAAACTTATAGAGAAGAGGAAGGAAAACATTTGAGAGGGTCTAAAATAAAACTGTTAAGAGAAATGTTAAGACAGCACCACTTCATATTTGAGTATTACACAAGAAAATGATCCATCTTAACCCAAAAGCACTTAAAGGCATTTTGCATGTTACAATGACAAGGAAAATGACTTTTTAGACTTAACATAAGCCACATTGACCTGACCAGTCCAGAAAAGTGTCTGGCTCAAAGTGATTCAAAGACAAAAATGAGGTCTAAACAGGGTGTAATAAGTAGCAATGTCTGCAGAGATGCAGACATTGCTACTTTTGCAAAAACAATCTGCCAATGGGGTAAGAGAAATGTGCTAGTCAAGATTTAAATAAAGATGTTAATATAAGGCTCTATTTAGACCAGAAAAGTCCTTTGGTCCACTTGTTTGGTCCGGACCAAAAGCGGACTTTATTTTTTTCTTTTGGTGCGGTTTGTATTCAGATTATACTTTTTGCAAGTGGACTATATTCTGTAAACACATCCACGTGTGTGACGATCAGTGCTCTCATTGGACAGCACTGACAAAGGCGGCACACAGAATACAGACCTGGAAATGGAGGTAAACATGTGTTTGTGCTCTTATTAGAGCTGCAAAATCATTTTCAGTTTCAAGAGCAGCTCCTTCAAAGCAGGCTTAACAACACTGTTTACAATTTTGGAACAGGGAAGACGAATGATCGCAGCAAGGAGACGCCATGCTCTGTGTGTCCTGACCCACAACATGCTAGCAACAGCGTTGCTAAACAGAAGACGGAGGTTCAGGTATGAACCAAAGACGGTTAGGTTACGGTGGCTGTATAGGTCCAAAAGGCGCATTTATCCTGTAGTTAGTTCAGATGGACCTTGGTTTGTATTTAGACCTGCACCGGAGAACCACAAACCGCACCAGAGTTCGTTTGGAAGCGGACCGAGACCACCTCAAAAAGTGGGTCTAGGTCCGGTTGTTTGGTCCGCACCAGGGTTCGTTTGTGTCTATTCACACCTGCATGAAAAGTCTGCACCAACGTGGGAAACGAACCCTGGTCCGTTTAAAGTGGACCAAACAGTCCAGGTCTGAATACGCCCTAGATCAATTTCCATGAGCTTGTCCTATGTTCCTTTATACTGTTTCACCGATGGCATCATACCAGCCCTGTGCAACATGTTAAAGTACATGATGAATGATAAGTGCATGACGAACAATAATGCCAAATCAAAAGTTTGCTAATGTGCTTTCTAAATTCTAGTAAAAATTAAAGCATTGCACTTGGAAAAAGGCTAATTCACATTTACCTGACAAGCAATGAAATAAACTTCATGTCAAAACTCTACATGTCAAAAGTAAATCACCTGAAATAATTTTTTTGGAAATATTTTGTTACACATCAGGAAAAATGTTACTATCCCTCTTGCCTAAACAAAAACACATAACCTGCTCTTACTGGACCAAATAAGCAACAGAAAATGCTTAAGCTCCAAAACTATCAGTAGGTTTATCAACACATCTCGGAATCCACTGAGGGTCCTTAGAGAAGAGAAGTTCAGCCCACTGTTCCAAGGTTCCTTCCCTCACCTCCTCCGCTTCTCCCTCACTGTGTGTCATACACCTTGCTTAATATATCCTGCAGGGTCAGGCACCAACTACTGGCACCTTGTTAGTCGGTCTCACAGCTGATACTGTACAGGTGAGCCTCGTTAAGAGTCCAATGTGACACATGGTTCCCACAGAAAATGTGACAGATGACCCCGAACCATAACAACAAACCCCAACACATGGAAAAGAAGACAATGGGAAACACATGGAGGTTCGCCTTTCAAGAAAAGATAAGGCTAATTATTTGTTCAAGTAAGAAAAACAGGGAGGAGAGAAACAACAAAGGGAAACAAGCAGGGGATGTGTGAAGGAGAGCCCTGTGTGTCCTGTGTACTGACAGGCAGGAAGAAACAGGGTGATGGCTGCCTGCCTTAATAACCTGTCTTTAGTCTATATTTGGCCTTCAAAGAAAAAAATACAGCTCTTGTGTCAAGAGTAGCAAAAACAAGCTGCTAACAGCCAAAGACTGGCCGTTCTTGTTCCAGGACATTAACAAATACAACAAAGAGAGAAACCTAAGTCTGAAGATAGCAGCATGTAAAAACTGAAGAGTCTCAGAGCTGCTCTTTATTTTCAATACAAAATTATTTTACAGATTTTTGTATCATTTTGGAAAAACACTTTCTCCATTACATTAGTTTCAGGATCTGTTGTTCCCAGTCTCTCTGGTTTTGTGTTCAAGTACACCAGACACTTGAGGACATGATCGGAGTGTGAGTGTGGTTTTCAACAGACCCATGACTCATGGCAGGCCCATAACAGAACATGATGACCACGACCCCATCGACATACAAAGGTGGAAAAACTTTTTTGACAAGACAGCAAAGAACAGCTTGTCCTGCTACTCCATTTCTGTTTGTGTCTAAAATACAAGGCTTTCAGAAATGGCAGCTCATTATTTATCCACTGCTGAGAGGAACATTTGTATCCTGAACAAGTCACATCCAGATCACAGCTTATGTGTCAGTGAAGCTGTGTTCAAAGCTGCTCAAATATCAATTATGGAGTCAGTTTAGTTTGTTTGGATTAAATCACAGCCAAATAGCAATAAGGGATTTCCCTCAGACTGCTCTTCTATTGCCACTTTTGCTTGTTGGGATTTTTTCGTTGTTTTTGACCTTTTGATATTAAAGAAAGGATGTATGATCTCATTAACATTATCCCCTAATCCATAAAAATGTTCATGATTCACAGTTTTGATTTACTGCTTAAACGTGCTGTGTGGAGGATCTGGTTTAGTTGGACGGCAGTGCCGCCTGTTGGCCAGAGTCTCACAAACACTGTGGTAAAGATGTGACTTTTGACAAGGTTGATCAGATCTTATTTTTGACCCCACTTTTCTTTGTTCAAGACAACTTTTTACCGATTACAACGCGACACCGTAAGGTATATATTATTACAGTTATGTAGTGATACAGTTTGAAACGTGACAACAAGCAAACTTTGTCAGTCTGTACAGTAGTTTAGTAGCTGCTATATTTAGCTCTACTCACAGCCCGGTGCTCTGAGACGTGTCTGTAACGTGTAAGGTTAGTGAATCCTAGTTCTGTCCTACCAGTGCTCATCTACAAACTCCAACCTCACCAAGCAGAACTTACGTAACCTGGCTCTGTGTTTTATCGACAGACTCTCAAGTTTGAACAGACCACTGCAGAATAAAGCTTGGCTAATGCTTGTCGTGTCTACAAGGTTTGCGCTGCCTCGTACAGATAAATGATGTCATTTCAGCAGCCTCACCCCCTTGCGTGGTCCTTGTCAAGCAGAAAACTTCTGTGTCATGCTGCTGAAATTTTTTTACTTTCCAAACCAAAAAGTCCAGGCATTGATTGATTCTTCACACATAGGTCATCTTGATAACCGTGTGATGACAAATCCTTGTGTGAAATTGCATCCAAACTCGCAAGAGAAGAAAGACTGGCAAAAAAAAATGTTGTAAACAACTTCTTCTACTCTAGGTTAGTACTGTGGTAGACGTGTGTTTGCGATACACCGCCCCCAGAAGTTTGAGAACAGACACTGAGCAGAGTAAGTGTGAAAGCCTTACGCACCCTCTCCTGCTGTGTCTTCGCATCTCATTTCTGTGTCACATGTGTGGAAAACACGTGTATTATCACAAACAGTTTCGCTCATGTTTTAGCCATTAGTCTGTGCTTTAGCCTTTGGCTCCTGTCTTAGTCCTTAGCTTGTGTTTTAGCCTTTAGCTTGTGTTTAAGCCTTAAGCCTGTCTTTCATCCTTTAGCTCCTGTCCCAGCCTTCAGCTCCTGTTTTAGCCTGTAGCTCATGCTTTAACCTTTAGCTTCTGTTTGAGCCTTTGGCTCGTGCTTTAGTCTTGAAGTCTTGAGCTTGTGTTTTAGCCTTTAGCCAGTGGTATAGCCTTAATCTTGTGTTTTAGCCGTTAGCCTGTGTCTCAGCCTTTAACTTGTGTTTTAGCCTTTAGCCTGTGTTTGGCCTTTAGCTCCTGTTTTAGACTTTAGCTTTTGTTTTAGCCATTAGCCTGTGTTTTAGTCTTTGGCTCCTGTTTTAGCCTTTAGCTTGTGCTTTAGCCTTTAACGTGTGTTTTAGCCTTTAGCTTGTGTTTTAGCCTTTAGCCTGTGTTTAGCCTTTAGCTTGTGCTCTATCTCTCACCTATTAATCTTTCTTCTGCTCTTCTGTCCTTTGCTCTTATCACTACTAAACTTTGTTTGTTGTGTTTGTTGTTCTTTACCAAGGTATGTCATTCAAACCAATACGAAAGAAGCTTTCAAAATGATGGTAAAGCAGTACCTAACAATATTTCATGAACTATAATGACTTGTTCTAATAAGGTATTATTGAGGTATAATTTAACCCTTTTCCAATAAATGGGTATGAATTGTTGAACTATTCAATTGTAATGTAATTTTCTTGGAATGTTCTTACTTCTGTAAGTGAACCTTTGTCAATGTATGATGTATGAGTGATGTGTATGTTTTGTATGTCTGGTTGGGTGTATAGGACCCCAGGAAGAATAGCTATGCTCTTAGCAAGTGCTAATGGGGATCCTTAATAAAGTAAAGTAAAGTAAAGTAGCCAGTGTGGTGTTATCATAAAGACTTCAATCCTGTCCTGCTCGACCTGATCAGGATCAGGAAGTAGCATTTAGGAATAACCTACACTGGTGCTGATTAGGGGTTGGTGGTATACTAAAGAAACCTTTAGTGCTTCATTAGACAACCTTACAGGCTTCAGAAAACATACAGAACATAAATTTAGGAAAACTCATGGAACGAAAAACTAATAATGTTTTTTTTAACCAATTTATTGGCATCCAAAATGTTATTTAATTAATATTAATTGTTTACCCTTTTTAAATGAAATGCAAAAAACTATTTTTTCTTTAAGTATTCTTGATTCCTCAGACCCAGTTTGCTCACCTGTGCACTTTAAGCTTGAAATGGGTTAAGCTAACCTTCCAAAAGCACACTGTAGGCAAAGGCCTTTTTCTGTTACAGTAGTAGACATTCTCCACCTGCTAGGTAGGATGTGTGCACTTAAAACACAGAACAGAGTCAGAATCATGTCCTGAAAGGACTTCACTTTTTTATATCTTGGAAAACCGTGACATAATACCGTTATCGCAATATAAAGGAAAAATACTGTGATATAATTTTTGGGCCATATCGCCCACCCCTAGTGCTGATAATCTCATAGTAAAGTGTGGATTACGATTAGGCATATATCTAGAAGTAAGACTTTTTCAAGATCACTTAGAAATTCCTCACAGGGACTTTGACAGTCCTTTTCAAACATAACAATGTGTCTTTAAAGTGAAATTCTGAAACCTCCAGCAACAACACGCTGAATAAAACATTAAAATTGACTAAATATGCTCATCACACCATTCTCTTCCGTGAAGGCATGGCTACCACTTATAAAAACATTCAATGCATGCTGAGCACTGCAGAATCAACTTGCCAGTATTTTCTAACTGACTGAAGTGCACTGAAGGTTTTCATGATATATTATGGATGATATAAATAAATATTTCAGCACAAGTACAGACCATTCTGTTCTGATCTCACATTTAAGCCTTGATTTCTCAAATTATTCTGGTTAATGCCACGTTTTCACTACTGCTTCAAGTTACCTAAGTTACCACTGAGGTAGAGAACACATGGTAGCATCCCTTTACTTTCATGATCTAAAACTCTGCATCTCTGCAGACATGAGCCAGACGAGCCACCAGCATCAGTGAACTGTGCTCAAACTCCTTCAACGACTTCTCACTGAAAGGGTAGTCATCTCATGGTTTAGGAACAAGAACGTCCATATTATCACACTGACAGTGAGTTACCGTTTCACTCATTTCAAACAGCTGCCTTTGTCATCGGCTGAGGATGCTCTGGTGATGGGTGAGGTGTCCACAGGCAGCATACTGAGGCTCCCATTAAAACAGTGGCATTGCAGCAAGGCTTCACCGTGCAAATGACACGATACATTTCCATACAGGGAAGGTCAGCTTTTAGTGTGTGTGTGTGTGTGTGTGTGTGTGTGTGTGTGTGTGTGTGTGTGTGTGTGTGTGTGTGTGTGTGTGTGTGTGTGTGTGTGTGTGTGTGTGTGTGTGCCCAGATTACCTGAGGTGGGTGACTTGCTTCTCTCCATGTCAATGGACTGCTGGTTGTCAGAGAGTTCAGTAAGGCCTGTTGCAGCAGAGTGTGGCCGAGAGGAAGAGACAAAAAATGGGAAACCGACAATCTGTCAGGTTTTTTTTAAAGGTTGTCATTCAAACAGATTATAAGCAAACAGAAGTGGAATCAGCCACACAGAGCTCTACTAATGATCTGACTGTACAGATTATCGGCAGCATTTTTAACTTGTTCTGTTAAACCCAGACTCTCAGCATGTCGTCCTCACATCCCCTGCATAATGTTACTCTGAATCTGTACTTCTCTCTGGAGCTGAGTGGCTGACCAGGCTGTGACCTGCACTACAGCCATATACATAAATAGATGTTCATTAAAAAATAAAAAACAATTTTTTTTGCTAGACTGAAAATGATTTAGTAGTGCAAATCTCACGTCAAGAGTCAGAAACAATTAACAGTCAAAGAAACAAACATTTAATCAATTAACACAAGTATTTAATAAGGATCTGATCAAATACTTGTTTGCATGCATCATGCACAGACCAGAATGACAAACGATACCTTCTATATAAAAAAAACTATATATATATATATATATATATATATATATATATATATATATATATATATATATATATATATATATATATATATATATATATAAATTTTTTTTATATATATAAACATTACTTAAACAAACATGATCATCTTAAAATATGTTTAACATGAACTTAAGACTTCAGCTGTTATCTGGGACTGAGAGCATATGATTTGTTGTGCTAGGCTTAGTGGATGATTAGGCCTTTATTCACCCTCTAACCGTTAAAATATACATCACTTGGATTATTTATTATGTATGACTGCCCTTACTAACAGGCTCAAAGGAGTGGCTCTGTGTCTGCAAGGGACATACTGTTGGACATGACTGGAATAAAGATTAAAAGGTTCAGGTTTGAAAATACAGACATAAAATCACCACTTTTATTCTAATCATGTCTTCGGTGTGTCCCTTTGCTTTCTGTCCACATCACTCATTCCCAGTCCCTATGGCAACCATCCCTTTCAACCCTGTTATTTCACCAAAACACTGCATCCTCCCCCTCCCCCACCCACACACCCTTTCAGAAGGACCCGACTTACTCTGATAGGATGTACGGATCCTTTTCTTTGAATCTGAATAAAAGTTAGACAGGCCACGCATGCAAAACTCTGTCAGGCAGGCCCGCATGCCCACATCAGCAGCCACAGTCACGAAAAGGTGGGAGGAGGAAGGGGAGGCGGAGGAGAGAAAGAAAAAGATAGAGGCCAGGAGTAAAGAAAGAGAAGTGTGTTGAGTTTAGAGCAGAGAGAGATGAGAGAAGAAGGAAGGGTGAAAAGAGAGAGAAGTGGCGAAACGGTGTAGGACGCGTTCCATTAAAGAAAATAAAGAAAGAGAGAATTCAAAGGTAAAGAAAGAAAGCATGGATATAAGAAAAAAAAGGTTTTGGAAAGTAAAGGACAAGAGAAGGGGATAGAGAGGGAAGGGGAGGAACAAAGAAGAGAGAAAAACACACAGGCTTTGAGTAAAAAGAAAGTGAGAGCAAGCAGCAAGTGTGTCAAAGTGGAACCCCTACAAATGCTGACGTGGTTAGACATTTCAGAAGTCAACCACTTCACTAGCAAAAACCATTACTGACTGAAAAGAAGTTGGATGGAAATGTTCTTCTACATTGCCTTTTATCCCAAACTGTTATTTATTCCAATTATTTTTACACTTTCATACAAGTTAAAGTTGTTCTTTCATTCCACCCACAACAAGTGATATCAAATTTTCAAAAACTCAGCAGCTTGTTATGGAATGAACGTTTGGTGGACATAAAAGATAAGAATAGATAGAATTCACGCACATACATGTGTGGTGGCAACAGCTAAAAATGTTGAAGGATGGACAGAACACTAACTTCTAAAGAGACAGAAGCAGCTGATACACTTTAAGCTGGGTCATATGTGTCCCATGTTTTCCTTTGTCTGGTCATGTTGTTTATTCCACTGCATATGGTAAAAAAACTTTCTGTGTTTACTTGTCCATATTTTATTGTAAGCCCAGTAGTAAAAACGGTTAAAGCAAAGGCTTTAGCCATGTAAACAAACAAATAAAAAGACTAATCACTCTGATTACCCTAATTTTCCTCTTCACATGAATCCTGAAGATGGCTGAAAACATTTAGCTTTAAATTGCTCGCTCTTGTTTCCAACCTACGCCCCTCTCCTTTCCTGCTCTTAGCTCTCCCCTCACTCCCCTCTCTTAACTTGTTGCCCACTCCATCCACCACCCTGTCCTTCCCAAATAAAGGCACAAGCAGCACTGGGGAAGACACCTAAAAAAAAAAAAAAAAAAAAAAAAATTAAGCTTGCTTGCTTTTTTTAGGCCAATTACAGAGGCTGGGAAGTGTATACCTAAATTAAAAAGTTTGAAACACTTTTAAAAGTGTAAAAAAGTGAAAAAAAAAAATAAATTAAATCATGTTGTTGATGTGTTTATCAACAAAGGACAAAACTAATTTAAAAAGTCAGAATTTTGATAAAAAAGGGAATGCACTAAACGCCAAATGTGACCCAGAAGTGATGACTTGAAGGGTCAGTCAGGAAAGACAGCAACATAAGATTTATAAAGTTTTTCAGAGTTTTTAAAGTTTTTGTTCATTACTTTTTGTCCGTTTTGTGAAACCCATTTAAATTTTTAAAATGTTGTATCATTTGCAAACTTGTTTTGTTTGTAAGAATGTTAATTTGTTATAAGTTAATCAAAGTGTTTCAAACTTTATAATTTTGGTTCGCGCTTCTCAGCCACCATACTTTGGTGTACCTCTGATACACCTGTACCCCTTTCATGGTTTGATTCACAGCTAAAAAAAAAATCAAACAAAAAAAATTTTCTCACGTGTTTAGAAAACGATTATTTCAGCCTCTGTATGACAGCTTTAATTTAACTGTTTCTTTAAAGCTCATCGCAACACATACCTCCTTCCCTCTGATTGGTCAGCCATTCCGGGGGAGGAACTACGGGCAGACGCATAGGGATGTATTGAAGCCCCCCACCTGTCTTGTGAAGATTTTCTGCTTTTTTTTCTAGAACTAAGCAGATTGGACTCAGGAATTTCTACCACTAATCAAAATGAAGCAATTTTTCAAAGATTTCAAGATTTTTTAAAGAACTTTTAAAAGACTTTAAAATAATCAACCATCAAGTGAGCTACTACTGCTCAAACAAGAGGTTAGTTTAGGGCGAAGTAAGGAAAGAAGGCTACTTTTTACAATCAGATTTCATTTGGGGCTGCATTGCTTTCATCATGGGAACAGGTCTCTGAGACCATCTGCGGACAGAGTCAGCTGCTGAGAGACTGTAGGCAGGGAGTAAATGATGTCTCTGGATTCAGACTAAAGGTGTATGCAGAAGCAGGACCCAGAGTTGATAGGAAGGAGATTTCAAATGGCAACATGCATAAAGATGCAATCGTGAAATGACACAAAGCCTGTTAACATGCACTTCATATCATGGTGCAGATGTGTGACAGTCAAACAGTGTTTGACAGATGTTTTTTTTCTGTTATTGTTTCAGAGAGACAGTGTGGAGAAGAGAGGGAAAAATGTTCTCTGCTGAAAGAAATACCTCTATTCTAGACTTTGCAAACTTAAAGACTCAACTTTCTGCAAAAAAGCAATAATAATATAATAATATGAAAAATATAACATTAACAAAACTTACACATGTTTGGTGTTCACCAAACTCCTTTAACTTTGATGAAATAATCATGGAAGTAACACAACATGCCTTGGTTTTTAAAGTTTACATCTGTAGCTGCTTGTTATATCGAGCCGTGATCCACCAATGAAAACATCAGTATCACATAAAAACTTTTTACTACATCAAGTTGAATCAGTTAGACCAAGGACTTGCAGGCAGCACAAGATATTTACAAGGAAAATGATTATAATTGCACCACCTTAAAGAATAAGATCAGCTGTTGAGATACAACTAGTGTGTGATTTTTGAGAAGGTGAATGAATAGAAAACCATAGAGGCTGCAGAGCTACAGGATAGAATAGAATACAGACAAAAGATGATCATTGTGCATGTGCATGTGTGTGTGTGTGTGTGTGTGTGTGTTACCTGAGGTGGACTGTCTGTGCCTGCGTGGGGAGCGAGTGAGGCGCTGGTAGGGGTCGGAAGCTCCGTACAGATCCAGTGTCGACATACACAACAGGACAGTTTTCTGTAAGTAGTCCACCACTGCAAGGCCGTTACAGTTCCCAAACGCCAGACTGGACAAAAGGCACATGCAGAAACACACACACACACACACACACACACACACACACACACACACACACACACACACACACACACACACACACACACACACACACACACACACACACACACATAACAGATAAACACATTCAGATGATGAAGTGTTTTTCACCTCAGACTTATTTTAGTAGGTTGAGCTCAGTCAGTCAAAGTTGGTGCATGTAGCACCATCAAAGACAGTTCAAATGATTCTTATATTTGGCCATAGAGAGATTTTGGCCTTTTCAGCATAAACTCAGTTGATAAGCTACTTATCCTAGTCATAACAACATATGGCTTTTTGATCATCAGCAAATTCTGTAAAATATCGTTTTCACAATAAAGAAAGTCAAAATAAGAATGCATCTTCAGTCCATGTTTGATCCTGGTGACAGAAGCTTTATGGTACGGCCACACCAAACGCGAATTTTCGGCAAGATTACATACAAACTCAATGCAAAGACGCGTTTAGACACTGATTGCCCCGGGCGGCGTGTTTGGGGTGTTTGCGCGTTTGGGCGGCAGACGCGAATTAGCTCGAGTTGAAAATATTGAACTTTTGACGCAAATTCGCGTGAAAGCTGTGCAACAGCCGCCAATCAGGGATGACATTCCCCCACTACGTCATTGATTTGATGACGTTGGGGGGGGGGGACCGCCACCTGCTCTGGCTTCAACTTCGCCAGAAGATGGAGGAGAAACAAGTGGCAACCTCCGGTCTCAAAATATGAGACAATGCAGAAGTGCTAAAATCTGCTGTTTCTGGAGTGTTCGCTTGAGGCTGGCTCCAGAAGTAGCAGAAGTCACAAACACACCAAGCCAAAAAAAACCGTTTCCAAAGCAGAAATTAACCTATTTACAGCCTGGTTCAAAAAAACGTCTCCTGTCTGAGTCGCTAATTTTACTACCGGCTCCCACTGTACGGGGGGTGAATTTTATTCTAACGCGGCCGTTCAGAGGATATTAAGATTGCGAGCTCCCCCTATAAGAGGCACAGCTGAGGGTCACGTGACGGTCGGCGCCTTATGGCTGTAGGCGAAGCCCTTGCCACTACCAATATGGCCGCTATAGCCGATGTGCTTCATTTCACGTTTCAGAAACAGACGGGTGACGTCGGCGAGACTATGTCCATGTTTTATACAGTCTATGAGGAGAAAACAATCTGTGCGGTGTGTCATCATCCAGAGTTATACGATACGACGTGTGTACTCTACAGAGACCGGAAAAAAAGGAGCAGGCTTGGGTGAAAGTCTCTGAGGAGACAGGTTTTGAATGTAAGTTCTGAAAACATTCGTTCCCAGCTGGATCTGCCTGCACGGGTCATCACTGAGTCTGACTGTGTTTTCCTCAGCGGAGTTTTGAGCCTGATAGAGAGGAGGAAGGAGCGGGGTAGTGGCAGAGCCAGGGAAAAGATGGAAGTTCTCTTCTCCCCTTCATTATTCCCAAGGAGACCTTCGGGAACATGGGTCAGGGGATCGGAGGTTCGGGGGTTGAGGATGAGATCGCAGGGAACAGCCAGGCAGGGCCAGTGGATTACCAGGGAGAGGCAGCAGACATTGATTGTAATCTCCAAAGCTTTCACACACTCTCCTGTTGTACTTTTGAAACCACAGCTCATTGTTTTCAGATGCTCTTTTGGGCTTTTGGTCTTTGAATGAACGGGCTCTCTACTCCGCTAACGTGCGTTCGCCCCTCAGCTTGTCAAAATAGTCCAGCGGCGAGACCCGAGTGTTCACGCGGGCGTTACAGGCCATTCGCGTGAATAAATTCGCAAGTTTGCGTTTGGTGTGGCCGCGGCATTACAGGTACATGATGGGAGCCAGCGGTGCAGGCAGGGTCAAACACATGTGTAGGTGTAGAGCTCCCTCTGGTTTTGGTCTCTTGTGCTTCAGCAACACTCAGTCACACAACATGAAATGACACACTGTGACACTAATACCCAAGCAGGATCAATATTAAAGTGCAAAGGTGTAATGATTACAGAGCAACTGGTAATAATAATAGAAACTGGTAATAGTGAAAGGGCTTGAATCATGAGCGAAAGCAGCAGGCTTTTCATGACAACTGTCAGGAATTATTGTCAGCCAGCTGTTTTTGTCTTCAACCATGACTTTTATTATTTCATCCAAAGCCAACACACATCCTGTTTGATCTCATCAAAGTGCTGAGATCAAGTATGATTGCATGATTGTGTGTTTTTTTTTTTCAAGGCAGTTAGTGATACTGTCAGACAGGCAGTGGAGACTCACAGGCCATAGGCTGAGTTGATGTCCAGGCTGGTGATCTGTTGTGGAGGCTCTCCGTCTATCCACTGCAGTTGGATCACCAGCTCTGCCTGGTAGCCAGGAGGGACCCTGACTGTCTTGTCCTTCACCCTGGAACAAAACGTAATGAACAGTAAAAACAATGTGAGTTATGGAACATCATGTGCTTTGTTACCACAGTGTAACACAGTGTGCTCATAGATACACAGTATGTAATGTTTACTTGACACAAGCATCCAGGAAAGTTTGATTTAATTTGTTTTGCATTCTCTGATGATGATTTTCAAACATACCAAGGTGAGGTGATCTTACTTAAGACAAGGGATGCTGGGTTTGATTCCCTCAGTTGTCCCGCTGACGGGGCTAGCTGGCTGTCGGGGGTAGGGCTGGGGTGAGTGAGAGCCGGATTCTGAGATGCAGGGATCATTTTCATTCTCTGACGGAGAGATGACATCCTCTGACTCACACTGTAAGCGAACCTCCAGTAACTGAGGATCAGACAGATAATTCAACACTGATAAATCAAGTGTTTGAAACAATCAAAAATGAATAAAAAAAATGGAACATTAATTGGTCTCCAAAGATTCTTAAAGGTAGTGTCTGCAGGATTTTTCTAAAAAAATAAAATGTCAACTTTAACAGGAATAACCCTGCTTAGTTGTCTCATCTGGGCCTCAATACATTTGTGTCAGTGTCTGTGTCTGCCTCAACCCCCTTCTCTGCCTGGATGTTGATTTGGTTGTGTCAGAACGTTTCTGGGTGGAGAGTGGAAGTGGTTACAGCAGCCAGTCACAGCTTGCCCAGTGCAAAAGTGACTTTGCATGTCAATAATTGCAAGTGGAAGCTAATCAGAGCAGTTACGATAGCGGACATAGCACAGAGGAAGAATAACACAACCAAAGTGAAACGAAACACCAAGCAGATAAAGCTTTCTCCTAAACGAGAGTGAAGCTTGGTTTGATTTTTATTTGCTTTTGGGAACTTGGGGAGCAGCACGGGATGAGAAGCGATGCGAGAACCAGGTGAAACCAGGTGTGCTAACATGCCAAGTCAGGTGCACGGCTCTCGAGTCTCTCCTATGTAGAAACGTGATGCTACGGGTGGTTGCTGGGTTAGTGAATGTGTTCACGTAGTCCCGGTTTGGTTGTTGTGTTTACGAACAAGTAACAAGAATTCCTGCAGACCCTACCTTTAAAGTGACATGCATTAACTGAAAAACAATTCTGAGTAAAGTTTAAGCATTGGCTCAAGCATATCCTCTTCCATTAAACACAAAGAGAGCTACATAACATCTGCTCTGCTCTACTCTTTATTTGCATTCGTCCATAACCATCAGGATGCCCCTTGGGACTGGATGGTTACTACTCACCACTGTTTGAGTGTTGGCCTCATATTTGCTGAAGTGATACAGAATGATGTGGGCTGAGATACCGACCACACAGAACATGCGACTCTGAGGGCACCAGCTGACCATCTGCACAGCGAACGGGTCCTCTTCCACCAGCTCTGCTGCCCGGCCCTCACCTGGCTTTGGTTTCTCAAACACTTTGGAGGTCTTAAGCTTGTACAACATCTGTAGTGTGACTGGTCAAACAAGTGGTCAGTTTTCAAGACATTGTTGGAAATAAAGAGAAAAAGGTATCATAAACTGTGATTAAAAGGAGAGACGAGTTTGATTGACCTACTTGCAGATGCATCCCAGAACTTTATTGTTCCATCAGCATGTCTGAACACAGAGAAATGATAGTCTTTATTTATAAACGACACTGGGGCCACTGTCCCCCCACTTTGGGAGAATAGTGGACTATGCTCATTTTCCAACTTAAAGGGACAGTTCAGTTTTTTTTGAAGTGGGGTTCTATGAGCTCTATGTGACCACTAAGGACATTAGATACAGTAGAAAGGTGTCTCCTCTCCCTCAGTAAGACACAAACTGTAATCGATGGTTACGAGGAAATAGGCGCTAACAGGGAGAGACCGTACCAAATTCAAAGGCTATTTTCTCTGCCTACAAGAACTAAAATCAAAAAGTAATACCACAGTTTAAGAGTATGATACATAAAATATTTTTTTAAGTGCATTAAGTCATCGGAAATATAAACATTTATCCGGACCTAACTAACTGGTCATGTATCCTTCCGCGCAGCGCTAGTGCACTCCGTCCCCCCTCCTTCTTTCAGCTGTAGGGAATGTAAACAAGCTACGCTTCGGCGCCGGTTGTAGCCTCGTGTAAGTTTGATCAAGTATTGTAATTCTTTTGTTTGTACTCTAAGGATTGTGAGGCAGCGTAGGAAATTCAAAATGAGTGACTATGACAGCGACAATGAAGTTCCATTCACTTTGGAACCAAAAGGATACCTGCATGAACCGGAGTACACAGAAGAAGAGCCGCTACAGATGGCGACTGAAAGGAATACAGAGGAAACATCCACGGACACTGGACATCAAGACAGAGTCGGAAATACTCAGTGGTGTAAATGTTTGAGCTGTGACTCAATGCCCACGGATGCTGAACTGTCCCTTTAATGAAAGAGGAAAATTAAGGGGAGATAAAGTGTACAAGCTGTAATTACCCTGTAATGATGATCTCTGGGTAGGCGTGGGAGCCTAATGTCCATGTTCCACCAGTGATTGGCCACTCCTGATAAGGTTACAGGTAGACGGTTGATTTTTTTCCTGAACCAATTTGACTTCTTTACTTTTTGAATTCTTTTTAAATTTTGTTTTCAACTTGAACCTGTCTCTGTTCTCCTGATTAAACTGATTTCAAACAACTCACAGCTGAGTGTTTTCAGTGTGATGTGCTGCAAGTTCTTCACAGACACTCATCTAAAAGAGTGATGCTAAACACAGTGCATACACTACAACTGTTTGTTACTAAGAGGGACTGTAAATGAGTTATTTACATTTGAGCACCTCCAAATTCTCTTTGCTTGTTGCACTGAGCTCAAACTTTTTATATTTGTTCAAAAAAACAAAGTGGCGGCTATAAATAAATATTTTTTTTATTATTCATTATTTTTCTTTCCTACCTTTTGGCTGTAGCCCGTCTTCTTGTGTTTAGCTCCTATAGAGTAAAGGGCAGGGATAATGTCGGGTGGACAATCTGCAAAATAGGCCGTGCAGGTAACTGGAGATTCATGGATGTCCATGGGGTAAGGGTTCTCAAAAACAGGAAAGCTGGAAAAAAAAAAAAGACCATTGTACATTTCTAATTTCTGGGAATGAATTCAGCCACAGAGGCTGAGAGAACAATCTCAAAAGAATAGTGAGCATAATCAGGTTGCTATGGTGAATTATTACCTGTCTTTCTCACTCACCACACGTGTTAAATAATTGGTTCTGATGGTTAAAACCCTTGGCTATGTTTTTTTTTTTTTTTTTTTTTTAACTCTCAACAGCAAAATAGTGACAAACTAAACCATAAGGCCAACCTGATCATCACACACATTAAATCAATCCGTGGGAGGATATGGCACCACTGGTGACATCTTTCTAAATACAATCTGAGAAAAACACAAACTACTGACTACATCAGTACAAAACACAAATAAAGTTTTAAATATGACTTCATCCATTGAGAGAGCAGCAGGCTTTAGATTGATCAAATACACAGGAAGCAGAGTTAAAGAGACCACAAGCTTTCACACACTGAAACAGTGCTGTATCACAGGACTGATGGGAAGAACAGACAGGAAACAAAGTGACAGAGAAGAGGACTTTTTTCTACTTCTGCCAACAAAACTGCTGACAGAAAGATCCCGCTGTTTCAGCTTTCCTGTGAATTAGTCAGAGGTTATGATTTCATCTGGAAGGGGGTGAACAAGTTTATGGAGCCAAGGAAGTACTTAAGGTAACCATGTGCTCGTCTGAATAAACTTTTTAAATCTATAAATTTAATCAACGCTAAGTCAACATTTGTTTTCTTAGTTTTACTGGGATATAGGTAAAAGTAATTACTTGGAACCATTGTGCGAAATACGGGAGGTCTAGGGGGTTCTGGGACCCCCTAGACACACACACACACACGCACGCACGCACGCACGCACGCATGCACACACACACACACACACACACACACACACACACACACACACACACACACACACACACACACACACAGCTCATGTAAAGAGAGGAGCATGGAACTGAGTCAAATAGATCCGTCCAATGGTTCTGCCCTTTGCCACCATTATCTGACCTCACTTATTCAGGATCAGATCAGTTCTTTTCAGGTACATAGTTCAATGTGTAATTAGGTATGTAAGAAACCTACCTGCTCTGTGTCAGATCCACCACTATCAAGTCTTTCTCCAGAAGTACCACCACTGCGTAAGGCTCCTGGACCTCTGTGAAATAGAAAAACAAAACTCATTTGATGCTCTTGTTATACTTTCGTTTTTAACAAACAGGTGTTTAAATCCATTGTTTTAAAGAAATATGAGCAGGTTCATTGCTGTCAGCACCTTTTAAACAGAGGTTTAAATGTTCTTGTTTTTAAATGTGCATTTGATAATTTTGTATTATTACTTTAAGTGAATTAGGCTCAGTCAACAGCTACTAAAAGTCTCAGGCTTGAAACTTTCTTCTGTGTAGAGGTGAAACCCTTAATTCTGTGAGTTAGGAAGTTTTCTACAGACTGCTTTACCTGAAGGTGGTAGAAATCGTTTTATTTCCTTAGTGTAAAAAATAGTTTCTCATCCAACACAGGAAAAGAGAACAGTCTGATAGACTCCGTCAAATTTAATCACAAAACAAAAAAAACCCCAAATTCTTAGATCAGTCCTGAGCATGGACAGCATCATAGTTTGACTCCTCTCTGCCTGCACTCACCATTATTGTAAGGAGTTTCACACAGCGCCATAAACTCCACTATAGGATAGTCCATCTCAAGCACAGTGATAGCTTTGCCATGCATGATAGTCAACGTTGGCCGTCGTCCTGCCTTGTCATACGAGAGACCGCCAGAGAAGATGACAAAAGGCTCACTGTTATGGACATAAACATGACTTTAGAAAGATTTGGTAAGGAGCTGAAACTGATTAGCCATGAAATAAGTAAAAAGAGAAAAAAAAAAACATTAAGAAAAAATTTCACAACATATCTCTCTCTCTTTCTTTATATATATATATATATATATATATATATATATATATATATATATATATATATATATATATATATATATATATATATATATATACGCACACACAATGAGTTCTTCAATGATTTATAGGCGACAGTATAATTTGTCAATCAGTCAGCAGCAGCAGGATTTTGCTCATTGTGATGAACAGGTGACAGAAATCAATCTTCCTGTATATAAAAATAGTAGTTAACATAAACAAGAATAATCCACCACCCACACATGGAGCTCAGTAATCACCGGGAAGACGCACCTGGTCCTTGTTGTCTTGTACTCCACTTTTAGAATGGGTTTACATGATTCTTTTCTCCCATCCTTTTGTACCTTTCCTGAAAAGAGGACAGAAGAAACAGATGGTGCAACTTTCAAGACAAAACAACAGTCACTAACAATACTTGCTCCTTGTTCTCTTTCATACTAAGACACTGTCCCCGCCTCCATAAGGAGATGTATCGGTACCATATGTACTGATGATGTCCCTATCTGACAGATGGGCTTGCTAATTGTTAAAGGGACACACACCCAGATACACCATTTAAAGTGTAGTTTATGAGTAAAGAAGATGTGAGTTTTACAATAGATATTTAGGCTTTGTTTGAGTTCATTTGTAAAAAAGTGTTTACCACTCTAGTCAGAGTCTCTTTGTCATCCATATATGTTCTTTTAGGAGCACTCTCCGTTCTTTTACTGTTTGTTCGTCTCAAATTCCATTTAACTGTACACATTCTATTTTCATTACATCCAACAACTGAGGCTTTTATGTTTCCTCCTTTCCCCCTCATGAGCTGGGCTGTAACAGTTACAATATCACAAACAAATATAAAGACGCAAAAATATTGTGCTCGTGGTCACATTATTGTAGAAAGTGAAGTGGATAGAAAAAGTTGTTTTTTTTAGAAAAGTCAGAAATAGTTTTTATTTTCACAAACACACACATCTGCATTTCTACTTGTCGATTTAACACTGTCGGGTGTTTGTTAATTTCACAACAAATATCAGAGGTGTTTGCTCAACCTTTGTTCTTTGCCTCCATACTGAATAACGGATCAGTCCAGGGACCCTGCTTTTTCCAGCAAGAGATTATAAAAGTTTAATTTCACAAAGGTGTTTTAAAAAGATAACTGTGGGTGTGCAGCTCACCATGTGGAAAAGTGACCTGGAATGGCTTGGTGGTGTTTCTGAGGTTCCACAGCGTCAGGCTGCCATCTGAGTGACTGCACATGAACTGCTTCCCTTCATGATGCCAGCCCACTGAATGGATTGCCTGTGACAATGAGCCAGGGGGAAGGGTTTTCACAAACACATCATTTCCTCAGAGTACAAATGTTTTATATGTTTTAGGATTCTCTTCATTTCAGTCAGGAAACATTAAAACAGAATAAGACATGGTTTGTGTTTGATGTTTGACTAAAAAAGGCTCATAAAGGATTTTGTTGTGTCCTTGCGTATATTGACAGTGTTTAACAGTGTATTACTGATTACCAAATATATTTGTATGGTTCTTGTATGTGGGGTAATTACAAAAAATTAATAAAAATGAAGTCATATGGTTACTGACCTCCTGATATTGCATACTTTTGGGTTACGTTGATACCTCCATTCTGGCTTTAGCTAATAATCAAATCTTTAGCATGCTAAGAAATGTTCTCTCCTTCTGTTGTCACAGGTGTGCTATCACACGCAAAAGTCTGAGACTGCTTGATGTTGTTAAGAAGGGTGTTTGTAATTACCAAAAAGTGAAAACAAAACATCGGGTCAGTGAATTTTTTGGGGGATAAGGCAGGTTATTAATATTCCTTCTTTGAATTCTCAAAATGACTTTCCTTCACCCAACAGTTAAAGACAATGATAAAAAGTTGTTACAGATGACATAGAGAAGCCAAAAAGGTAGGGTCTGCAGGAATTTTCTCAAAAAAAAAAAAAAAAAAAAAAACGTGAATAATCCTGCTTTATCATCCCCTACAGGCCTCCATACATGTGTGTCAGTGTATGTGTCTGCCTCAACCCCCCTCCTCTGCCTGGATGTTGATGTTTTGGTTGGGTTAGGACACTTCTGGGTGGAGAAGAACATGGTAACATCTGCCAGTCACAGTGCGCCCAGTATGCCGGTGACTTTGCGTGATAATGATTGCGAGTGGAAGAAAAGCACAACCAAAGCCAAATGAAAAGCCAAACAGCTAAAGCTTTTTCCTAAACAAGAGGGAAGCTTTCACTCCCTTTCAGGAACGTGGAGAGCAGCACAGGGCAAGGTGCACAGTGAGTTAGCTTTCTGCTAACCAAGTCAGATACCTGTGATTAGCTTGTGCTAACATGTCACGTCAGGTGCACAGCTCTTGAGTCTCTCTCTCATTGAAACGATGCTGCTCGTGAAAGACGCCTGATGCTCTCAGCCCAGCACGGCTCTAAATCTCGAGCCAGACTCTTCTCCTCTGCTGTGCCCAAATGGTGGAATGAATGACCTAACTCTATACAATCTGTCTGTCCGAGTCCCTTTCTATTTTCAAGAGATGTCTGAAACTCATCTGTTTAGGGCACACTTAAGCCCTTAATCTGACCTTTCTCCTCTTTGTCCTCAGGGGTAGAATGAGTCAGAAGGTCTAAGACCCAGATCTTAGTGAATCTTCAGCACAAATTACTGAATGTTGTGGAAGGTTGAAGTATATTGTTGCAGCAATTAATTGTGATTTGTTGGCTAGATTATTCTACATTATTTAAAAGAATACTTGGAAAAAAAGATAACTTTTTTTAAAATAAGAAAAAAAAATCTTGCACTTAATGGCAGCACCTACAGCTGAATAAATGCAGCACTGTTGTTGCACTAACGAGGTTTTCCTTTTGTCTAAATTCTTGCTTGTGTTGTACGTCGCTTTGGACAAAAGAGTCTGCTGAATGAACTGTAGAACTGTATGTAGTTGCTGGGCTAGTGAGTGTGTTCACGTCGTCATGGTCGGAAGCTGCTAGTGTGCGCTGCTGCTGGCAGCAGGAGCCACGCAGGAGGAGCCCAGTTCAAATGTTGTGTCAACTAACAAGTTACGAAAACTCCTGCAGACCCTACCTTTAAATACTGCCCTGACACAGCAGTGAACTCTTGTGAGTATAACTATAGCCAGGCATGGAAAAAGCTCCCCTGTCACACCTTTTGGGGATGCTGTACAGCAGCACTGTAGCTTGTTTTTAATTTCCTGGAGATGTGCGAGACAAAGATGTCATGCTATACTATGCTACGCTGGTAATGAGGTACATAAAAACAAATTATGACATTATATTATATTATTATTATATTATATTATATTATTATTATTATATTATAACATGTGCATGAGGTCGCTCCTCAAGGGAGATGGAACCATGTTTAGATCAGAAATGTACCTGTTGTAGTGGATTACTGCAACAAGGTGAGCATGTCTGAGGCAATGGCACTGTGAGAGTTGTCAGGTCAGACTAAAATTGTGCCCAGATACTCTGATTACTGCTTCTCATTCATAGAGAAGGAATAGACTGTCAGGAGTACAGGCATGGGGTTCAGCCTCTAATGAAAACTGCACAGTGCTGATAATTAAAAAAAAGGTTTATAATGTTCAAAGATGGAAACTTTACTACCATTGATTGCTTTTCAAGCTACTGGATAGTTTTTGTTGGAACAAGGCAAAAGATAAGAATGTAAGAGGTGACCAGGAGATGTTAGAGCTGACAGTTTGACATCAGCTAACCTATATGCTCATCTTGACTGGATCTTAGGATGCTGGTTAAAGTATCTATTCTGTTTTAGTACATCAACCAGATATTCTTCATGTGATGTCATGTAATCCAGATGAAAGGGTGGATCTGTTTAAATCATATTAGTTTAATCTCAGAGCATGTTTGCTGTATTGTCACGTTTTTTTCAAACGGGGTGGAAATGGCGCTTACCTCATCATAGTAGATTCTGAAGTCAGCTTTCTTGCCCCGTAGGTCCCACTGTACAATAGTCCCACTCTCAAAACCTATAAGTAACTGTGTAGAGGAACAACAAAGAGACAGAGAGCACACACAAAGATAAGAAGCAAGAGAGTTAAAGCCTGTAACATATAGACTTTTCTAGTCTATCTGGCACCTTACCTTAAAGCACCTTACTCTTCTGATCACTTTCACCCATTCACACCACATTCACATACTGATGATAGAGGTCTACTGTAGGAACCATCAGTTTTATTGAACACACATCCACACACTACTAACCCACAGAGGGAACAATCTGGGGCTCAGTGTCTTGCAAACAGACAGATGCAGTGACTTCTACAACACATGAATATGAAGGAGTCAGAACTTTTGCACAGGTTTAGTAAGCGCATCCAGCAGTGTTACTTATAACGGGCTGTGGGGCAGCTGTAGCTCAGTGGTCGAGTCCTCTCCCAATCAAAGGGTTGAGGGTTTGATCCCAGCTCCTACAGTCACATTCAAGGTCTTTAAGGTAGCTTTAATGTCAGTTCTGTAATATGTGTGACACATACAGAGTATTTCCAATCCTATGTATGTGTTACACATATTGAATTGACATTAAAGCTACCTGGAGACCTTGACTGTCACTGCAGGGGCTGGGATCGATGCACAAGATGTTCACGATCTTTGCTGAAATGATGAGGTCATCTTCTAAAGATCTAATCAATTGTAGAACAACCTGCCTATACATATCCGGTCTGTGGGGTCAATTGAGGTTTTTAAATCTTCTCTTAAAACTCACTTGTTCTCCCTGGCTTTTAATCACAGCTTGAACGGTCATCTGGCATATCTTTTATTTAATTCTTATTTATTTGATTTCATTTATTTCCATATTTGCTTCAGTTCAGTGTTTTTATGTATCTTAGTTATGTATCTTGTTATTTTGACGGCTTTTTGTACGTACAGCACTTTGGTCAACCTTGCGGGTACTTTTCATAAAAAATGTCTTTAATTGATGCATAAAAAACATCCTTACAACATTTTTTTATTGTTGCTTTGGATGTTCTTTATTTGTTACAGGTTTACATAGTAGGAATGTTTTATATTGGAAAATTCTATGATATGTTTCTTAAAAAAATGTCCCCAAAACATTTATGTTATTTGTAAATGAAGGAAGAACTCAAAATGTTTTTCCCTTGTTTACAGTTAAAATAATGGGCACATTATAACAGATGATAAACATTCTTAAAATGTTTTTTTATTTTTTATTTTTTTGCATTGCATTGCATTGCATTGCATTGCACTGAAACATTTTCTTGAAACCACAAAAAGAACTTTTAAGGAATGTTTGGCAAAGTTGTAGGAATGTTCCATCCCAGCTGGAAGCCAATCAGAGGGAAGAGGGTTTGTGGAGTCGAAAACCTTAAACAAACAGCAGCTAAAACAAACAAATAAAAAAACAAACAAACAAAAAATCATGAAACACTGAAAGGTTGGTGAAGGTCAGTTCAGTGTTTTTATGTATCTTAGTTATGTATCTTGTTATTTTGACGGCTTTTTGTATGTACAGCACTTTGGTCAACCTTGCGGGTACTTTTCATAAAAAATGTCTTTAATTGATGCCTAAAGAACATCCTTACAACATTTTTTTATTGTTGCTTTGGATGTTCTTTATTTGTTACAGGTTTACATAGTAGGAATGTTTTATATTGGAAAATTCAAACAGCAGCTGAAACAAACAAATAAAAAAACAAACAAACAAACAAAAAATCATGAAACACTGAAAGGTTAGTGAAGGTGGCAAATAAAAAGAAAGACCTGTAATAAGCAACACAAAAAATATATCCTATTTATCTTAAAAAAAAAAAAAAGGGGGAAATAAACAGAACTAGATACCTGCCAAAATAATAACTGTTGTGATACTCAAGTGCTACCAAATATCTGTAGTGAAGTCAGAGACAGCCTCTGTCTCACCTCACCAGCAGTTTGTGACCAAGCCAGAGAAGTGAGCCGTATGTTACAGTAACGAAAATTTCAGAGAGGCTCAGATTAAATGTGCCTTTCTCCAAAACTGTGTTTACCCAAGATCACACCTGAGAGCCTACAGCTGAAGCCTTGTAGGAAGCTCTCACGAGCTGAAAGCTTGACCCAACTGGACTTGTTGCTACAACAACCAACGACGGGATTGGGTGTCTGTGCCACAGACCTCATCTGGTGAACTGTGAGTGCAATGTTGAATAAATTGTTTTAAAAAAAGGGGATTAACATTATTGGACCCTTACTGTAAAGTTTAAGACATGTATCCCTTAGGTAACAACCACGCTGATTATTCCTTCATGAACAACATCCTGTTTAGCATTAATTAAGCATTAGTAAAGCATTAGTTAATTTTTAGTGCTTAACTCATCCCCTGTAAAGCATGAGTTATAAAAGCATCAATTCATACAATTTTAGACCAGCAGCACTTGAAGACGCAGAATTCAGATACCTGTTCAACAGGATAAAGAAAGACACAACACAAACTCCAATTGAATGTTTAATTTCTTGTACTTCTTACAACAGAGGTTACATTCTGTGTACAAATCCATGTTAAACAAAACACCTTTTGATTCAAAATGACTATTAGTATTGCATTTGGGTTTTCCACTAGCTCTGTGGGACATTACATTTGAGGGTTTTTTATTTGATTGCAGAGTAATTTTGAGTTTTAATCAATAGTTGTTTTGTTTAACATGTTTTTTACACAGAATGTTACCTCCTTTGTAATTGATACAAGAAATAAAAAATTCAATTTGAGCTTGTGTTTTAATTTTTACTTTATTCTGTTGAATAAATATCTGAATTCTGTGTCTACTCCTTTCAAAGTTGTTTATTTTAATATTGTAATTATTATACTACTGTACAAAGAGAGTGCAGCTTTAACCGAAGTAAAATTCCTTGTATTCTGGAAATACATAGCGAATAAAGCTCATTCTGATTCTGATTCTGATTCTTAAGGTGCTGCTGGTCTTAAACCTCATTAATAACTTATTTTGTATCTCATGCTTTACAAGAGATGAGTTAAGTGTCAATACTTAACTAATACTTAACTAAAACTTTTTCAATGCTAAATAGGATGTAGTTAATAAGTGTAACTAGCATGATTGTTGCCATAGACTGTATGAAACATGGACGTAGTCTCCCCAACGTCACCCGTCTGTTTCTGAAACGGAAAATGAAGCACATGGGCTATAGCAGCCATATTAGTTGAAAACTGCTTTTTTTGGCTTGGTGTGTATGTGACTTTCGGTAATTCCAGATCCAGCCCCAAGTGGGCACTCGAGAAAAAGCAGATTTTAGAACTTCAGCATTGTCTTATATTCTTAGACCAGAGGCTGCTGCTTGGTTGTTACCCAAGGGATACATGTCTTACACTTTACAGTAAGGGTCCAAAAGCTTTCATTAAAGGTTAACCATGGTTAAGTAATGTTTATAAGGCACTCCTATACATTTACTGAGGTTTGTGTTAGCTTACTGATATTAAAGGATAACTAAATATGTAATGTAACTTTTATTAATGTTAAATAATGTATTAATTATCTCTCAACAGTTGACATCAAATAACTGCTTAACAATACTTAATATTTTAATTAATTTTAGGTAACACATAATAACGCGTAATGAACTAAGAACTAATGCTTAGTAATGCCTTAACCAACGTTAATTAAGGTACCCTTATTGTAAAGTGTTACCCAGGCATGCAACTCTCCTTAACAGACATTAAGTACTTCAAACTCTTTTCCTCTCAATATCTAGATATTTTTCTCTGTAGATAGAAAAGTGTGAGAGCAACAATGGTAAGGGTCACTGATGTGATCATTTCCTTTGTTTAGGCCTTAAAAAAAAGCCAGGCTAAGGGCCAATTCTAATTCTACCCCATAGCTCCTGGTTTTGCGTGTGCATGTCTAGTGAAGTGACGTCCCAATTCTCTGTAAGATCAAGGGGCCGGCCTACACAGCCGTTAAAAAAATACAAACAGGGACCTCACTTCAAACCAAGGGGTATGACAAATTTCACCCTTAAACAGAGGGCCAAGGGGTAAGACAAAGGAAAAGGGTAAGAGTGAAAATTGGGATTGACCATGAGGCTTACATGATCATTTAAACTGCAAGTAAAAGGATGGGGGGTTGACAGAGAAAGAATGAAGACAGAAAGACAGAAAGAGTGAGAGATGTATAATGTCAGGGGCTCTGTGGGTTGATTTTACATTGACACAAGAGCTTATTACGAACTATAAGATATTTGTAATGGCTCACTTGATTGCTTACTCACCTTGCCTTCATCCTTTGGGCTGTCACTCAAATGAACAACAGGTCCTGGATGTGTTTTCGTTGATCTGCAGAAGAGAAAAAGAAGAAAGAAGAGAGAAAATGGCTGTGATAACAAGAAAATAAATCAGTTTGTGTAGACTGCAATACATCCAGGGAACGAACAGAAGTGACAGGGTCTCTGAAAGGTGCAGATTGTTCCTCCAATGATGTCTTTTTCTGACGCCTGGTAAATGTCCATTTGTGACATCCACAGTACAGTACTGTATAAGAGTTACCCACAGAAACAGAGACATTTTGCTCTGTTCCATTGGAAAATAGTGTAGGCAAAAGGTGAACACTGTGAACCTGGATGCATGATGGGCACAAATTGCTTTCAGCTTAAAGGCATTGAAAAAATAAGCTGAGTGTAATTTGAAAAGCTAAGTTATTGAAGGTTGGAAAGAGAACGCTCATACTGAAAGAAAAGGGCCTGCGTTTGTGTGTAGAAGGCCATGATCTTTTGTTAAAGTGAGATGTAGCAGTTTGGAGAAAGACACTAGCAGAGAACGGTTGTTGGCTGACTTCTGATCAGGATTTCCTTTCAGTTGGAAAGGCCAGGCCAGTTTCAGCACAAAGGCTGAAAAGGAATGCTTAAGAGAAAGCAGGTAAACAGATAGTTTTCCAGTGGTGGGTACAGGTAGACTGTAAAGTCACCTAGACTTACTTTGACAGAGTACATTAGAACAGGAATAATACCGCTCAATCGTCTCCTCTGAGCCTCTATACTTGTTTGTCAGTGTCTGTGTCTGCCTCAACCCCCTCCTCTGTCTTTATGTCTTTATGTTGATGTTTTGGTTGTGTTGGGATGTTTCTTGGCAGGCAGTAGGCACGGTTACATCAGCCAATCACAAAGCGCACAGTGCACAAGTGACTTTGTGTGTTGATTAGTGAGTGGAAGAGATATAGATAGATAGATAGATAGATAGATAGATAGATAGATAGATAGATAGATAGATAGATAGATAGATAGATAGATAGATAGATAGATAGATAGATAGATAGATAGATAGATAGATAGATAGATAGATAGATAGATAGATAGATATCTGGGGAGGAGCATCCTGTCACTGAACAGGCAACTCTGGTTGCTGATGACAGTGTGCAGTGGGTGGCTGGTGATATCCAGAATAACCAACAGTTTGTCCAAAGTTCTCTTCTACCGTCACTAGGCAGTCTAGCTTCATGCCATCCACGGAGCCAGCCCGCCTGATCAGCTTGTCCAGTCTGGAGGAGTCCCTCTTTGCTGTGCTCCCTCCCCAGCACACCACTGAGTAAAACAGGAAAGTGGCAACCACAGACTGGTAAAACATCCACAGGAGTTTCCTGCAAATGTTAAAGGAGCGCAGCCTCCTCAGAAAATACATCCTGCTTTGGCCCTTCCTATAAAGGTGGTGAGTGTTGTTTGCCCAGTCCAGCTTATCATCCAGCCAAACACCAAGGTACTTGTGGGTTCCTACAATCTCCACATTAGATCCCCTGAGGGTCAGTGCTTGAGGGCGGGGTCTGGACTTCATAAAGTCCTATCTATCAACAGCTCATTGGTTTTCGAGGTGTTGAGCTGCAGGCGGTTAGTGTGGCTCCATGCGACGGAGTCCCTCACCTGACTTCGACACTCTTCCTCTTGGTCACCCCTGATGCATCCAGCTAACGTTGTGTCATCCGCAAGCTTCTGGATGTGACAGGAATCAGAGCTTTAGCTGAAGTCTGAGGTGTACAGAGTGAACAGGAGAGGGGCCAGCACAGTCCCCTGAGCTGCCCCTGTGCTGCTGAGCAAAATGTCAGACGTGACTTTCCTCATCCATACATGCTGGGGTCTGTCTGCAAGGTAGCTGGAGATCCAAAGCTGCGTTTCCACCAAGCAGACCGGTTCGGTTTGTCTTGGTACGGCGCGCATTTTGTGGCGTTTCCACTGACTCATCCCGGGACAGATCCCCAAATAACCAAGACTAGCCGTCCCACTTTTTGGGACCCTTTCGTATGCGTGCCAGACTGAACCGATCCACTCTCGGAAGGTGGAGCAACACACTGCAGACTGTTGATTGGTCAAAAGAATCGTCATTGACCCTGACTGCATTTCTCCTGATGGCACACAGACGTCTCTGAAACAAAGCTTGATTGTGTTTTGTATCAAAGAGCTACATGCCAATCACAGAGAGGACCAAATGCTGCATGTCTTCCATCTGTGCTCTTTGTTTACTGTATCCTGTTTTTCTTCTTTGTTGGATTTATTAGCGGGGTAAACTGTGTCACACTGCTACAGTGTCACACTATTGTTTACCAGCTGTGGCTTCCGGCATCCAGCTTACACGCTGCCTATCACAAGAGGGCACAGTTTGCTGTGGAAATGCTAACGGGTTCAGGTTTAACTGTACCAAACCGTGCCAAACCGTACTGAACGGAACCGGACTGCTCGGTGGAAACGCGGCTCAAGACACCGACTGGGGATCCACCTGCATCCTTAACAGTTTGTCCTGTAACATGTAGGGCTGGATTGTCTTAAAGGTATTTGAGTAGACCAGAAACAGAGTTCTGACTGTGCCTCCCCTGTTATCCAGATGCGAGTGGACCCGATGGAAAAGGTAGAGGATGGCATCCTCCACACCGACCTCCATGCGGTAGGCAAACTGCAGGGGATCCGGAGCATGCTCAACATAAGGCCTGGGGTGTCTGAGCAGTAGCGGCTTCAGAGTCTTCATCAGATGTGATGTGAGTGCTACTGATCGGAGGTTATTCATCTCGCTGGGTTGATTCTTTTGGAACCGGGACAATGTGGGATGTTTTCCAGAGAAAAGGCACTCTCCCTAGCTGTAGGCTGAGGTTGAAGACTGATTGCAATGGCTCCCCCAATTCAGCTGCACAGGTCCTCAGGAGCCGTGGGCACACGCCATCTGGACCAGGTGCTGTCCTGGGATGGAGCTTCCTTAGTTCTCCTCTGACCCGATCTGCAGTAATGCAGGGGAGGCAGAGGGGGCAGGGATGACACAGGAGCTGCCAGAATGTCTGAAGAAAGGCAGGTAGGGGGTGGAATGGGAGGAGTCAGCAATGATGAAGAGGAGGGGACGTCGCACGTGGTGGAGGACAGGAGGGTGCCATGGTGTTGGGGTTGTTGGTGGGGCAGGTCAAACCTGTTGAAAAAAGATTTAAGCTCCACTACCCCCCTTCCCTCTGCACTTTTCCTGGATTTGTGTCCTATGATGGTTTTCACACCATCCCAGACCTCTTTCATGTTTTTCTGCTCCAGTTTATGCTCCAACTTCCTCCTGTAGCTCTCCTTTGCCTCCTTATGGCACAGTTTTAGCTCGCTCTGAGCTGTCTTGATTGCCTCCTCGTTTTTGCTCCTGAAGGCAGCCTTTGTCTTGTTGAGGACAGTTTTCACTCCTCGCATCACCCATGTCTTGTTGTAAGGATAGCAGCAAACAGTCCCAGCGAGGGCAACTACCTCTGTGCAGAAGTTGAGATAGTTTGTCAGACAGTGTGTCAGCCCCTCTATGTCCTCACTGTGAGGGCCCCGAAGAACACGCCACTCTGTGGATTCAAAGCAGCTGATCAGAGCAGCTGTGGTATTGGACACAGCACAGAGGAAGAAACATAAACTAAACACCAAACAGTTAAAGCATTTCTCTAAACGAGGGTGAAGCTCCACCTGCTATCCCATGTAGAAATGCAATTCTACAGGTGGTTGCTGGGTTTGTGAGTGTGTTCACGCAGTCAGGATCTTAGGCAAGGGATGTGTGCTGCTGCTGGCACTGAGCCAAAGAGGAGGAGCCCAGTTTGAATGTTGTGTTCACTGACACGTAACAAAAACTCCTGCAGACCCTACCTTTAACTGCACTGATTTGAGAATTTAACAGTGTGTTAAACAGATACCAAATCACAAATGCAAAAGTGTTTTCAGACTTTCTTCATCCCTTTTTCAAAGAAATAAATGGACCAGGTGAAGTAAAGCAATCATGAACCTTCCACCCACCCACCCTTGGGATTCTCTAAAGCTACAGCAGAACTTGATAGTCCTTCAAATAGATACTGAATTTCAAGTGAGCCAACTGGTCAAAATAAAATAAAATAAAATAAAATAAAATAAAATAAAATAAAATAAAATAAAATAAAATAAAATAAAATAAAATAAAATATAATAAAATAAAATAAAATAAAATAAAATAAAATAAAAATTACACATTGCTTCGTGGCAAGCAGCTGTATTCATACCAGGCTGTTATTAATACTGTACTAAGATGAGATAAGATAAGGACTTGCACACAAGGTGCCCACCTGAACCAACTATTGATTCAGTCAGCTTATTGTTGTCAGACTGTGGGCCTTCTGGTTCTCATTCACTGTTTGTTATAAGTTGGTTTGTACTTTCTTTGTGCATGTATAATTTAGTACACACTGTCTTTGTCATCTTGTTCTGAGTATTTTACCAAACTAACAAACAGTAAAGTTGGAGATTCATCTTACTAATTACTTTAACTTTTTCCTCCAAAGCTTTGAATAAATGTCTTAGAGATTTTTTCCCCCACAACAATAATGTGGTAAAGTTCTGAAATTGTGACAGCAAGTTAGACACAGTATCCCAGTGTCCGGACTACAGCACTCAAATAATAATAATTGTTTTACCAACTAGTAATTCTTGTGGCTGCTGGCAAGGGTGATGGTTTTAAAGCTGTTGTTGACTAAATCCCTGATTCCTCCATCTGTTATCTCCACTGCTTTTCCCATTTGTTTTCAGGATTGCAGCCTATAACTACATGTACATGAGTACATAATGTGTTTGCATTTTTTCCTGACAGTCAGTGTGATCATCATCCAACTTTTCCATGTTCCTCAGTTGTCATTCTCTTTCAGCCCACAATAAGATCTAAGCCTGTCCTCTCTGCTTTCAAGATCCTATCACAATCAGCTTTTTTATCACTGCATCTACCTCATCCCCCCAGTTTGAGCTTTCACCTTATCTCCTGTGCTGCTCCTCATTTCGTTTTCAGCCACTTGCCACCCAAACCTGTCTGTATCCTTTGATTCTCTGACTTTTTTTTTGGCGCTGTAGTTTGTTAGCCTGGATTCCTGTCACCAGTGTCTGCCTGCCTTATTACCATGTGAGACTTGAAACCTTATTCCTGAGTTAATCATATTTATAGGCTTATTTTGCAATATTCTTAGCAGTTGTTGCAAAAAATGTCAGTATTGATTACAGCAGACAAGATCCTGCTTGTAAAGACAATTATGGTGGTCACAAGAATCCACTATACCGCCACAGATACTGTGCTTCTGCGTCGTCCCTTTTCTCATTGCATCTCAATTTCCTCATCTCCACATTGGCAGTAATTATCTGAAGATGAAAAAGTGTATTAAATGTGTTTCACTGTCATTTGAATTTCAATGACAGCCCAGCCTCTCTTGATGCTCTGCTTCAAGCTAAAACAAAGCTCCCCTCCATGGAGCATTTGTATTAAAACAACTGAATCTCTGAAAAGCTTGCACTGAGACACAAATAAACAAGTGAGTGAAAAAATACATATATACACATTAGATAATAAACTACTCTGTATCTTATTCATGTCTAATTACATTAAATACTTGCTTTGAGGGGTCAGAAGACTAGAAATCATAACTTTGGAAATAGAGGCCAATTCTGATGTGAATGTGCTATCTTAATCATATACTTTTTACAGAGTCCACAAGGCAGGTTTAATGAAAACTCTGAGTCTATTTACTCTGAAATAAGGAAAACTCTGGATTTTCGTTTTCAGAAAGGGAGGTTAATCAAACCTGAGGAAGAGCGGTAAATCAAGCCAGTTTCACAAAGAGGTGTAACTAAACCTCTGTGTCTGTTACTCTGGCAACTGAGTCTCTGGATCTAACCTGGTTGGGAACAGGTTTTCTCAATAAACTTTGAGTTTTTCTCTGTCTCTGCCCTCTTTCAGAGCCACACGCCATTTCATTTCCTCATTCAATCAGTCAGCAGCAAGTTTTGGTGTATCCTTGTTTAGCCGCCTGTCATTTAAAAAAATCATTAAAAAACAGAGTCAGTAGTTCATCAGGCACAGTAGGTGTTACCGACCTTTTTCACTGACATGGCATGCTACCTTGTTGAGCGGCACAGTTTCCCATCTTCATCATTTGCATACACAACTTAATCTGTCCTTATGTTTGCAACATTACCACTCACAGTCATGCGCTCATGTCCCAACAGATATTGTGTGTTGCACTGCATTTCTTTCAAGCGTAGTTTTTTTCTATAATATCGGAGATGCTGAGCATTTAAGTAAGGCAACTGTACGCAGAGCCAACAGAAAAATGCACCTTGCCATGAAACAGCTTTTACCAGTCTTTGTGGTTTTCCCTTTCTTTCTGTTGGCTGAGTAAAAGTCTGTGTCAGCTAAACTGGGCTGAGTAATTGAACAAATATGATATTGATGAGAAAGCCATTTATGTCCCCCCCCCTGGAGATTATGCTGAGAACAAAACCTTTATCAAGTCTGTGTTAAAAAAATACTCAAGGGGGAATTTCAAGGAAAAGTAGAAAACCTTGACAGTAAAAGTGTATTACTAATTCAAAAAATTATATTAGTTAACAAATGCAACCAATGAATCTCTCAGAGACTGTGCTATAAAGAAAAGAGGGAGAGAAAAGACAAAGAAAAAAGAGACAAAATAAATGTATGTCACCCAGGATTTACCTGTGATTTCCCATATTTCTCTGTTTTAGTCTTTATTTTTAACGTGATCTAAAAAGATGGAGTACATTATTGTAAGGAGGATGAGGTGGAGACACCAGGAGAGTATACAGTATATCACCAAAGGTTCTGCTTGGCGATGACAAACCAGGAGTGCAGGTGGATCAAAAGTATTGTGAATGGATAAGCCAGCTGTGTAACTGTCTCTTCATTTTGTTCTCCTATTAATGACAAAGGAACACATTAAATCTATCCTGGGAGCTGGCCCACACGGTGACGCGCGTCGTGTCCTCCGATGCGCCCTGCTGTCCATTCTCCTGCTGCAGGGACAGTGGCTCTGACCATCTCCGCTACCGGGTCTTTTCAGCACACCGCGGTGCTGGGGGTCACTCAGACCAATCAGATGCTGCGCCTCAGCTGCTGGGCATTTAAAGGCGAGGAGAGGCGCTCATTTGATTGGTGAAGACAGCGCTCGGCTGTGTAAAACCCACTCACGGCTTTTCTCCTCCCTCTCTGCCATTTGCGCAGAGGAAGGCGTGGACGCGCAGCTCTGCGCTCCTCTGCAGGTGCGCCTGCACTTGCGCCTGGTCTACGAAATTAGAGCCCCAAGAGTTTATTGAAACTGTTTTGTGAAACAGACACCAGGCGTTAAAAATCATGATGGGGTTGGAAAGGTAGCCCTCTGATCTGATTTCAGGATGTTTCCTTTTACCATTACATTTGACAGAAATATTTGGGCTGGTTAATGGACAAAAAAAACTCCTTTTGAGAATTGGGTCTATTCTGAGCGATGTAATATATTGGTATTTCTTTTGGTAGTAATTAGGGCCTGAGCCCACCAACTGCAAGTGGGGTTAAGGCCCCCACGCAACCCAAGAGATTATTCTTTCCTGTGACGCTTTAACCCCAAGTTACACCTGAGATAAATGCAAACGCACCTAGCCACAAAATTAAGCCATGGTAAAAAATGTATGAATCCATTGTTTTCATGGAGATATGTGCTCCACAGTGCTCCCTAGGTGAGAAAACACAGCCCCTCGGCTACTTTAGCTCTTCATATCCTATGGGACATAAAGAGCATGATCCTTTTAGCCAAAGTTTTCAGTGATTTTTGCAGAGATGGCCAACATTACCAAGAGATGATTTAAGCCATAATCTCATATTTGTCAAAAAATGACTTGGGCCATTATTTTAATAGGGTGATGATATGTAACATATTTCTTTAGCAATTTTGCCAGTTTTGTGTCATCAACAGGCACTGTCTCGTTCAAAGTAGCATCACATTACAACAGCTGTGACAATTTAATTTTATATATACTGAGGCTAAAGACAGTTCTGTCATACAAGTGCAGAAGCAATGTTGATGAAGCAAAAACAAACTCTGTCGTGAGAAAAGCACAAATCCTGTTTTAGCCTCTGAGGCTTCAGCGGTGATATCTCTCCCACACAAACATGGCAGTGTTATGACTGCTTACTACAGTATCGTGTTATCTGTCACAGGAAAACAAGATGGCATGGTCTGAGGCTGACTCATGATTGACACTGCAGTGGGGGACTTGCCAGGATAACCCAGTACAACAACTCGTGGGTGGGTGAAACCGTGAGAAACACGTGGGTAGATAGGTCAACGAAATGCCATTTGTGTATGTGATGGTACTTTCACTTGTCAGTCTGCTGCATATGTCATCCTCTTAGTGTACACTCAAAAAACAAAAGGACATTACAACCAAAATTAATTTTAAAGTTAAAAACTCAGTAATTAGTCCCAACGGACATCCTTATTTGAGGCTCTACAGGTATCATTGTAGTTTATTGTTTTCCAGTGGGGACATTACTGCAGGAAAAGGATGAATGTTGTTCATGCAATAAAATCATCGTTTATGCAGCATGACAGTTCACCTACCACCAGCCTCGGAGCTTTAAGGAGGTTCATTTCACAAAACAGTTTTAATTTGCAGGAGAAGCTGGCAGAGAAAGAGGTAATGCTATGCTGACTTGTAGCAGCCGCGTGTTAACTATTGTGTCGCTCTCACTGCTTAATACATTTGTGCATATGTGACAAATCCTGAAAGTACAGCAGATGACAGTTTATACCAGGTTAACACAACACAGCTGGATTATGTTGATGCATTTGTGTGGGAACCAGTACAATTAACACTATTTTAACAAGTAACGGCATCCAGTATCCACTCCAAATAGTTAATAATAATAATAATAATAATAAATTTCATTTATAGAGCGCTTTTCCACAACTCAAAGTTGCTTTACATTAAAAAGTTAAAGTTTACCACAAAAGACCTGAGCGGTACCTCACAGAAGTATCCTTATCATATAATCGCATTTTTCAGACAAGAAGGATTAAAAATAACTCAGTTTTAGTGTGACTGGCCATGTAATGACCCTGTTTCTCCAACATCAAAGGGCATTACACAATGTTTCCCTGCACTGGGACAGCTGGCTCAGAGAAAGACTGCCAAATAAATATCAGATGTTACATTTTTCTAAGTGTGTTTTTGTGAAAATAAATAAATAAATAAAATAAAATAGTAAAATAAATAAAAAAAGGACTCCACGGCCATTAATATCATAAGCCTCAGAGTTTTCACATTAAAGTCAGTCCATATCAACAGTTAAAGATTATGATTTAGTCAATTCCATTATTTTCATCACAGGCTACTACTTACAGTTCTATGGCCTTGTTCCACATGATGACATATCCAGACAAAATGAAGGACTCAATGTTGACGATGTGTGTGTTTCCACGCTCGGTTCCAACATACAGCCATTTACTCTGAAAGGGGAGATGGCAAAATGTGATCCTGGAGACACAAAAAGAGGAAACAGAATTAGTAAACCAGCATTCAGAAGGAGCTGACTACTTGTGTTTGTTCTGAGAATGTGTTCTCATTAGATGTGAGTCTTTTCTGACCGCATATTAACATACTATAGCTCCCTTTGGACACTTAGGCTCTCAAAAGCAGAATCTCTCTGTGAGTGTAACTGTGTGTGGAGGTTTATGGAAGTAAAATCTGACATGCTGTCAGTAACTGGCTCCTTATTCTTAATCAAGCTTTAATTAAGTACTATGGAAGTTCTTAATTGAACTTTGATCAAGTAAATATCAACTCTCTTGGTATTTGAGCATCGTTAAAATATCCCAGCTTGCATTCAGCCATTTTGCCTTTTATAAGGGTCACCTTCTGCTCTCAGCCTGTCAGCTCGTTCTGAGCTGATATAGTTATTTAAAGGGGACATATCATGCTTGTTTCTCCTTTTCACTATGCCAGACTAGGATGCCTGTAAAGCATTTCTGCCCTCAGTACAAGTCATTTAGTTCCTTCATTGCCCCACAATAGCGTTCTCAATATCCTCAGTGTAGGCCATTCTGAAGATCTCGTTGAAACGCTCCCTTACGAGAGTGACCTCCAGTAACCTCGCAACGTCACAGCCCTTTGTGTTCTGATTGGTCAGTTCTATCAGAGGGGCGGAGGGAGTAGAGCCAGGGGGCGGGTTTTGCAGCATGGCAGTATTTACAAAATCGCCATATTGGATGGGGCAGACCGAGCGAGTTTGCTGTTTGCCAAAACTTCACTGTGAGGCATTGATAGCACTAATAAAATGGCAGAGTGTAGGATACATCCTTTTGTATTGGACCCGGAGACAGACTCAGATGGTTCTGCAGCTCAGGAGGAAGAAAATCCACCTGGACACAGATCATCTCAGGACGCTTCAGTGTGGTGAGTCAAAGCGGTACTGTAACATGTAGAGTTTATACGTGGAAATATAGGCAGACTTCACCAATAAACTATTTCTATAACAGGGCTCCATCCTGCTCCTTCACTTTTCTCTGTCTGTTTTATCCATCATGCTGAAAGTGTAGTCTAAAGATCGCCTCTACCGTCAGTTCCTCACTATGTTATTACCGCAGCATTATTGTGGTCCAGGTTCACAGTGCATGTCAGAACAAGCATGCAAATATCACAGTCTCACAAGTATTACCACGTCTGCTAAAACTACAGTGTTTTAACTGCTAATTCACCATGTAAAGCCGAGCTGCTCAGCAGAGCAGAGTCCCTGCATCCAGCATCTGAGGGGGGATACTCTGCTCTTGGTGGGTGTCTCCCTTGGTGGCGATTGTGTGACTAACTGACATCACAGAGGAGGAGCTGCTTTATCAGATTACTCCAGTAAAAAGAAAGGATCTCGCGGCCAACTGGCAATGACCTATTTTCAGAGGCATCAAATCTCATTCTAGGATATCAGAAAAAATACAATATCTCATTTTTTGAAAATTCAGGGGGTGTAAGGTTTTGTTTTTCAAATTTATTATATTATATGTAAGTATTAAATCAGGCATCAGCATGATATGTCCCCTTTAAAGTACTCATCTGATTACTGACATGAGTAGAGCCTAAACTTTTTGCTATTTAACTGCATTATACAGTAATTTTGTTTCACATATAACCAAAAGCCATTTCACACACACACACACACACACACACACACACATACACACACACACACACACACACACACACACACACACACACACACACACACACACACACACACACACACACACACACAAATTTACACACAACTCCTCTGTTCACAGCTTTATACTGAATAAATAACACTAATCAGAGTGTATACTTTTTCATATACTTTTTTTTATACTTTTTTATTAACATCCTTTTTTATTGGTGTGAACAGACATGAGAGAAGTCAGAGGTAAATTGGGTCATCTGCAATCCATTTATAAAATGTCCTTGTAAGGACACCAACTCCTCGATGGCTCCTCAGGGAATGTCAACATATAATAAATGCATGTAAATGTAACCAAATTAGTACTTTGAGCTATACTGGCTCTTTGTCTGCAGCTGCTGCCATCAGTGTATGTTCACAGCATGTGGTGTAGAGGACATACGTGATCAGGAGACCAAAAAGTGTCCCATGTGTACAGTCGCTTTACCATTAATCATTTTACTAATACTTGTCAAACACTTAGGACAAATCTCCAACTGAACCTCTCACCTTGCAGAGCACACATCTAGACATGAACGCTTATCTCCAACTTAATGATTGCATTATATTGAGCTAGTCATCAGACTAAAGGCGCAGACTGTGAAATGCACATTAAATCAACGTAAAGCTGCTGTGATACAGTGATCACGTGTTTATTGAAAGCTGTGTGGCTGGTGGATCTTTTGAACGGTCTAGAAATTTGAGATATCTAGATATGATACCAAAAAAAAAGTAGTTTGATGGCCATATGACTGATGAACAATGACTCCTTTGATGACAGCATCTATCATTTTAATTATCACCTCCACATGAACCATGGATTAGTCATCGGTCATTCCTGTCTTCACTAAACACCATGTGGATGTGGAGGAGTTACTTTGATGGAGCCCCACAAACAACCACCCAGCAAGCGGCAGGATTATTAGATAGAAGACAAATGTGATGGCAGACAATTCGATAAGGATTTGGAGGGCTTGGGGAGCTAACAATATTCAAACTGTCAGGGGGCCGAGAGTGCCATGCAGCAGCTTATACCATCTTCTGTCTTACATGTGATTAGTCTGAGCACAGGTCTTAGAAAAACTTTCAGCTATCATCAGTATAGCACATTCCACCTAAGGTTCTTTGGTGCCTAACCAGCACTTACATAAAGGTCCATCTGGGTTATACATATATGTACTGTATCCTTAGCTTTGCAACCAATGCTCAATTAAACCTTCAAGTATTTATATGACAACACAAGTTATCTATTACAAGCATAGTTCAGCCAATCCCCCTAAGCTTGATACTTCAAAACAAAAAGTCAACAAAACAGGATGTTATAGAACCCCAAAAGATTCATAATTAAATAAATTAAAACGGCATTTTGAAATAAATACAATTTTGATAAATAACTGAAAATGTCTGTAGTGATATGGTTAATATGGTCATTAAATTGTGAAACTTTCACCTTGAAAATCATCAAATCATCAAAGCAGCAGATAGATCTTTTTTTTGCTGGCCATGAAACAGATTTGAGTCTATAAAGAAAACCTTTGGTGTGATTTGGCAGAGTAAAGCTGGACATGAAATGATTGATTTCTTAGTGATGGAACAGTTCATACTGGAAGTTGTATAGATCTTACCGCCTGCTTTATTGTCACCTGCTGGCTTTGAATTAAAAACATCTACTCATACTGTGGTTCTTCTCACTGTTGGGTCTGTACATGTCAGCACATGTCAGAGGTGGGATCATCAGGGAAAAGTGACATGAGCACAGTCCGACCTCTTTTGACCTCGAGGACTCTTGAGTGAAGTGCTGAGGGAGCTGTGGCAGAGCGAAGGAGCTCTGAGGCTGCTGAGGCTCAGCCGACCTGAATTCAGACCATTTTGACCAGCAACTGGGCCACTGACACTTCATGGTTGGCATGAAATATCCATCACACATGACTGAATTACATCCATCAACACTTTGTCTTGTCATTCCTGCTTAAATCAGTTTTTGATGATGTATACAAAGCAGAGGGGAACCCTCTGGGCCTTCAAGGTATTCAGTGAAGGTCTAGTGTGGTTGCTGGATTACTTGAAACACCGTTTTCAAGGCTGTCTTTTCAAGAAAAGCTTGAAATTGCGCTGAAAGCTCGCCAGCTCCAACCTGGTCTATCCTCGGCGCAAAGCAGAGCTCACCCTCCGCAGCTGTAATTTGGTGACCAGCGCACATGTGCGCACGCCTCAGAGGCAGGTTTCCAAAGTGTCAGGCATATTTTAATGCAATAAACAATCACAGCAATCACTATTTAATGTAACCGTCTGAACCAGCATATACATTTATATCTATATTAACTGTCCCGTCACATCTGATGTCAGATTAAAGCCGTTTGTCATAATGGAAAGTTAACCTGACGACAGCTGGAAGTTTGATGCACATCTTACAATTAAACAATAAACAGCCTTAACATCTGATACTGAGTATATATCTGGTTCTCTCATTTTGTTTAATCCAAAGAAAAAAAGGAGAAAAAAGACAAAGAAAAAAGAGACAAAATAAATGTATGTCACTCAGGATTTACCCGTGATTTCCCATATTTCTCTGTGTTAGTCTTTATTTTTAACCTGATCTAAAAAGATGGAGTACATTATTGTAAGGAGGATGAGGCGGAGACACCGGGAGAGTATACAGTATATCACTAAAGGTACGCACGATTTAAGCACAAATTTGTGCGTACGCACTGTTCATGAATGAGCATAGTGATTGATTTTAAGTTGATTTTTTTCACTATTATAACTTAATTTTTTTAATTGTTGGAAGTTGTGTTAGGTGTTGCAGTGTTCAGGCACATGATAAATTTGTAATCCCTCAAAACTATCAATATACTGAACTTCCATGTCACATGATTCTGGCTATTGTTTTTATTTCTTTGTTTGATTGTTTATTGCCACGTGTGGTCCCACTGGTACAAAGTGAATGTGTTGATATGATGAAGAGTCAAAAACTAGGCTTTACCAGCAGCTCCTACCACCAATGTATGAATGTGGGTAAATGTGTTGTGATCAAAAGACACATTCCAGATTTCAAAAAGAAAACACAGAAGTCTGACGGTCCTGAATCCTCAAGGACTGAGAAATATTTATCACAGGTCACAAATGACTAAACAAAGAAAAGAAGATGCTGAAAGTAAAAGCAAGGAAAAAAACATGATGGTATAGAGCCTTAATACAGTTTTTTACGACTGCTTAGCACCATTTTGAAAACAGGGCTCGGAATTTCAAAGCACTACATACAATTAGCACAACCACACACACAATATGCAGAACGCCTCAGATCCTGTGGTTATATGGTTTTTATAGATGTGTGTATAGTTATTATGAGAGTGTTTCATACTGCACAGGATCTGAGGTGTTCTGCATATTGCGTGTGTGATTGTGCTAATTGTGTGTAGTGTTTTGAAATTCCAAGCCCTGTTTTCAAAATCATGCTTAAGCAACTGTAAATCCTTGGCTACCCTAAGTTATATGATGTGTCAAAGTCATTATAATGATAATAATAATAATAATAATAATAATAATAATAATAATAATAATAATAATAATAATAACAAATTTTATTTATAGAGCGCTTTTCAAAAAAACTCAAAGTCGCTTTACATAAAAAGTTAAAAGTGCAGATAAAAGACACGTGAACAACAGAAAACATAATGGGCTCTAATTTCATAGACCAGGCGCAGACGCAGGCGCACCTGCCCTGCGCCGGCCTTCGCCTTGCGCACAGGGCGTGACCGGCGCACTTTGCAAGTTTCCTGCATTGCCAAGAGAGGCGCAGTACAGGCGCAGAGGAGCGCAGAGCTGCACGTCCACGCCTCCCTCCGCGCAAATGGCAGAGAGGGAGGAGAAAAGCCGCGAGTGGGTTTAACACAGCCGAGCGCTGTTTTCACCAATCAAATGAGAGCCTCTCCTCGCCTTTTAATGCCCTGCGGCTGAGGCGCTGATTGGTCGGAGTGATCTCCAGCACCATGGAGAGAGTGTTGGTAGCGGAGACGGTCAGAGCCTCTGTGCCTGCAGCAGGTCAATGGACAGCGGGGCGCATCGGAGGAGACGAAGCGCGTCACCTTGTGGGCCAGCTCCCGGGACAGATTTAATCTGTTCCTTTGTCATTAATAGGAGAACAAAATGAAGAGGCAGTTACACAGCTGGCTTATCCATTCAGAATACTTTTGATCCACCTGCACTCCTGGTTTGTCATCGCCAAGCAGAGCCTTTGGTGATATACTGTATACTCTCCCAGTGTCTCCACCTCATCCTCCTTACAATAATGTACTCCATCTTTTTAGATCAGGTTAAAAATAAAGACTAAAACAGAGAATTACGGGAAATCACGGGTAAATCCTGAGTGACACACACTCGTCTCTTTTTTACTTTGTCTTTTCTCTCCCTCTTTTCTTTGAATTAAATGAAATGAGAGAACCAGATATATACTCAGTATCAGATGTTAAGGCTGTTTATTGTTTAATTGTAAGATGTGCATCAAACTTCCAGCTGCCGTCAGGTTAACTTTCCATTATGACAAACGGCTTTAATCTGACATCAGATGTGACGGGACAGTTAATATAGATATAAATGTATATGCTGGTTCAGACAGTTACATTAAATAGTGATTGCTGTGATTGTTTATTGCATTAAAATGTGCCTGACACTCTGGAAACCTGCCTCTGAGGCTTTGATGACATGTGCGCACATGTGCGCCTGTCACCAAATTACAGCTGCGTGGGGTGCGCTCCGCCTTGCGCTGAGGATAGACCAGGTTGGAGCTGGCGAGCTTTCAGTGCACTTTTTTGGCACCAAATTGTCACTGCGCCAACATGAATCTGCTGACACCTCCCCCTGGCGCGCCGTCACACCTATCTCTCCGCAGACGATCTACCAAATTGTCAAACTGGCAGCGCACGGCGGTGCGCCGCACGAAATTAGCACTGCGCCAGGCTTGCGCCCCCTGCGCTGCGCCACGAAATTAGAGCCCAAGAGCTGAAGGTTACAGTGCAAAGGTAAACACATAGAGCGTTGAGAAGGGACTTTGGATTACTGGTTGAAAGCAGTGCGGAAGAGGTGTGTTTTTAAACTGGATTTGAAGGTGGTGAGGTCAGTGGAGTTGCGGATGTTTTGAGGGAGTGAGTTCCAGAGAGAGGGTGCGGCAACTGAAAAGGCTCTGTCCCCCCAGGTTCGGTGCTTGGTCCTAGGGACGGTGAGGAGGTTAGAATCCGAGGAGCGGAGGGGACGGGAAGGGATGTAGGGGTGGAGCATGTTGGTGAGGTATGGGGGGGCCTGGTTATGGAGGGCTTTGTAGGTAAGCAGAAGGATTTTGAAAGAGATGCGGAATGGGATAGGGAGCCAGTGCAGGTTGTGAAGGATGGGGTGATGTGTTCTCGGGAACGGGTGTGAGTGAGGAGGCGAGCGGCGGAGTTTTGGATGTACTGAAGTTTATTGAGGAGGGTGGATGGTGAGCCGTAGAGTATGCTATTGCAGTAGTCAATGCGTGAGGTGATGAAAGCATGGATAAGGGTTTCAGCTGCAGGAAAGGAGAGAGAGGGGCGAAGGCGGGCGATATTTTTGAGTTGTTCATCAAACCTTTGGTAGTTAACATTACATGTGGCCTTCTGCATCTTGTCTCAGTCTGGCTGAGCAATATGTGTCATGTCTGTATAGTTTCATTCTTGTCTGCACATTGTGTCATGCTTTCAGACGACATGGGGACTTTGATTTCAGTTTTCAAGGGGGATTAATTCTCTTGTCCAAGTTATTGGAGCAAGGGACCAAAAAAATCAGTGTGTAACAGAGGATGGAAAACACAGGTAGGGCTAAGGAGCTGGACTGTATGAACTAATGATGATAATGGTTCCAGCTGCCACCATCGGCCTGATCTGATTTCATGTTGAAGTAACTCTGAAAACTCTTCAAGGAGACAGCATTTGTTAAACATGTGACAGCACAGCATGTTCTCATTGTATGAAAAACCTGGGCTGTGAAGTCTTTGATAAAGAGAACAGAAAGTAGAGATGTTTACTTTTTGCAGGATTGAGGATTTCACTGTCATCGAGCCAGTCTACCAGGTTTTGCATGAGCAAAACCAAACTTAACAGTCATATCTGTTTTTTTTTTTTTTTTTTCACAGGACCAAGGTGTGGAGTGTGTAAAACATGTTGTTACCTCTCTCTGTTGAATTTGAGTGAATGCAGAATAGCCGGGCGCCTCTGACGGAGATTCCACAAATGAAGGGTGTCATCTGCACAGGCTGTGACCAGCGCCCCCTAAAAAGAACACACACACACACACACACACACACACACACACACACACACACACACACACACACACACACACACACACACAAACACATACACACATTTTAGGTTTTTTATAAAAAAAACAAACAAACAAGCAACCAAAAAACAACAACTTTGAATTATAAGGAATGCTGAGAAGATGCAGTGTTGCATCTTGGTCTCCTGATCCCACCTGTTGTGGTTTTCTGGTTGTGTGGGTCAGCTCCTCCATACCACAACCACACTCAGAAATGTCTTTCCCTCCACTCAGGAAATGTTGGCCTATGATGGAGCGGTCATTGTTCTTCACAGTCTTGCATGTAGGATGATTTACTTTAAAATATCTTAGAGATTATCTTTCTGCGAAAGTTGCAATTCAACTTTTGTGGTATAAATTCATAAAATTGTTGGAGACACACAATGCTGACCCACAATGAAACACAGTTTGGCCTCTGTGTAACTGAACCACAGGTGGAAACGACCAGTTTAATGTGATTTACACCAGAATAAAGCCAATGGTCACACCGCTGTGGATGGGAGTTTTCAGGTTAGCAGGCTAACAGATTGTCTGACTTCAGCCTCGCCATGGAAGTGCTGCCAACTATAGACTATAAGCAAATATTTTTTAGCTGTAAACAGACAATTACCAATCGAAAAAATAACATGAAAATCATTATTTGGTGTTGTGATGATTATTTCAGTCAACACACTCTCACTGCACTAAGGAGCTCCATAAGAGACATGATGCTCTCCCCTAATGCCGGGCGGACACTGTGCGATTTTAGAAAACTGACTGTTGGGGAAATGCTCTCACTGCACGACCGGGTTTATCACTCGTACTCTATTTGACCCTACCACATGTGTACTCATACTGTACGACTGCTGTCAGCCTCAGTTATTGACAACCACTACTACTTGTCGGCGTCAGTCAGCGTGTGACACTGAACAAGCTACGGAGAAAATTTCTACAATGTTTTTACGATGTTTCCACGATGACACAGTGTGGTCTGCGACAGCAAAGTCGTGGTGAAATCCCCTTGAAATCGTACAGTGTCCGCCCGGCATATGTGTGTGATGGAATAGGGATGGAACAGTTCACAAAATCCACGGATCGGTTCATATCACAGTATTGTGGTCACGGTTTTTGGTTTTGGTTTGGTATACATCATTGTTTTTTGACACCCCAGATTACCCAAATAATCCACTATTAACAGATCATTTTTTTTATCAATTTTGTTATGTATAGTCATTTATAATAATAACAATAATAATAATAATAATAATAATAACAACAATAATAATAATAATAATAATAATAATAATAATAATAAACTTTTTTTATATGGCAATTTTCAAAACAAAGTTACAAAGTGCTTTACATCATAAAAGCAACCAGTAAAAAGAAATAGAAGAGAAGAAGTGAAGTGAAAGAGAGGTTAAAGAGAAATGTGAGGAAAAATATTAAAGTATATAAAAGACTAAGAACCACCATGAAAACCTGAAAGAATGAGGCTGTTTCCCATTTCAAACATCGTAAAAAATGAGTACTGCTAGTTTGAACATGCCAGCTCTTCAGTAAGCAAAGTCACTATTGGCTGTCCCAGAAGTCACTAAAAGTCACTAAATGATGCTGTTGTCTAATTTGCATAATAATCCATTTGCATGTAATTGTCATGGACTCTGTAGGAGAGAGAAATAAGGAATAAGAAAAATATTACCTTGTTTTTTTTACGTTCAGTATGTAGTTCCATGTTACGACATGCGAAAAAAGTTTTTTTTTTTTTTTTTATAGATGGGCCATGTTACAATACCTTATAGATAATTACAACATCAAAACACAGATTTAAACAATGCAGTTGTGGATGATTTTAATTTACTTGGATGAAATCAAGCACAGTGCTGTGGCTCCACCTTCACTGAATGCATGTGTGCTCCCGCGGCTAGGGAAAACACTTTCTGACAGGTATAAGTGGCATGACACCTGTCACTCTGCTCTCCAAACTCTCCATGGTGACAGCTGCTAGCAAGCACTAAATCCTCATTTAAATAGAGCAGTTTGTACGTGTTATCATTGCGCACACACTTACAAAGATCACCTACAACACATTCGCTAATTGCACATGTAGTTTAGCACTGGTTATTCGGGATCTTAGTGGATCAGGCCCTGTGTGTCAATGAAGGATGTGACACTTGAGGCAATAGAGAATTCAGTGTTTCCTGTGATTTATACATAATCACACATTCAATCCTCCCAGTCCTGATTTTTATTCGAGCTTGATATTTTTACTCAGCTGAGTTTGTGCTTTTCTGGCATGGCAAAGAAGATTGCTTAGTTAACGAGAGACTTGACAGCAACATTAGAGTGTGATTTGCCTTCAGCTTATTCCCCACTTATCAAAGCAATAAGAGCACTACATGATAGCTGGTGTTATTATTCTCACAATTCATTATCAACTGACATTTTCAAAACAAGTGTAATCCTTCCACCTTGATCAAAGAACATTTTTTGGCCTCATTATCAAGAGGTTAGGGTTGTTTTTCACAACAGAGATGGGGAACGAAGATGGAAGAGTGGCTATGAAAAAAAAAAAAAAGCACCAGATGAAAAGAAAAAGAATGTGATTTCACTGTGAGGTGGGTTTCAGGCCAACACCTCTATCAAGGTAATTAACTTGATGAAATAATTGCAACAGAGGCAAGGCAACCACAGGCACAGCTCGTGTCTCGGAGAAAATGGCAAACTGCACGGCCAAGCAGAATGAACAGCACAAAAACATGTGTTCATGTCCAGATTAGGAGGTGGTGATCTGCAAGCTTTATTTTCAACTCATGTTCTTTGCTGTAGATGTTAAGTTGGTTGGAATCTGCCTTAAATGTTGAAAAATACCCACCATTTTTTTATATTATGCATATTTTTGAAAATCAGTAAAAATCAGAAAAAATTAACATTTTATTTGGAGGTAAAAAGGCCAGTTATGATAATTAGCCTCCTGTTGGTTCATCTGGTGAACCCATTTGTGCTCCACTGCCGGCCATTTGTTATTGAGTCAAAGGTTAATGATGCACATGTCTGCCTGAATGTAGTAACACCCACAGTATTTTATCTGTTCTTCTATCTCTGCTTCTCTCTGTTCTTTTCCTTCTTTTAAGGAAACGCGATTTGCAAGATTAAAGACTTCATATCTTATATGAGCAGACAGTTTGTAGGTACAACGGTGATAAAAGTGTTAGAGTCAACAAATATTTTTAAACAAACATGTTAATAGTTTTAACCATTCTAACATTACAATAATGCAAAGTTAAATCTGTTGAATCTGCAAAGTCTGCTCTGTTTTATTCCTCTTGTTTTATTTTCAATGCATTATTGTTAAAGTTGTCTAAGCCTGTATTCAGACCAGAAAAGTTCTTTGGTCCACTTGTTTGGTCCGAACCAAAAGCGGACTTTATTTTTTTCGTTTGGTGCGGTTCGTATTCAGATTGTACTTTTTGCAAGTGGACTATATTCTGTAAACACATCCACGTGTGTGACGATCAGTGCTCTCATTGGACAGCACTGACAAAGGGCGGCACACAAAATACAGACCTGGAAATGGATGTAAACATGGAAGTCCTACATGGTGAATGGTAAATGGACTAGAGCTTATATAGCGCTTTTCTAGTCATGGACTACTCAAAGCTGCTTTACACCGCAGGTCACACTTACCCATCCACACCCATTTGCGCTCACATTCACTCACTGATGGATCACAGTTTTACTATGTTAACTATCCATCAGTATGTCTAACACGTTCACACCCTTTCATGCCCATTCACACACCACTGACGCAGCAGTGGGAGTAACTTAAGTTAAGTTAAGTGTCTTGCCCAAGGACACATCATCATGTGCTGCCCAGAGCTGGGCTTGAACCTGCAACCTTCTGATCACTGACTAAGTGCACTCTCCAACTGCTCCACCGACGCCCAAACATGCCACAATCCTGGCTCTTATTAGAGCTGCAAAATCATTTACAGTTTCAAGAGCTGCTCCTTCAAAGCAGGCTTAACAACACCGTTTACAATTTTGTTACAGCGAAGACAAATGCGTGCACCAAGGAGACGCTACGTTCTGACCCACAACATGCTAGCAACTGTGTGGCTAAACAGAAGACGGGGGATCAGGTATGAACACAGTGGCGCAGTTGGAGAATGCGCTTGGTAGGTGATTGGAAGGTTGCAGGTTCAAGCCCAGCTCTGGGCGACACATGGCGATGTGTCCTTGGGCAAGACACTTAACCCCAAGTTGCTCCCACTGCTGCGTCAGTGGTGTGTGAATGGGCATGAAAGGGTGTGACTGTGTCAGGTATACTGATGGATAGCTACAATAGTAAAGATTGGATCCATCAGTGAGTGAATGTGAAAGCGAATGGGTGTGGATGGGTAAGTGTGACCTGTGGTGTACAGCTTTGAGTAGTCCATGACGAGAAAAGCGCTAAATAAGCTCAAGTCCATTTACCATTTTAACTAAAAAACAACATTCACTATGGGCTGCGAGTGAAATACGAGGGGATAAATGCACAATGCTAGGCTACGGTGGCTTTATAGGCCAAAAAGGCGCATGTATTCTGTAGTTAGTTCAGATGGACCTTCATTTGTAGTCAGACCTGCACCAGAGAACCATGAACCGCACCAGAGTTCGTTTGGAAGCGGACCAAGACCACCTCAAAAAGTGGGTCTTGGTCCGGTTGTTTGGTCCGCACCAGGGTTCGTTTGTGTCTGTTCACACCTGCATGAAAAGTCCGGACCAGCGTGGGAAACGAACCCTGGTCCATTTAAAGTGGACCAAACAGTCCAGGTCTGAATACCACCTTAGTGATTGTACTGTGCATTGAATTCCACTGCATCGCTCTTTTACTTCTCACCTGCTGTGTGCTGCAACAAAATAATTCCCCTAGGACTCAATTAAGTCTTGTTTTATCTCATCTCATCTCATCTCATCATCTCATCTCATCCCATCTCATCTCATCTCATCTCATCTCATCTCATCTCATCTCATCTTCATGCTTGTTTACTTTTTTCTCTCAAGAATCCAACAAAAATTTGTTCATGGATTTGTAAGGGAAGCTGATTGTGTATCATAGGTACTGACATAGAGTATGCAAACAGGTCCTCACTTTTCTTTCCCAAACCTATCTCACCTCTCTATCTAACCTCATCTAGAAAGAATGTTCAGCGCCCCCACAGCATCCTTAGATGTATTATTCATCTAGCAAAATAGCAAATCCAAAACAGGCAAAGAAACATATTAATTAGCCTTTTCATTACCTGTACTGACAGCTTTTGGAATAAATAGTGATTCTATAATTAGTGAAATTTTAACAAGACATTAAAGAACTCGACTCGGTGAGAGAGAGGGAAAAGATATGTGTACAAAACATGCATGAGCACATGAATTACAGGAACATGTCTGCATGAAGTACCGTCTTTAGTGCACTCATCACTGTGATGGAAATGATACATTCTGCCTCACTAAATGTCAGGAGGCTGTCTGCATATTCAAGTCAACCATTAGCTTGAGAGCGGACCTCAGCATACAGCCCTGCAATTAGTCACTGTGGCACTCGTGTGAAGACCTACAGCAGCAGCATGGGATCATTAATAAGTAAGACTATTGAGGTGTGCACATTTGGCGCACACACACACACACACACACACACACACACACACACACACACACACACACAGACACTGCTCTGCTGATGAGTCAATGTTGACACTTTTCAAATCCATTAATTAAAAAGTATAAATTAAGCCAGTACAATCATTAATTCGTGCTCAGAACCAGAGCTTCAAATGGAAAACATCAGTTTAGTGAATAATCTGTAAACAATGAGAATAATATGTCAGCACATTCTAACAAGACTGTATCATTCAACATGGTGGTATGTAATCTGGTATTAATCACAAAGAAAATCAAATGCAGCTGCAACACGAGTCAAATAGTGGCACAGACATCTAAATTTCACAGTTAAAAGGAGAACAAAATGACTACATTATCAGGAAGAAAACTGCCCTAAGTTTTCACAAGTTAAAGTCTATAACGAGTCATTAATAACAGCCCCAAAGTTACAGTTAAGCCGCGTTTCCACCAAGCAGTCCGTGTCAGTTCGTCTCGGTACGGTGCGCTTTTAGCGGCGTTTCCACAGACTCATCCCGGGACGGATCCCTAAAAACCGAGATGAGCCGTCCCACTTTTTTGGGACCCTTTCGTATGGGTGCCAGACTGAACCGATCCGCTCTCGGGAGGTGGAGCAACACACTGCAGGCTGTTGATTGGTCAAAAGAATCGTCACTTACCCCGACAGCGGCTGTATTTCTCCTGGCGGCTCACAGACTTCTCTGAAACGAAGCTTGATTGCACTTTGTAACAGAGAGTTACATGAAAATCACAGAGAGGATGAAATGCTGCATGTCTTCCATCCGTGCTCTGTTTACTGTGTCGCGTTTTCTTCTTTGTTGGATTTAATCGCGGGGTAAGCTGCTACGGTGTCGCGCTATTGTTTACCAGCTGTGGCTTCCGGCATGCGGCTTACACGCCGCCCACCACGAGAGGGCACAGTTTGCTGTGGAAACGCAAACGGGATCAGACTTAACTGTCCCAAACCGTCCCAAACCGTACTGAACCGACCCGTACTGCTTGGTGGAAACGCAGCTTTAGAGTACTCAACAAAATGCTCACCATGGCTTTCATTTTGTCCTGTGGGACTCACTTTAGCCCTCCGATAACTTTCTGTTCTATTTGTTGAAATGGCAGATATGACGTGATGTTAACTAAGTGCTTTTTTTACATTGACATGTAACTGCTTAAGTAAAACACACTTTGACAAAGCTTTTCATCAGAAATTCTGTGGCAAAACGAAGCCAAAGTAAACTGGTTACAAGTCATTATGTTGTGCTTTGTTGGAGTAAAAAATTGTCTTTATGCTCTCTTGCTTTGTCAATAATATATTTTGAAGATAAATTTAAAAATCAGAGCACTTTTTTGATTAATAGGAATGATATCAGCTTCAATTGGTAAGTATACGATCCAAGTATTTTTCTTTATCTCTCTACCTTCTTTACACGATCAGGATTCCAAAACGTCTGTGCTAGCCACAGTTTGTCTATGACTAACACCATGTTTGAACATAAGGGTGTCCCTTAATACTCCTGGCACCAGGACACCTGAGGTCAAAGATCAGTGATCGACTTTGTGGTCGTATCGGCTGATCTGTGGCCGTATGTTCTGGACACTTAGGTGAAGAGCTGAGCAGAGCTGTCAACTGATCACTACCTGGTGGTGAGTTGGATCAGATGGCAGAGGAAGATGCTGGGCACACATGACAGACCTAAACTAGCAGTGAGGGTTTGCTGGGAACGCCTGGCTGAGGACCCTGTCAGGATGGTCTTCAACTCACACCTCTGGCAGAGCTTCATCCCCAGGGTGGCCAGGGACATGGAATCCAAATGGTTCATGTTCAGCAGTGCCATTGCTGAGGCAGCTGTCTGGAGTTGCGGATGCAAGGCGGCTGGTGCTTGTTGCGGTGGTAATCTCCAAACCTGTTGGTGGACTATTTACAGCAGGGGTGGAGCCCTACTGACCTCAACCGAGAGTATTGTCAGGCAGTGGAAGGAATACTATCAAGGATCTCCTCAATTCCACCAACATGCGTTCTGTCAAGGAAGCAGAGCCAGAGGACTTGGGGATGGGTCCTCGCATCACTGTGGCTGAAGTTGCTTAGGCAGTTAAACAACTCTGCAGCAGCAAAGCCCCGTGGGTGGATGAGATCTGTCCTGAGTTCCTCAAGGCTCAGGATGTTGTAGGACTGTCTTGGCTGACATGTCTCTGCAATATTGCATGGACATCGGGGACGATGCCGCTGGATTGGCAGACTGGGGTGCTGGTTCTCCCTTTTTAGGAGGGGGGACCAGAGGGTGTGTTCCAACTACAAGGGGTCACACTCCTCAGCCTCCCTGGTAAGGTCTACTCCAGGGTGCTGGAGAGGAGAGTCCAACAGTTGGTCAAACCTCAGATTCAAGAGGAACAATGGGATTTTTGTACACTGGACCAGCTCTATACCCTTGCAAGGGTGCTAGAGGGGGCATAAGAGTTTGCCTTACCAGGCTTTTGACTGTGTCTCCCGAGGCATCTTGTGGGGGGTGCTCCAGGAATATGAAGTCAATGGCCCATTGTTACAGGCTATTCAGTCTCTGTATTTCCAGAGTGGGAGCTTAGTCACTGATTCTGTTCATTACTTTTTATGGACAGAATTTCCAGGCGCAGTCAAGTGGCGGAGGAAGTCAGGTTCGAGGGTTTCAGGATCCTGTCTCTGCTGTTTGCAGATGATGTGGCCCTATTGGCCTCATCAAACACTGACCTTCAGCTTTCACTGGGACGGTTTGCAACCGAGTGTGAAGCAGCTGGGATGAAGATCAGCACCTCTAAGTCTGAGGCCATGGCTCTCAGTCAAAAAAGGGTGGACTGCCCACTCCAGGTTGGAAGAGAGTCTTTGCCCCGAGTGGAGGAGTTCAAGTATTTCAGGGTCTTGTTCACGAGTGAGGGGGAAATGGAGCGAGAGATTGACAGATGGATCGGGGCGGCATCGGCAGTGATGCGGACACTATACTCATCCGTTTTGGTGAAAAGAGAGTTAAGCCAGAGGGCAAGGCTCTCAATTTACCAGTCAATCTACATTCCAACCCTCACCTGTGGCCACGAGCTGTGGGTAGTAACCAAAAGAACCAGATCATGGATACAAGCAGCTGAAATGAGCTTTCTCTGCAGGATATCTGGGCTCAGCCTTAGAGATAGGGTTCTGAGCTCGAATGTAACGTAAGTCAGGCTGGGACCTGGTTTCACAGCTCTGACCTAGTCTCCAACTTTAACCCCCCCAAGGAAGGAGAGGTAATAAAGCAAGTTTTGGAAAAACAGACCTCTGCGCTAAAGTGGTTTTCTCCCCAAGTCTGCCTCATCCCTTCCTCTGATGTTTGCAAGACTATAAAACATTAAGACATCGCTGTAAATTCGAAGACTTTTTGTTGACACCTGGCGGACATGTGAAACTGTACAGACATCCTTCTTTCAGGGAGAGGCTGGAGAGACCTCTCAGCCTCCACCTAGTATCTTGTGACCCTTGACCTTTCTCTCTGGGAACAGGAGAGAAGGAATGCCAGGAGAAGATCTGCTCCCCACCTTCTCCTCAAAGACAAAGACTCTTTGATTCACACAGTTGAGAACAACACAAAAATGATGTTTTTACACTAAGACTTACATGTACATCTTCACCTTTGCAAACATGTACTGTGTAATGAGAAGCATTGATAATGTGCATGTGAAAACTGCTGTCTTCCCATTGTAACATCTTGATTTTTATTTTATTGGGTTCTTAAAGAGGAAAACCTGTCATGTTTAGTCTTGATGTGAAGCTTAAATCATAAGAAATTTGATTTTGACTATTACATGTAGGAATCTCTTTACAGCTCAAAGTTATAGTTAGTTAGTGATCTCTGGGACAATCTGATCCACGTGCAGAAAGATGAGATGTGAAGGGGCGTCAGCCTAAAGTGACCTCACTGACTCTGCGGGAAAAGCTGAGTAAAACTCCACACCAGGACAAGAACATTGGCTCTTTCTTCTACCCTCCTTCCAGGAGGCTAGGCTCTCTCCTTTTATCCTTCTACATGAAGGCTCTTGCTCTTTTCTCTTCACCCTTCTACACGAAGGCTCTTCTCTTTTCTTCTACCCTTCATCCAGAAGGCTCTTTCCTCTTACTTCTTTCAGAAGGCTCTTCTCCTTCTGCTCCTCAACTGGCAACGCACATGCCAACTCTAAGCTCATCGTCGGCTCCAGACTCTACAGGCTGAGACGCAAGTCACCTCAGCCCGACTGCATCCAGTCATCTATCGGTGCCTGGGTCTCTCCCTGAGACACCCAGCTGATCGACGGGGATCCCCCCTCATGCGCTGACGTCAGGAGACGAGCGCTGCTCACTGCTTTCCCTGCGGTGATTCAACTTTGGAACTCTGCCAAAGTTTCAACCCAACGCCCGGCATCATCGCCATTGTTCCAGCCGCTACTGCCGCTGTTAGAATCGACTCGACGGACTCAACTCATCGGACATCACCTCTGTGACGCTCAGATGACCTGCAGTAGGCCTCCAGCCTCTCCATCACCCCTCAACGGACATCCGCAGACATCTGCAGCGGGACCCAGCCACCTCTGTCGCCCCCTCTCACCATCGGCCTCAGAACTTGTGTAAGACAATCTTGCATTTACTGGTATATCGTGGTCAATGCCCCAGAGATCTTGGGTGGGTTAGTTAGATTTATGTGGGTTGGTATATGTCATTGTATTCCCTTTACTACGGTTTTTATGATCAGTTTCACTTTCCATTCATCGATGCATTTATCGTTTTATATCTTTCACCTGTTCATTTATTCATGCACATTTTCCTCTTTTAGTTAATAAATAAACTTTTCATATATAAAGAAATTGCTTTCTGTCTTTGTGTGGTTGAAATTAACGGCCTCTGTACACCGTTCAAAAGAATTCACGTTTGATGTAGCGGCCTTTTGATATTGAGACCCGATAATTAATAATTCTATGAATTATTAAATCACAAATTCTTACAGTAAACCTTTCTAAAGTTTCCCTGTTTTCTCCAAAACCGGGTGGTGCCCCGACTTAAATTTAAACTCACACATTGTAAGTTTAAATGTCTTTTGAAAGTTATACTTTCGCTCCGGTGGAATGCTGGCATTCTGCTGTTAATAATTAACTAGTCATTCTTTGACACCGATTCACGCTACACGAATATTTGAGAGAGGTTCAGAGTATAGCCGCTGCTCCTCTGCATCGAGAGGAGCCAGATGAAGTGGTTCGGGCATCTGGAGAGGATGCCTCCTGGACGCCTCCCTGGGGAGGTGTTTAGGGCATGTCCAGCTGGAAGAAGACCCCGGGGAAGACCCAGGACACTGGCCTGGGAACGCCTTGGTATCCCCTCAGAGGAGCTGGTGGAAGTGGCTGGAGACAGGGGCCACTGGTGTTTGCTGATGACACTGCTGCCCCCACGACCCAGACCAGGAAACGTTGGAAATTAGATGAGTAACAGTGCTGAGGTATAAGGTCTGTCATTTTTATGATTATTGTCCTGCATGTCCTTTTGTCAGGGTCCTCTGAGAAAAGAGGTCTGAAAGTTGTTCTGAATGCAGTAGCTCACACTGTGACTGAGTCACACAATCAAGAGTCTTTAACTCCAGTGCTCTCCCCCCTTCATTGGCAGATTTGAAGCCGCTGTTGTTGACGCAAAAATAGTAAATGAGACTGCATTCTCATACCTCACTGTTTGGGTGAAACCACATGTGCCTGGTCAGACACTACATTCTCAGGGGATTGGCCTTGTAATTGTTCCCAAGGACAGGAAAATGACGTGTGGTTTACTGAGGACCCACTTATTCGCTGTTGCTGTGCCTTACTTTAATATCCTTTCTTATGTAGTGCGTGTTTAACATTGTTTTTTAATGTCCTTTAATTTCTGTCTTAAGACTTTGAATTTTTGATCGAAAGAGTTCCATTTCCAAAATGTATTATAGCCTCATACAGACAGAGTCAGCAGTGCTACTTAAAGCCAGTGTTTTTCTAAGTGCAGCTTTTCTTGAACAGAGTATGAAGATGTTTTCTTCTTCTATAGTTGGATGAAATCTGTTTCTCTTAAAAACTGAAAAATCAAAACCTTTGCATTTCCCTGGAAAAGAACATTTCTCACAGGGCTTAGAGGGAAACTTATGAAGTGTGACAAAAAAAAAAAAAAAAAACTTCACTAAAGCTTCAATAAAGGACTCAGGCTTACCTCGTTGATGAGGAACTGCAGCTGAAGAACAGCTGCTCCACTCTCATGCTGGCAGAAGGAATCCACCCCAGGTCGTCCCAGTCTGACGGCATCACACAGTCAAGGAAGATTTGTTATGTTATGTTATGTTATGTTATGTTATGTTATGTTATGTTATGTTATGTTATGTTATGTTATGTAAAAGATGAAATGTAACAGGTTTGACTAAAAAAGATATGATAAACTGTGAATGACAAAGGCACTTCTTACAAACCTGTCCTGGGTTACGGAAACCAGACACACTTATCAATAATATTTCAGGATTTGTGATAGCAGGAACTGTTTTTCCTTCATAAAGTTTCATAATTCTGAGCTGGTTTGTGGGCCAGTCCTGGGTTCAGTAGATAACACAAAAGAATGAACATTATTTTTGTACCTGCACAAACTGTTGTCACGAAAGATGAAACAACACGGAAGAGTGATTCAAGCCCCTGGCTGAGTATAGGCGCGCAGGTGGTGCAGTGTCAAATCTGGTTAAAGGATGACTGGGTTAAAAAAAAAAAGAGTCCATTGTGACGTTTGATGGTTACTGACAAACCCCTTACTGTGCCTCTCCTCCCACCTCAGGCAAGTTTGAAGGAAAGCATCAGAGTAAACAAAGGTGAGAGGCTCAACCTGGGTATGCCTGGCTTAAACTTCACTTGTGTAAAGGCTCTGAGTCATGCTGTCAGAATGGGTTCTATAATAAAAGTCATATAGCTGCCAGAAATAATTGTATTCATACATCAATCACTATAAATGGACAATTTTGTTATCTTTATTTCCCGTTTTCACCACCTTTGTGTATTTACATCTTTCCTGATGAAGATTTTTTGGAGTTTTGTTTAAAAGTTGTGTTTGTGAGACCAGTCCCAGAACAGAGATTTGCTTACACCGTACCACTAAAGGGTAGAGCTCTATACACTTCACTCCGCATCAGTGGCTGTACCCACACCCTGCAAAGAACTCAGAGCAAGTTATTTGTGTAACATACAGGGGCCACAGTCAAATATTTGTTCAGCTGTCTAAAAGTACAGAAACAGGAAAAAGATGTCAGCGAGGTCAAGGTGTGTGCTCAGACGGAAGACTATCCTCTAGAAAGATGAAGGTAAGAGAAGAAGGTTAAACTTCTGTTGAGTAACTGAGCCAAGAGAGGAGGAGGTAAAGACTAAGGGCTCTAATTTGGTAGACCAGGCACACCTGCCCTGCGCCGGCCTTCGCCACACAGACAGGGCGTGACCGGCCCACTTTGCAAGTTTCCTGTAGTGCCAAGAGAGGCGCAGTCAAGGCGCAGAGGAGCGCGTCCATGCCTCCCTCCACGCAAATGGCAAAGAGGGAGGAAAAAAAGCCGTGAGTGGGTTTAACACAGCCGAGCGCTGTTTTCACCAATCAAATGAGCACCTCTCCTCGCCTTTAAATGCCCTGCGGCCAAGGTGCAGCGTCTGATTGGTCTGAGTGATCCCCAGCACTGTGGAAACAGTGTGCTGGAAAGACCTGCTGGCGGAGACGGCTGTCCCTGCAGCAGGAGAATAGACAGTGGGGCACATTGGAGGACACGAAGCGCATCACCGTGTGGGCCAGCTCCCGGGACAGATTTAATCTGTTCCTTTGTCATTAATAGGAGTACAAAATGAAGAGACAGTTACACAGCTGGCTTATCCATTCAGAATACTTTTGATCCACCTGCACTCCTGGTTTGTCATCACCAAATAGCAGAACCTTTGGTGATATACTGTATACTCTCCCAGTGTCTCCTCCTCATCCTCCTTACAATAATGTACTCCATCTTTTTAGATCAGGTTAAAAATTAAGACTAAAACAGAGAAATATGAGAAATCACGGGTAAATCCTGAGTGACACACATTTATTTTGTCTCTTTTTTCTTCGTCTTTTCTCTCCCTCTTTTCTTTGAATTAAATGAAATGAGAGAACCAGATATATACTCAGTATCAGATGTTAAGACTGTTTATTGTTTAATTGTAAGATGTGCATCAAACTTCCAGCTGCCGTCAGGTTAACTTTCCATCATGACAAACGGCTTTAATCTGACATCAGATGTGACGGGACAGTTAATATAGATATAAATGTATATGCTGGTTCAGACAGTTACATTAAATAGTGATTGCTGTGATTGTTTATTGCATTAAAATGTGCCTGACACTCTGGAAACCTGCCTCTGAGGCTTTGTTGACATGTGCGCCTGTCACCAAATTACAGCTGCGGAGGGTGTGCTTCGCTTTGAGCCGAGAATAGACCAGCTTGGAGCTGGCGAGTTTTCAGCGCACTTTCTGCACCGTTTTTGGCATGAAATTGTCACTGCACCAACATGAATCTGCTGAGACCTCCCCCCTGGTGTGCCGTCACACCCATCTCTGCGCAGACGGTCTACCAAATTGTCAAATTGGCAGCGCACAGCGGTGCGCCTCATGAAATTAACACTGCGCAGGGTGCGCCAGGTTTGCACCCCCTGCGCTGCGCCACAAAATTAGAGCCCAGAGAGTTGTGTATGTGTTTTCCGCAGACATTGTTTTGTTAGTAAGGTACTGCTGTTGAGTTTTGGGACCGTTCCTTTAAAGAATGAACCATATAGAAAGTTGTACATCACTCTGGATTACTAAGTAAAGCAACGCCTGATTTAAAATCTATTCAGCTCAATCATGCAATCCCAAGAGGCAGCCTTTGATGGACTCATCAAAGAGGTCAGTGTTAATCTTTCTATTAAATGATACATGGAAAAAAAAATCTTCTGTGCATCAAATATTTCAGTTCAGTCAGGAACACTCTCGTCATACATTGAACCATTTATTGCCAAATGGATACAGTTAGAATTGGTGTTTCAGCTCTGCTGTACAGAGTACTCCCTGCGTTAGCCAAGCAGCTTGGTAGCAAAAAGGCAGCAGCACCGCTTTGCCTTTAGAGACATGCTGTGATTGGTTGAGAGGGGTTAGAGATTGAACATCAGCCTGTCAGCTGATCAGAGCTGGGCGTATGACTCCTGTGTCCTGCATGAACTTACGCTAACTCCATTGTGTACTCAGAAATCAAGAAACATGCCAGAATTCACATTCAAGCAGTCTGATTGAAATTTTCTGTTCAGGACACTTCAACAGATCAGAGCAGGCAGTTTATGAGTGAAGGGCGAGGTTTCAGGACCCGTTTGCAGTTTTACCAAAAGGCAGAAAATGAAGGGACTGAAAACGCTGAAGTATGCATGCCAGACCTGTAGATGGCGATAAAACTGTCGAGACACACCCAACTGGCTTGATGTCCCCACAGCCACAGTAGCCACAGCGTTTCAACACAATCCCAACCCGGAGGTCATTTTCAAAAGTTTCCATTTTGGGTTGGCCCAAACACTGTTTCTGTGTAAACAAGAGGCCGTAATGCAACAATACCTTTGAGTCTCATCCTAAAACCATCACCATGTGTGTACATATGTATATGCATATGTGTGTGTTTGTGTTTGTGTATTTGGTTAGGGTTGACTTGAAAGGGGATTGTCTGCGACAGACATAAATCATCTCTCAGTCAGTGCAGATGGCTCAGCCCCTGACAGCCAGGCCTTTGCACACATCTTATTAAAATTCACATCACAGTCTATACTGCATCCAAACCCACGAGATGCTGAAACACACAAAGCCGATGTGAAGTTGAAGTCATCTACATACATTAAGGAGACAATGTATTGCTCTCACTGACAGAAAGGTGTGCCCCTATATGCTGCCTTTGATATCTGAACACTTTTCTTTTTCAAGGAAACACAAAGTTTCAACCAATAAATGTAGACATTTATGTACAAAATTATGACATTTTGAAGATTTGTTCCATAACCACAAAACTTAGTTTCCTAAAAATTATTGACCAACCTAAAATATACAGTACATAAAGGCATTTAGACATAAATCCATATATTTGCCTTCATCTCTTACTTTCTTCGGACAAACTACAATGCCCTGCAAACATACAATTTTACATTGATCCATTATTTTTCCATACTTCTTGAAAGTGGTTACTGGGGCTCAGAATAATCTTTTAGTCTTGAGAAAAAAGGTAAGACTACTTGCACAAAGCTTTGACAAACAATTCAAAATACAAACAAGTCTTTTGATGCATTTTTGTATTAACATATGATATTTTCTTACAAGAACACAACTCTTACACATCAACACAGCCCAGCGCGGCTCTAAATCTCTAGCCAGACTCTTCTCCTCTGTTGTGCCCAAATGGTGGAATGAATGAATGGCCTAACACTATATGATCCACAAAGTCTCTTTCTACTTTAAGAGAAGTCTGAAGACTCATCTGTTAAGGAAAAAAACTAAGGCCTTTAATCTGAGCCTTCTCGTTTTTGTCCCCAGGGGTAGAACGAGTCAGAAGGTCTCAGACCCAGCTCTTAGGCATCAACAAACATTTCTGAAAAGGAGTAGGATGAAGCATAAGCTTATTAAAACCTACCCCTTCTCCACTACTCAGTGAAACATACATATTTACTTAATATATCACAGAATTTAATAGATTAAATAAACCAATAACTAAATTATCAATGGAAACACCTGATTTTTAAAGCTCTTCTTCCTCCCTGTGCCTCAGGTAAACCATGTGTTTGTACTGAATGACTTTCCTTTGACCACTGTTATAAAGTGTGCTATCAATGATCACCTGACCCAAACTGTTGCTGAGCAGCATCGTTGTTCAGTAACATAATCATCATCCCACTCCCTAAAACTACTGCACCTTGGCTTAGTTTTTCTTTTCAAGTAGAATGTCGACATTTCTTTCATTGTTTTTAAAGCTTCAATGACCTTGTTACAGAGCTTCATGCATTTTATGTTCCAGCTCAATAATCATCCCTGTTAAATGTGCAGCCAGAAAACTTTCTGTTATGCCTGAAAACTCTGGAACCCTGCCCCTGAACATCAGAAAGGTCACTTTTTAAAAAGAAACTCCTGCAGTAGCTCCATTCTGTGGAGGTGGGGTACTTCTTAATGGAACATTGCACTTAAGGTTAAAAACACCCACAGAGTACATGTTCAACAGACACAGGATTTAGTGCTACTCTTTAAAATGTTGACCTTGAACTTTAAATACATTAAGGCCACTTTTCAAGTCAGTTAGCTGTAGCTGTGTAGACAACAGAGAAGTAGATCCATGTTGTGTTTTCTTCATTTAAGTGGCCCTAATACGTCTTTGAACACCGCCATGAAATGATAAGTATTTCCTCTCCAAAATAAAAAAGTATTCTCCACCACTGACTGTTTCATGTAAAATGCTGCGTCTGGCAGCATTTTTGCAAATTGATCACTGAATTGTCAACATGTCGGCTACTCATGGTTTGTTTTGTACAATTAAAATTAAGTTTGGAAAATAAATCATATAAAAAATAAAATAAATCTTATTTCTGCTTTGCTACATAATAAACCTAACAGAACAGTCACAGTACATACTACATTCAAGTGTAGTATGCAGTATGCAGTGCCTACTACATACTACTTTCATACACAGTATGTAGTAGGCAAATTCGAAAACAGCCTGCTTTCTCCTTGTGACATCACACATATGTCTTTGCTCCAGCGGTTTCCATGGTGATGGTAAATTTCCATTCATTTGAATGAGCGATAAAGGAATCTATTTATTTCCATTGATCTGAAATTGCAAAAGAATTTAATGAAGCCAAAAGAATTGTGATATAGACCTGAAAAGTCATAGCCTCATAGTCCTTTTGAATGGGATATGGGCAATCAACAAGTGTTGTTTACACATAAACATCTACTTTATTGACTTCAGATGTTATTTCCGTGAACTTTTACTGTATATTGTTCAATTATCATGAGCAAAGCTTAAATTTTAACCTTATAGAGACTCTAACAAAACAGGAAAAAAAAAAAAAAAAGGCCCATTAAATGGCAACCCCCCCCCCCCACCCCCCCCCCACCCTAAAAAACACCAAAAGTGGCAGCCATTTTGAATTTGAAGGTTAAAATAAGGTCAAATCATTATCCAACCCTGAAATATGTTTTTCTTAACAAAAATAAGGTCTGAAAACATGTATTGTCTATCATTGTAGGTCGAGCCTTTAAAAAGAGCATTTTCATGACAGCCATTTTGGATTTTGGACTCCAAAAAATTTTCCCCACCATTTTAAAAAAATACACCCCAGTTGAATTTGTTTTTTAGCTCTCCTAGATGACAAATCTATTGAGAAATGGACCTTTGCAGTCACGTTTTGGTCCAAAATGACCCAACTAGTTCTTCCAACTTTTGACTGCATCCCTTAACCAACCTGGGCCATTGTAAGCTGACGACTAAGATCATGGTCCACAGGTGTGATAGGCCTTTATTGTTCCTTACAGAAAATTTGTTGTCCCTGTCTGTACAGAAGAAAGTACACCGACATGTTTCTCACATTTTCATTTGTTAGAGAAAGTCAAGGTTGACCAGAGAGCAGTTTACCAATCCAGACAGATTTAGAAAAAAGTTTAATGGAATTGTGTGAGGAGATGCTTGAAATTTTATGATAACTTGTTCAACCTTTTTTTTTTTTCATGTTTAGAGTTACAGGTTGAACTCATGATTAAATGTTGTGGGGGTGAGACTATTCAACAGAGACCCATGATAATCCATATTGATTAACATGTCTTAATCAACTGATAATGTAGCAAACAGCAGTTGTATCACTTACATGGATGTTCCAAAGCATTTGGAACCTACAAAGAAACGAGAAACTGCTTTTTGATGAGCACAAGAGACACAACGATGTTAAGATTAAACAATGAGTTTTGAGAATTTCAATTATGATCTGAGAAATGGACCAAAGCCTCTGAGAAAAACTGTAAGTGTACCATCAGTATTTTCCCAGATGTGACACACTAACACACAAAAAAGACAGGCATGCAGAGCAGCCCAGGCAGACAGTACGATCTGAACTGAGAGACACATTGCTGCTGCTCTGCTGCTTTCTCCTGGAGATATATTGATTTAGCCACCTGCAGCCTTTTTATAGAGGCAAGCACCATCATTTTACTCTGTATCCCAAACCTGTCTGAATGTGTGAATGCTGCCACAGCTACACGGGAACAGTGTGGGGAGAGAAAAGACAGACAGATAGATAGATAGATAGATAGATAGATAGATAGATAGATAGATAGATAGATAGATAGATAGATAGATAGATAGATAGATAGATAGATAGATAGATAGATGTTCTTCATTATGTGTGTTTTAATTTTTAATATCTTTTCCTGATCCTTTTATTTTTTCGTTGTCTTCGGCAACATGTTTTAAAAAAAACTTCATGACAATTAAACTCGACAAAAGGTGAAAGCACTGACTGTAAACTAGATATGTGAGCTCTCCTTTCTATGGATTGATCTCAAATCTGTGATTAATGTGTGGTCTGGTCGGTCCCAGCATAGCCTGAGCTATTCAGAATGAATAACCTTTGTAAACAGCTTTGGTTAATCAGGATGAAGTGTTAGCCAGGTGATCAGCCGGATTACAATCATATCATATAGCAGCTGAATAGAATGACCCTGTCTGCCAGCAAAGGCCACAATTACTCAAGCTTATTTCAATTCATGAGCATTTCTGTTTGAGGTGGCAAAACAAAGCCACAGAGCTTAGCTTTTATAGACAAAGACTGTTCCTGCTGTCTGAACAATAGGTTAACTGATACCAGGGGTCGACTGACATATCAGCCTGCATGTTGATTGGAAATGAAGCTCATTTTCAATTACTGAATAAAGTCACATCTGTGTTCAGTCAGTTGACTCAGTGCACAGTCCAGTGTTGATAATGGATAAGGGTGACTCAACACACATGCAATTGATCATAAGACATTCTTCAACTACAAACCTCAACTTTTTAAACATGTTTTCAGCAGCTTCCACTAACTGAAAGGCTAAATTCCTTCAACATCCTCTCATGGATAGCAGGGTTTTCTCTGTCTTTTTGTGCACTGTCTCTTCTCTGCTTGATTTATTCTTTATGTGTGTATATTTTTTTATCTTTTTTATTTTAAAGACTCTTCCTTGGTATGGACACCATGGTGAGTCACAAGAAGATAAATCAGCCCAAATTTGCAACACTGCCAAGAAACCTCTTTCCTTTTTTTCCCCATGCCCTTTCTTTCCTCTCCTTCCTTGGCAAGCATCTTTGCATGCACCCCTGAGTTCACAGATACACACCTACACCAATCGACTGTTTACTTTTGGAGGCGTGTATTCTTTTCCAGAGTCTGCAGCACGCCTTTGAAGCCCTTTTCTCATTTTGGTGTCAGTCACAGGCAAACAAAAGTGTACACACAATACATGTTTGGTTTTTGTGCTCAGCAGCACATAAAAACACAGCAGGCTTTTAACAATTTTTATGTCACGGTCTCTTTTCTGCAGCAGAAAGTGGAGCTAAAATGATTAGAGTGCTGCTGTACCCAGGTATGACTCATTCACCTCTGAAATCACACATCTCCAACTAGAAACAGTATCCAATTGATTCAGTGAGGATGACAATAATAACCCAGATATAAGAAAGCATGTGAGAGAAGGATAATATGCATGATAAAGTCAGTCATATTTAACATTTAGATGGTAAAAGAGCGATAGACTCAGAGTGTTGTCAGAGCTGTGAAACCAAGCGTAGAGGATTGTTGTTGGACTATCAAATAACCACCTGCTGCTAAAATTTCATACAGATATACTTATCTGTTTGTGTGTGTGTGTGTGTGTGTGTGTGTGTGTGTGTGTGTGTGTGTGTGTGTGTGTGTGTGTGTGTGTGTGAGTGTGAGTTTCCCATATTATGCAAAAATCCCTTTATTAAGTCTTTTAATTAAATTTCTGGGTCTTTGGCTTTCCTCCCAGCCCACAAAATATGATATTTAATGACAAAACCTGTATTTAGTAGTGCTTGTGAATATAAAATCCTGACCTATAATGAGCTGTTTGGAATATCCGGGTTCGCCGACATCAGCGAGTCCCTTTTTTGAATAATCAGGAGCAAGTCTGATCTGATTAGTCCACCGGAGCATATACGCCAGAAGCCCCTCCCTGCCCACTCCTCTCCCCGCATCTGGGGAGAAATCTCTCCAGCAATGGGGGGAGGAGTGTGGCTGTTTTTGGCTGTAAACAGCCACATAGTTCAATGCACAAACTTCCCATCTCAGAAGAAGAAAAGACTAAGTGTCTAAAGTTAATTTATGAGGGAAATGTTCCAGCTACACTCAGTAAAACTGAGCATGTGTGTGCTAGTCACTTCACTTCCGACTGCTTTTCCAACTTTGGACAGTCCAACAGAGGGCTAGCGAATAGACTGGTCCTGAATCCAGGCGCATTACCAACCATCCACCAACAAACCTGGCACCCTGGAAATGTGAGTATTTTAAATGCTGTGTGCTGTGGAGCAGATGGAAGAGCTTTTCCTCAGTGTCCCCCCTGTCTCTGTGTTAGCTTCAGGATGCTAACTCTAGTTGCAGTTAGCCTGTTGTTTTAGCCTGTAATGTTACGGTAAACGAGCTTCGCTGTTTTCTAAACATTGTGCACTCGGAGCTTGTGGTGCCGCTCTCAGTGACGCTGAAGAGCGGGGCGGTATCAGCGGTGACTCATTTACATATGAAGGCCACGCCCACTAAATCAGAGCGTTCTGAACAGAGGGGCTATGAGAGCCTGGAAACAATGCTGCTGTGCTTGATTTATTGGCTTTTTGGACCAAAACATGTTTCTACCATTTCATGAAGACATCAATGATCCATATTAAACTGCAGAAGAGGAGCAGAATATGGGACCTTAAAATGGCTCCTGTGCTATTATGTCCCTGGTGTGATCCATCAGTAACGAAACAGCACAACCACACTTTGATATCCTCTGTTTGGATCAACCTTACCTCTGCGATCATCTAATTCTATCATCCTCTCTCTACTGCAGCCGTCTACCAACCTCAGCAACTGCTGCGTGGCCCGGAGAAACAGAGTTCACCCCACCCGCTTGGCCCTCAGATCAATGAAATCTGATGCACTTTTGCAGTGTAAGCATGCTATCTTGGACCATCATTACCTTATGAGTATATTATTTTGAAGTCGAATTGAACACCAACTTTAAGTGCTTAGCATAAACACACTACAACGCTTGATAAAGCACAGGTTGCCTCAATGTTGTTTTGCATGTTTGCAGAATTGCAAGGTTAGTAAAATTCTTTTTTTGTGTGCTCTTGCAGTACATACAGTTGATGAATCCACCAAAAATATGTTTGCATTTTTAAGTCTTTTGATTCAAAAATAAAGAAATTGAAGATCAGTGTTGGGACAGTGAATCTCTTCTTGCTACCATAATTTAGAATAGGACGTATTAGAAGACAGGCTGCAGAGATTTTAAGGTATGAATAGCTGTGTGTAGCTGAGGTGAAACAATGCCATTGGCATATTCAAACAATGAATGACCATGATAAGTTAAAGAAATAAAGATCTATTATTCTAATCTTACACAAAGTCTCCAGCCTCTCAATCCCCTCACCGTCACATTATTACCTATCTTTCTATCCTCTCATCAATTCATTTAACAGGATGAGATGAAGAAGACTCTATCTTTATCAGCATCTGGAGTCAATGAGACGGATCCACAAATAAACACAGACCTGTGACCAAGGGAGAAAGCAGAAAAACAATAACAAGAAGGCTATAGTTTTTACAAGAGCACGTCTAGACAGAATGTCTGGACAGCTCAGTGACTGACTGCTCCAGGCACAAGCAGTGAGGTGAATCAAATTAACAAGAGCGGCAGCAGGTATTGGTTAAGGCCTTTAGCTAATGTCTGTTGCTTTGGTGATAGACAGGATCAATTAATAAGATATGAGGCACTGTGAAGCATCTGAACACCTCCACGCTCATTTGAGGAACACATTTTCGATTCTCAGTTTGAGGCAACATGTTTAGAGAGCATGTCGTTAATTTAACTTTGAGGCTTTTATTTGTTACACTCAAAGTCTGTCCACGTTTTACATGTGCAACAAGTATTGAAAAGAAAAAACTCAACGTAAAGTTTATTGGATAAATCAAGTGTTTATTTTTGGGTTCAAAATCATTGTTGTCCTATGAAGTTTGTCCAAGTGAGTGAGTCTTGTTAATGAGACCAACCAGCTGCAAGTACCTCAGAATAATAACTTACATATTTGTTTTTAAAACATGTTTTGGTGTGTGTATTAAAGAGCACTCTTCATCAAACACAGAGAATAATGTGATGATGAAAAAGCTGGTGTGGTTACATCATCAATAAAAAAACTGAGATATTCCTGCAGAAGTCTTGTTCCCCTGGTGTAACTGTAAACATTAACAGACGTGTTCATTCACAGTACGATGCTTACAGTGTCAGTGTGCAAATCTTTTAACGTCACAGTTAATTGAAATTTTTAGTTCGATGTTTTGCTGCAAGGAGAAGGATCAGAATCTGTGCACATGAAGTCTCCTATGCCCCGTTTTCACCATAGACTGTACAAAACATGGACATAGTCTCCGTGACGACATCCGTCTCTTCCTGAAACCATGAAATAAAGCCAGCTGTGGGTTTCCTTTCCAACAGCTACGGTGCCTATCAGTCACATGACCTGAGTTGTGTCTCTGATTGGAAAAACGAGCCTAAGAACTTCTAAACCGCAGAGTTAGAAAAAGATTCACTGTACAGTGTGTGCTGATAGCGAAATCATTTTTTTTTAGACCCAAGACGTTTTTTTAACCAGGCTGTAAATATGCTTTTAATGCCATAAAGTCTGTTTATATGGCTGGGTGTGTACATGACTTTCGGTCTTTCTGCAGCCAGACTCAAGCGGAGCCACTTTTAGAACTACCAGATGGCTTCATTTTTACAAACCGGATGTTGCCCCTCGGTTTCCACCAAGCAGTTCTGTTCATCTCGGCACGGCGCGCATTTTACAGCATTTCCACTGACTAATCCCAGAACTCCACAGTTCCACTTTTTGGCACCTTTCTGTAAGGGTGCCAGACTAAACCAATCTGATCCCAGATTGTGGAGCTGTAACACTGCAGTCCATTGGTTGGTGGCAAGAATTGTCTCTTACTATGTGACAGTGGCTGTATTTCTCCTTGTGGCTCACAGTCTTGAAACAAAGCTGGATAGCACTTTGAAACAAAAAGCCACATGCCATTCACAAAGAAAACAAACTGCTGGATGTCTCCCATATTTGCTCTTAGTTTACTGTGTTGCATTCTTCTTCTTTGTTGGATTTATCACCGGGGTATACTGTGTCCTGCTGCTATGGCGTCATGCAATTATTTTACTGAAGTGACTATCGGCATCCGACTTACATGCCACCTACCACGTGGGGGCAAAGTTGGCTGTGGAAACAAAAAACACTCCCAGGCTTAACTGAGCCAACCCGTACCAAACTGCACTGATGGGGCTGGACTGCTCGGTGGAAACAGAGCTTTAGAAGTGAGGTGAAAAGTTGAACCAGGTCCCACTGAAGACAGCAGGAATCACAGGTTCGTCTAGCACGTTGCATTCAAAAACTCTACCCCGGTGATTTATCACCCTAGATCGCAGTTCGATGATCGATTTTGTTGTCGTGTCATTGGACTTGAGGCCACATGTCTTGGACACTCGGGTAAAGAGAGGGGCAGAGCTGTCAACCAATCACCACCTGGTGGTGAATTGGCTCCGATGGTGGGGAAAGATGCCGGTCAGACCAGGTAGACCCAAACATATTGTGAGGGTCTGCTGGGAACGTCTGGCAGAGTCTCCCGTCAGACAGAGTTTTAACTCCCACCTCCAGGAGAGCTTCAACTGTGTTCCGGGGGAGGTAGGGGACATTGAGTCCAAATGGGCTTTGTTCCGTGCCTCCATTGTTGAGGCGGCCAATCGGAGCTGTGGCCGTAAGGTGCTTGGTGTCTGTCGGGGCAGCAATACCCGAACCCGCTGGTGGACACCAGCTGTGAGGGATGCCGTCCAGCTGAAGAAGGAGTTCTATCGCGCCTTTTTGGTGTGTGGGACTCCTGAGGCAGCAGACAGGTATCGACAGGCCAAGCGGAATGCAGCTTCGGCGGTTGCGGAGGCAAAAACTCAGACATGGGAGGAGTTCGGTGAAGCCATGGAGAACGACTTCTGGACAGCTTCGAAAAGATTCTGAACCACCATCCTGCATCTCAGGAGGGGGAAGCAGTGCACACTGTGTAAACACTGTGTTCAGTGGGGACGGTGTGCTGCTGACCTTGACTCGGGATGTTGCGGATCGGTGGAAGGAATACTTCGAAGACCTCCTCAATCCCACCAGCACGCCTTCCTTGGAGGAAGCAGGGTCTGGGAATGATGGGGTGGGCTCTTCTATCTCTGGGGTTGAGGTCGCCGAGGTGGTTAAAAAGCTCCTCGGTGGCAGGGCCCCAGGGGTGGATGAGATCCACCCAGAGTTCCTCAAGGCCCTGGATGCTGTGGGTCTGTCTTGGCTGACATGTCTCTGCAACATCGTGTGGACATTGGGGGCAGTGCCTCTGGATTGGCAGACCAGGGTGGTCCCTCTTTTTAAAGAGGGGGACCGGAGTGTGTGTTCTATCTACAGGGGGATCGCACTCCTCAGCCTCCCTGGTAAGGTCTATTTGGGGGTACTGGAGAGGAGGGTCCATAGGATAGTTGAACCTCAGATTCAGGAGGAGCAATGTGGTTTTCGTTCTGGCCGTGGAACTATGGACCAGCTCTTTACCCTCAGCAGGGTCCTCGAGGGTGCATGGGAGTTTGCCCAACCTGTCCACATGTGTTTTGTGGACTTGGAAAAGACATTCGACCGTGTCTGTTGGGGAGTCCTGTGGGGGGTTCTCCGGGAGTATGGGGTGTTGGGTTGCTTGTTACGAGCTGTCAGTTTCCTGTACGACCAGTGCCAGAACTCCGTCCGCAAAAAACAAATTGATATTGTTTGCCACATAAAAAAGTACCAAAAAATCGGTACCCTTTAATATCGATACCGATTGCAAGGTACCAGGCATCGGTACCGTATCATTTCAAATGTGAAAAGTACCTATCCCTACTCAGAGGATCTAAGACCCAGCTCCTAGTATAATATTTAGCATTAATTACTAAATGTTGTTGAAGGTTGAACGATATTGTTGATGTTGATTTTTAATTGTGGTTAGCTGTGGCTACAGTATTTACCTGGGGACAAAAAGGCAGATTGTAGAATTGTAGCTTTGCACTGCATGCTTTCACAAAAGAAAGAGCTGTCTTTTGACCTTCAATTTTTATCATATCTTTGTCTGACTGGTTTATTATTCTGTCTTTGTGTCCCTCTGTCCTTACTGCTTTCTCCGCACTCAAAGTAATTTCCTTGAATGAGGATGAAGGAATTGGCAGGTGCTCAATTGCCACAAGGCACATTGACGCATACAGGCCTCTGCAAGTGTTGTTTTGGTTTCCAAGGTTCTATTAAATTTGGAAGCCCGCATTGTGGCATTTCAATATGTTGAATTCTAAAGATGAACTCAGTTTCACTCTTGTTCTGATAAGATCTGAGTGTATGTGAGAGTGCACTACCCCTTAAGCCAGGGAGGCAGTGACACATCCCACCAAACCAGAGATGCTACTCAGAAATTGATCTATTTATTTATCTTTTGATGCATTCATTAATTCATTTGATGCAGGCCCTAATAAAGTAAAGTCATGATGTGCTTCATATTGATTATGTCCAGTCACTTTTACAAACCAGTTACAAACCAGGTGTCAGGTCTGGAAAGATCTATGCCCAAGCTCACATATTAGCATTCCATGTTTGCTAACCTATTTGATTCTCCCTCCTCCATCCCTGCTGCTCTCAGCAAACTCAAAAACACATTAGTCTGTCGTGTCTATGGTGACAATAGAGACAAGCAGCAAAACCCACACAGACAAGCTGGCAAGCAGACGGATACAGAATAGAAAGCTAGAAAGAAAGATCTGCCATGTGATCAGAAAAGAGCAAAACTGTTCAGCAGTGTATTTGTTTGTGATTAACAAAGCCTGGCCTCCCCAGCTGTGAACACAAACCGTTTGAGCTCTGAGTTTCAGCCAAATAAACCTAATGTGCATGATCAGAAGATTAAAATTGTCTCATTTATCATGTTTCAAGGGTTCATGTGAAACCCACTCAACAGTGTGTACACAGTGGCTCTGTGGTAGAGCCATCGTTTCTCAGTCAGAACACTGGGGGTTTAATTCCAGCCCCTGCAGTCATATGCCAAAGTGTCTTTTAGCAAAAAGTCACACCCAGAGTTTTCAGACTGGTGGTCAGCAGTGTGTAGATGGCTATAACACTAAAGGCCCCCTTCTAGAGCAGCCATGAGTGTGTTAATGTGGTGTGGATGGGTGAATATGATTAGCAGAGTGAAGTGCTTGAGTGATAAGAAAGAACTGAAAGGCACTTTATAAGTAAAAGTCTATTTACCATTCACAAAGTTTGGTAGATCATTTATATTTTTTAGACTATGCAGTATTCAGTTTCAAGTTGCTCAAAGTCTATGCATAAGTCGGCAAGTTGTGGTAAAAGCCAATGAAATTACAGTTTTTCTCAATCGCTTTGGAACATTTCTTGCATCAGCCTCGCCATTTGCAAAAACAGTAAGTGTATTTCTCAAAACAGCCCATATAAAGAGCAAAGCAGCATGGATTACCTGTAAAAGCCAGTCTCTCAAAAGTAAATATCTATGTCAATGAACATGTCAGTGCATCAGAATGACATGTCTTTGTGTAAGTATGTAGGGATAGAGCAGTCAAAGTGCTGAGTCATGTTGTCAGTATAACAGTGTACCCTGGAAGGACTATCTGAGGCAAACTATGCCTAAAGTTACTGTAAATTGTAAGTTTGATCTTACGGTTTTTCTCAGTTGCTTTGGTACATTCCTCGAGTCATCCTCTCCATTTGTAAAAACAGTAAGTGCATTTCTCAGAACAGGACTCTTTAGGGAAGTTCATGCAGTGGTGTGGGAATTACAGGTCACTGTAGTCTTCCTAGATCTCCTTATGTTCCTGTATGCTGGGCCACAAATTCTCATCCTCATCACAACAAAGATCTTCTCTTTCCACAAGTCTCAATGACTGACGACACAGTTGTTCTCTCAGCTTTTGACTGCATCCTTCAACCAACCTGGGCTATTGTAAGCTGACGACTAAGATCATGGTCCACAGGTGTGGTAGATCTTTACTGTCCTTTACAGAAAATTTGTTGCCACTGTGTACAGAGACATACTAGACAGTTGATAGTGCATGAGATGAACCTTTGAGCTATTTCAGAAAACTGGTTGATCATTGGTTGATCTGATGCTTCACAAATTTCTGTTTGTTAGAGAAAGTCAAGATTGACCAGGGAGCAATTTACTAATCCAGACAGATCTAGAAAAAAAGGTCTAATGGAAATGTGTGGAAAGATGTTTGACATATTATGATAGCTTGTTCAACCTTTTTGCATGTAAAGACTTCTATGATAGACTAATGACTACATGTTGTGGGGGTGCAGACTATTTAACAGAGACCAATGATCCAAATTGATCAACATGACATACGCAATTGATAATGTAGGAAACATCAAAGAATTGTACAGAAACATTTGCACGGATGCCCCAAAGCATTTGCAACTTGTTCAAAGAATGAGAAACTGCTTTTTGGTGAGCACAAGTGACACGATGATGTGAAGACTGAACAATTTGTTTTGAGAATTTCAATTCTGATCTGCAAAAATAACCAAAGCAACTGAGAAAAACTGTAATAGATTTTTTTTTTTTTAATTCTTCAATTACTTCCATTGTCTGAGTTCTGTAGTGGTTTATATCAGTGATGTATATATACCAGTGGTATGTCCTGAACAATCCTCAGTGCTTTTATTTATAGGCAACTGACCTTTCATTCCCCAACTACCTCACCATCTCTACAAGAATGGACTCTGGATCTCAGAGGAAAGACAGGGAGACACAGGGTTGGGAAGAAAATAACGCAGAAGATGAGGACCATGTAAACAGTGGTAAATGGAGGAATGTGTCTGGCTACTTCAAACCTGCTGTACTGAGACAAACCAAACTTGAACTGCTTGGTGGAAATAAGGGCGAAACTGCTCCCTGAACAGTTGGGTCTAGCAGATTTGCAGTAATAGATTCTGTTGTCTTGGCTACAGACAGCAGACACTTCCATGTAGTTTTCCTATTTCAATCCCTGATGATAAAACCAGGTATCTCCCAATCTTTTGTGATCTGTGAATTTTTACACGCTGTGATCCATCGTTTTATCGTTTAACGCCAGTGGGTATTGAGTTAAAGATGCTATGAGGAGGATCTGTTTTAACTGGACTCCCTCGCCACCTTCTGGCCCCGAGTCTCACGCACACTGCCGTAAATGACTTTCAGCGAGGTGTGTGTTTGTTTTGGAATTAAATGGAGGTCAGATCAATACAAATCTTCTTTGTTCAAGACGACTTTTACTGAATACAACGCTCAGAGGTAAGGTATTTGCAATGATTTTATTTTGCCTATTGTGATTTTATTTTATGTTAGCTGTAAAGCACTTTGAATTGCCTTGTGTATGAATTGTGCTCTACAAATAAACTTGCCTTGCCTTGCCTTGTCTTGCCTATTTATCAGTACAGTTACATAGTGCTATGATTGGAAACATGACATCAAGCAGACATAGTAGTAGCCGGCTATAAGTAGTGACATCAGCAGCCCGGTGCTCAGACACATCTGTAGGCTAATGTGACAACAAGTAAACACTGTCAGTTTGTATGTAGTTCAGTAGCTGTCGATATTTAGCACAGCTGACAGTCCGGTGCTCTAAGACATGTCTGTAATGTGTAACGTTTGTGAATCCTGGTTATGACCTGCCAGTCATCTACCAATCAGAGCTATCGTAACCTCACTCTTCATTTTATTGATAGACTCTCAAGTTTGAACAGACCACTGCAGAATAACTGCTGACTGTGGGTTGGGATGAGCATTAGTACAAACAGTTTAGTCCCAATGTAATGAAATGATACAGTACTTTATCACTCTCCTGTTCAGCTGTCTTCTGCTCTTCTGTCCTTTTTCTGTCTGAAAGTTTGGCTCCAGTGTCCACCATCACTACAAAGTTAATCACAGAAATCTTTTTCAACAGAGAAAAGCACAGATCTCTGTGTTTTATCTCTTCTCACTTCTAAACTTTGTCAGCTGGCGTGGTGTTGTCATAGAGACCTAGCCATGCCATAAATCAATCTGGTCTTGGTTGCCCAATTGGGAAGCTAAGAAGTAGGAATTTAAAATAACCTATAACCAGTAATATTAGCACCGATAATCTCATTTTAAAGTGTGGATTAGGATCAGGCATATATCTAGAAGAGAGACTTTTCCAAGCTCACTCAGAAACTTCTCACTGCCCCTTTAAAAAGCTATTTTAGGTGACAATCCTCTGGTCTCAACTCAACTTATACAAAGGAAGGACAATGGCAGGGTCTGATAAACTACTTTTTTCAGTTCCTACCTTTACAGGAAACCCCTTATCATTTAGGGCAATACCTTATGAGAGTCATCTGTGAACCACATTTTCTTACTTCAATGCTAATTTGTACAATCCTCCATTTGAAAGATTGCTTGGTCACCTTTGGCACTAATAATAAAAAAGCTCTTTGCTGTGGTTCATGTACTGAATGCTGCTCCTATAAGTTATCAAGTCCAGAAAAAGTTTTGTTGAAAAGCACGACTTTATGGATGTTATCATATGTATTTTATCACATGTATGTGCTCATATCCATTGTAACATGTTGCAACAAGGATGCCAGACATCACGTAAGAACGTTGTTTTCTGTGCAGAAGAAGGTGGTGACCAGCTCCTGCTGTAGCTGGGTTGTGTTGGCAATATAAAAAAATATTTTTCAGGCCTGCTGGCATAGAGAGCAAAGCCAATGACAGAGTCCTAATCTATCTAATGGTATTGTTTGACAAACACACTCTCTAAGAATCAGTGAGTTATAATCTGCTGTAACAGAAGCTACGTGTTTACACAACATCCACCAAATGTGTACCCATGCTCAAATCAGGTTTACATATTGACAATAACGCAACTGTAGTGAGAACATTATCCCTATAGGGATCATCTGCAGACTCCATCATCATTGGACTGATGTCAGAAACATATCTAGTTTACTCAGGAGAGTCAGTAAATTCCTAGCAAGGCTGAAAATACAGTAAATGATGTTGATGGCGGAGGGCATGTCATGTCAGCTTCAGCCAAGTCTAGCGAATTACTAATACTGATACAGTACTGAGATAAGATGCAAGGAAGGCTCTTACATATTTAACACAGCGTACAGAGCCTGCTAAGCATGTATACTTCACAGAGGGGAACCCTCTGGGCCTTCAAGGTATTCAGTGAAGGCCTGATAAAAAATATTGAAAGAATTTTTGTACTTATTTTATTGTAATTATTTTTTTTGTTGTTTGTTTTATTTTGTTTTTATTTATTTTACTCACTGAAATCATCACAATGAGTTTTATATTATTTTTATAAACTTGTCCTGGCAAACAATGGGTTAATATAATTAAACTGGAAATGGACCAATCCCAATTTTCCTTTCGATGGTATCTGGGTAAATCAGTGACACCTTCTGGCAGGCAGGGCCTTCAGTAACTGTAACCAATGCCTGTGTAACTCAAGCGAATGTGGACATAATTTGACAATGACAGCTGTCTTAGCCAATCATATTTTGTTAAGTTGTGGGCGGGATCATTTCCTGTCATCTTCCAGTGATTCGCGAATACTTAATGGATAAGCGCCTAACTGTAGCTGTGAGTGCGTGAGGAGAAAAGAGAAGATCTTGTTGGCAGAACGTGAAGAGAAATGGCGGAAAGTAACGGAGAAGACTGTGTGGTTGCTGGATTACTTGAAACTCCGTTTTCAAGGCTCTTGTCAAGAAAAGCTTGAAATTGCACTGAAAGCTCACCAGCTCCAACCTGGTCTAACCTCAGCGCAGGGCAGAGCGCACCCTCCGCAGCTGTAATTTGGTGACAGGCGCACATGTGCGCACATGTCAACAAAGCCTCAGAGGCTGGTTTCCAGAGTGTCAGGCACATTTTAATGCAGTAAACAATCACAGCAATCACTATTTGATGTAACCGTCTGAACCAGCATATACATTTATATCTATATTAACTGTCCCATCACATCTGATGTCAGATTAAAGCCGTTTGTCATAATGGAAAGTTAACCTGACGGCAGCTGGAAGTTTGATGCACATCTTACAATTAAACAATAAACAGCCTTAACATCTGATACTGAGTAAATATCTGGTTCTCTCATTTCTTTAAATTCAAAGAAAAGAGGGAGAAAAAGGACGAAGAAAAAAGAGACAAAATAAATGTGTGTAACTCAGGATTTACCCGTGATTTCCCATATTTCTCTATTTTAGTTTTTATTTTTAACGTGATCTAAAAAGATGGAGTACATTATTGTAAGGGGGATGAGGAGGAGACACTGGGAGAGTATACAGTATATCACTAAAGGTACGCACGATTTAAGCACAAAGTTGTGCGTACGTACTGTTCGTGAATGAGGCCCATTGTGAGCATAGTGATTGATTTTAAGTTTTTTTTTTTTTTTTTTTTTTTATATCTTAATTTTTTAAGTGTTTGAAGTTGTGTTAGGTGTTGCAGTGTTCAGGCACATGATAAATTTGTAATCCCGCAAAACTATCAATATACTGAACTTCCATATCACATGGTTCTGGCTATTGTTTTTATTTCTTTGTTTGATTGTTTATTGCCACAAGTGGTCCCATGGTCCTACTGAAGGCCCAGTGGCTGGGGCCACGGTTCCCCACTGATACTTCATATTAGAGTAAGTTCCACAAAATGATTTGTGTACTTTCTAAAGACAAAACTTAAGACTGATTAAACAAACTGTGATGTCAAACAATTGTTTGAATAATGTTATAATATAATATATAATAAATAAATACATAACATGACAGTGAGGTAATAAATGCAGAGGTAAAAAAATGATTCTTAAGTATCTTAAATTTTCACCCTGCCCAAGAATAAATCCAAACAATCTGTTTGTGATTTGCAGAATTTCTATTTAGCTGTGATTTTAATAAACCTCTTGAAAAAGATTCAAACCCCTCTTCTTATCTCCTCTTTTCTCCGACTGTCACTCTTCCTCTCTGCATCCCAGTGTCAGCATTGTTCTGATTTCTGTGGAACTGATTGCCTGTCATGAGAAGTGATTGCCAGTCAGACTTTGGATTAAACAATTATGTAAGCCATTTGTTGAAACAGCATTCAATTTCATTGTTTACACATGAGCCAACAACACTGAGGCCAACATGAATATATGTGTGAACAGAGGCACACAAAATGTTGATATTGACACAGGCAGGGGGTAGTGAGCAAGCAGACACACTACCCCCTGTGTGTCTGCTACACACACACACGCACACACGTTTTCAGTTCAGTTTGCTTTCAATAAAACAAATCTCAGCATATTTTAGTAATCTCACCCCAAGCTGTGAGAGGAGTGTCCCAGGAGCTTGCTGCAGCAGAGACTATCATTGCCAACCCACTGCACCAACCTTAAGGACATCTTCTCTTTGCACCATCCACCAGAGCAGGCCTGCCCTGTGGAAGCTATGTGAAACTGGTGAAACTGGACACTCCAGATACATTGTCCATGCTTTCCCCAACATTATAACAAATCTGTTTTATTCTCTACAAAGTCAAGTCCCTGTGTATGAGGTTGTGCTTACACATGGAGGAATGGGGAACTTTTTTCCACTGTGCTTAGCTTTCGCACACAAATGCTAAATCCTAATCTGCTCACAATTCTTCAAAATCAAACACACCTACAGTCTGTATCTGTTTTTCTAAACAGATACTGGGTCTGAAGATGACAACAGAAAAATAATAATCATAATTATAACAAACAACATTTGTTATCTCTTTTTCTGCCAACAGATGTCTTATGTTGTTGTGAATATTTTGTCAGACAAATGCTTGTGTTAAGACAAGTGAAATCAGTCAAATACTGTCCCAACCACATGAATTCATATACTGATAGAAGAAGTGAGGGCACTTATTGCAGTTATTAAGCCTTTAAGCATCATAAACAGTTTGTTTGAGTTGGAATTTTTAATTTCATATAGGTTGAAAGTCACGACACACATGTGAGAAATGTATACTGTCAACTTCAGGGCATACCAACCAGTGATGCCAGTAACGCTTTACTCCAATTTGAGCACTTTTTTCTGTAGCGACTAATCTAGCACATTACTTTTTCCAAACCAGTAATACAGTTCTACAGTTTTATTTAGCCGATGCCAAAATGACGTACAACACAAGCAAGAATTTAGACAGAAAGAAAGACCTAGTTAGTGTGGCAAAAGTTCTACAAGTTATTCGGCTGCAGGTGCTGCTATGAAGTGCAAGATTTTTTTTTTTTAATAATTTAGAGTAATCAAACCAATTTACCACAATTAATTGATGCAACAGTATACTTGATCCTTCAACAACATTCAGTAATTAGTGCTGAAAATTCACTAAGATCTGAGTCTTAGACCTACTGACTCATTCTACCACTGAGGACAAAGAGGAGAAGGCTCAGCTTAGGTGCTTAAGAGTTCCCTGAACAGATGAGTCTTCAGACATGTCTTAAAAGTAGAGAGGGACTCTGCGGATCGTATAGAGTTAGGTAATTCATCCCACCATTAGGGAAAAACAGAGGAGAAGAGTCTGTCCAAAGACTAAGAGCGCGGTCACACTGGCCCTCCAAAACGTGCTGTGCCTAAGCACGATTGCCCCCCTGCAGCGCTGTTCCCCAGCTGGAGAGTACAACCGGTGGTCACACTACCCCAATATGAACCAGACTTTGGCGGGTATCACAGACGCACACGGCCCGCCTTCGTCATTGTGAAGCATCTGTTTACATGAAGCGCGATCTCATCAGAGTCAGCACAATGAGACACAGAGAGCACTGCTACAACTTTAAACTTTTGGACTTATGTTAAGTTGTTTTCGACCAACACAGCCCTCTAACACCCCTGCTTCGTTTAAAATGATTGTCGAGAGATGCGCTCGCGGTAATTATTTGTAATGGATCGCACGCGGTGTCCGTGTGCTTGTGCTCGTGCATGAAGTAAATCGTGCCGAAGCCCACCTCTTCGAAGCGTGCCGAAGCACAGAAGGGAATCGTGCTTGAGCACGGCACAGTTGCGGTCACACTTTCCAAACGTGTTTCACGGCTGAAGCGTGCTTAGGCCCGGCACGATTGGCCAGTGTGACCGCGACCTAAGAGCACTGGTCCTGAATCCAGGCGCATTAGCAACCATCCGACAACAAACCTCGGACCCTGGAAATGTGAGTATTTTAAATGCTGTGTGCTGTGGAGCAGATGTAAGAGCTTTTCCTCAGTGCCCCCCCTGTCTCTGTGTTAGCTTCAGGATGCTAACTTTAGCTGAAGTTAGCCTGTTGTTTTAGCCTGTAATGTTACGGTAAACGAGCTTCGCTGTTTTCTAAACATTGTGCACTCGGAGCTCGTGGTGCCGCTCTCAGTGATGCTGAAGAGCAGGGCGGTATCAGCGGTGGCTCATTTACATATGAAGGTCACGCCAACTAAATCAGAGCGTTCTGAACAGAGAAGCTATGAGAGCCTGGAAACAATGCTGCTGTGCTTCATTTATTGGCTTTTTGGACCAAAACATGTTACTACCATTTCATGAAGACATCAATGATCCATATTAAACTGCAGAAAAGGAGCAGAATATGGGACCTTTAATAGAGGTACAGAAAGTTTCTTCACCCTGCAGCACCATGCTGCCCCAGCATATAGCACATAGCGTACAGCATACAGTGGTCAAAAAACTGTTGTACCCTCTGGGTGAACACACCTACCACACCACCAAGGTTCCACCTTTATAAAGAATCCCATCTGTAATTGGACAAACAAAAATGAAAACAAACCCATTCATAATCTGCCCCTATACAACCAAAGCTAATAACATAAAATGAATAAATAATTAAAAACTGAAATTCAAGTGTAGTATTTTATAAAATTACAGTGAATGGAAATTCTTCTGCTACCAGCTTTAGAATCAAAGTCCATATAGATATTGCTTCAATATGCTAGATTATATCTAAAATTGAGCATATGTAGCCCTTAGCTTTACAACATTTTTCTGGTTGTGTGCAGCAATAACATTTGATGTAGAATGATCCATCCTATGAAAAGGTATGAACAATTACTCTGAATCTAATAAATACAAAGTATTTATGCTGACAGAAGGTTACATGAAACAATCGAATGCTCTTAAGAGAGAGACAGAGAAAAGGCATCCAGGAGGGGTTTGAAGGACAGAGGCTGAAAAGAGAACTGAGCTGAATTGAAGCCGACAAATGTCCTTTTACATAAAATGTTTAAGGGTGATGCAGAGAGAGAAAGGTAAGAAGGGAAAAATGTGTGCTTCTGAGAGTGTTGACTGTAAATAATAGAGGCACTGCAGGTGTCTGCAGTATGTCAGTGCATTTGATGGGTTGCTCAAAGGGTTCAGTACAAAAAAAATCTCAACCTTTCTTCATAGCTATCAATCATTACTAATGACTTCAAACACTGCAGTTCACCTTTACCCTTCTTCTCAGCTTTCACCCCACGTATTTTCCATATTTTCTTTCCCTTTCAGATCACTTTATGTACAGAGAAACCACTTCATCACAAAAAGCAGTGCAGCTGCTGCAGCATCAATCACTGTTTTTCCTTCTGCTGCAGATCTCCCTACAGCAAAGAAAAAACCCTGGGTGTCTATGTCACTGTAATCTCCTACCTGGGTTGGACTCACGTATCCTCTCCCATCTCTGTGACCGGGTTACCCAGGGGATAGACCATTGGATGGACAGTTCTGTGCATCTGACATGACAGCCGCACACACAAATTGACAAGGGTGAATGAGTGATGAGAATGAGTGTGGGGGGCAGGGACTGAAGCAGGAGAGCCCCGCTTGGAGACACCACAGCAATTCTACAGGTTTGTAGAAATTGAAAATGATGAGGAAGGAAGGGGATTTTATTTGAAAATATACCGTGATACACTGTGAATGTTTAGGTCCAACACTAATCCTTGATTTCTTGCTTGTAATATGTGCCTTTATCTAGATTAAATAATGTCAGCACATGTATAAAATGAGGCAGTGGTTGAATATGTGCATCAGTGGCAATGACCAGGTCATGGGAAAGATGCACAACCATAGATTTAAAATGTGATGTATGTGCATATGTGCAGTAAATTTAAAGGATACATCCTTACACCTCCTGATCTGGAACCAACAGCAAGGATCTTCTGCACAGGATCAAAGGCCAAAGCAGTGGGCTGGTAAGGAAAACCATGACGCACAGTCTGCAAGAAAAAAACAACAACAGCATTTGATATGAAGGTAAATGTAATTTGGATTTTCATCATAATTTTCACGTTGTTAATATTTTGCCAACTGTTTAATTACACTTCATCCTTGCAATTTCATAGACACATTTAAATTTTGCAAATAGAGCTCTATGTAGTCTGGCAACAGAAGTCAGTTTGTTGGCAAATCTAAGATCATTAACCACAGAGATAATGGATGCTGCCTGACCATCCATTCCCTAACAGAAGGAAAAAGATTTCAGATCTGTTTGATCTCAGTGAGTGAATGGAAGACAAGGGCAACTGGGAGAACATCTAGTGGTGAGATATCTACACATATTTGATCAAAAATACTAATTTGTACAAGAAAAAAGGGAGTATGAGCAGAGGCCACATGTCAAAAGGCAGGTCAGGCAAATGCTTGGGGCCCCAAGCCAGAAGGGGGCCCCAGGGAGCAGACCAACTTTGAACTTTGAATCACTACAGAGCAGTGACAGTGAAAAGAGTTTGCAAAGACAGCGGGTGAGTCTCAAAGCGATAAAGTTCCATCCTTCCTCCCTCCACTTGTGTTGTTCACTTGCGTCTTAGTCCCTCCCACCAGAGATGCATGAGAGAGACGCGAGAAAATGAAGAAAGAAGAGAGGATGGAGGAGATTTGTTTTGAGAGCAATGGGACATCCTCTCCTCCGGTCACATGAAGCGACATGTTTCAGTGATAACGACGTCAGCCGATCACCCCTTGATCATCTGTCAGTCAGCTCTAACAGCTACAGCTGCACATGTTCGTGTGTGTGCGCGCGCATGTGCGCTGTAATAACTTTGAAAAAGAGAAACAGTAACTGCCCTGCGCCGGCCTTTGCCGCGCAGACAGGGCATGACCGGCGCACTTTGCAAGTTTCCTGCAGTGCCAAGAGAGGCGCAGTCAAGGCGCAGAGGAGCGCAGAGGTGTGCGTCCAAGCCTCCCTCCGCGCAAATGGCAGAGAGGGAGGAGAAAAGCCGTGAGTGAGTTTTCACCAATCAAATGAGCGCCTCTCCTCGCCTTTAAATGCGCTGCGGCTGAGGCGCAGCGTCTGATTGGTCTGAGTGATCCCCGCCACCGCAGAAAGGCCTGGTAGTGGAGTTGGTCAGAGCCGCTGTCCCTGCAGCAGGTCAATGGACAGCGGGGCACATCAGAGGACACGACGCGCGTCACCGTGTGGGCCAGCTCCCGGGACAGATTTAATCTGTTCCTTTGTCATTAATAGGAGAACAAAATGAAGAGACAGTTACACAGCTGGCTTATCCATTCAGAATACTTTTGATCCACCTGCACTCCTGGTTTGTCATCACCAAATAGCAGAACCTTTGGTGATATACTGTATACTCTCCTGGTGTCTCCGCCTCATCCTCCTTACAACAATGTACTCCATCTTTTTCGATCATGTTAAAAATAAAGACTTAAACAGAGAAATATGGGAAATCACGGGTAAATCCTGAGTGACATACATTTATTTTGTCTCTTTTTTCTTTGTCTTTTCTCTCCCTCTTTTCTTTGAATTAAATGAAATGAGAGAACCAGATATATACTCAGTATCAGATGTTAAGGCTGTTTATTGTTTAATTGTAAGATGTGCATCAAATTTCCAGCTGCCGTCAGGTTAACTTTCCATTATGACAAACGGCTTTAATCTGACATCAGATGTGATGGGACAGTTAATATAGATATAAATGTATATGCTGGTTCAGACGGTTACATTAAATAGTGATTGCTGTGATTGTTTATTGCATTAAAATGTGCCTGACACTCTGGAAACCTGCCTCTGAGGCTTTGTTGACATGTGCGCACATGTGCGCCTGTCACCAAATTACAGCTGTGGAGGGTGCGCTCTGCTTTGCACTGAGAATAGACCAGGTTGGAGCTGGCGAGCTTTCAGCGCACTTTCTGCACTGTTTTTGGCACAAAATTGTCACTGCGCCAACATGAGCCTGCTGACACCTCCCCCTGGCGCGCAGCCACACCCGTCTCTGTGCAGACGGTCTACCAAGTTGTCAAATTGGCAGCGCACGGCAGTGCGCCGCACGAAATTAACACTGCGCAGGGTGCGCCAGGCTTGCGCCCCCTGCGCTGTGCCACGAAATTAGAGCCCTCTGTGTCAACAGAGCCGGCTGTGTACAGCAACCCCCTTACACAGAGTCTTCTGAGAAGCTGTGTAAGTGCAACAGGTGCAACATTTATGGCAACAGACATTTAGGTATAAAAAGCAAACACAATGTTTCCAAAGACCATCTCAAACTGGATATTCTTGTTACTCTGTGCTACATGTTATGAAGAAGTCCAGACAAACCTTTGACATTTGACGCAGTGCAAAATAAGCTGGACATAAGCTGTGGGAAATGAAGCCATGCACACAAATTCACCCCAATGACTTCTTGATAATCAGGTGAAAAAGTAAACAGGCATCAGTCTGACTGATTTACAGCAACACTATAGTGGAAACACGATATCATTTGAATGTTACGTGTCGTACATCTGACAGTTGAATCCTAACAAATTTGTCAGATTTCAGATTTTATCGGACACATTTCCAATATACATGAGTGCTGATTCTAAAAATCCCATTATACCAACATTTAAACAGTGCAGTTTCTCAGGATGTAAAAATTGAACAGGAACTTGCTCAATAGCCCAGGGACCCACTCAAATCCTCTTTTGTGGGTCCAGGAGACTCAATACATGAAAACCCATCAACACCCCTGCTTGTGATAATTGAGTTATTGCTGCTTTTGGACGATGGCATTAGTTGCCTTTTTTCATCCTGCTGCTGCTCATTCCTCTTATCTATCTATCTATCTATCTATCTATCTATCTATCTATCTATCTATCTATCTATCTATCTATCTATCTATCTATCTATCTATCTATCTATTGTGAAAGCCTTTAAATCTGATGTTCACCAAGGTAACCACACTCAGACAACCCCTAAAGACTAACACTGTCTCATGCTACACAGCAGCCTCTCACTACAAAAGGCATTCAGCTGCAGAGCTGGTCTAGATCCTGTGTTCTATAAATAGCAAGCAGTACCTATGTCTACCACAGCCAGTCAAGTGCTCTTTGAGCTTCAGTATCCCCATACATGGATCATCACAGTAGGATAGAAAAATCCAAAGATGGGAATTGAGAATTGACTCAAAGCAGAAACACAAACCGTTGTTTCTGACTGAATGATTCTCACTGGCAGAGGAGGGACACGTTTTTTATTTAAAAACTGAATATATGATTGGATGAGCTCAATTTCATTACTAGTCTTAACTTACCATCATCACCATTTGAAGGCAGTGTTATTTCTACTTCTGCATCATGACATTGTAGTTCAGATGGAAATGCTGATTGCTTTAATTTACTGTGACCTGTTACTGAAAGGACTGTTTTCTGTGAACAGTTTGGGAAAGATATTTTTTCTCTGGACTAAAAATGAAAAGTTAAAGACTGAATTTGTTAGATCCCCACAGAAAGAGGGCCCTGTGACACTGTCTTTTCATAGCAAGTTGCATTTGTTCCTTAATTACAAGAGTAGTCATTATTTCTTTTTCTGTCTTTTGCTAAAAAAAAAAAAAAGAAAGAAAAAAGAAAAAAAAAAAGGGGGGGGGGGGGTGCTACAGAGCAAATAAACACACAAAGTGCTGTCCAATCACAAATCAAAAAATGAATAAATAAACAAACTTTTATCTGGAGATTCAGTGATGGTGAACATACCAAACACAATCCTTTTAATGGAACTAACATTAACATTGCTTCCAATTAACCTTAAATTTCAGACACTCCATTAACTTTAACAGAAAGCTGTGATGTTGAGCTCTACACCACTGTCCCAGCTGACACCTCATGCCCTGGGCCTGAGCATTTCATTCTCATGGCTATCTGAAGCTTCTGTGGCCGCTGCAAGGATAACTGAGATCAGTAGCTTGGCTAAGCTTCAATTCAATTCAACTTAGTTTATTTGATAAGGAGGGACAATGTTCATTCATACTCACTTTAAAAAAATAAAATGTAATGTACCCAAATCTAGCTACCAAGCTAATTTCCATTGGTAGTCCCCCCCAGCTTCACTGTCGTGGTGGTTACAATTGTTAGGCTTCCTGTCCGTACGACTTTTTTCTCAGTAATGTTTGGTGGGTTTTTCTCATGTTCATAATGTGGTGTTTTGGAACAGTAGACATAAAGACACTCTGCTCCAGTGGCATTTATTGTTTGATGGTCTACTTGTGACAGATGAATCCAGTTGTGGTCTTCTTCTATGTCCCACTACATCAAATCTGTTTCACTGAATGCTCGGACAAGCCTTGAGCAAACACTGTTTTTATCATATCCAACACTTAGTGTCTCCTTGCTTGGGAGGTACTCAGCTACTGGTTGAGCAAGTAGATTTTTCTTTCTTTAGTCAGTTAATGGGCACATAGAGTGGGTGTGCACAGTCATCGTGGTATGAGAATGGGATTGATTGCAGCTCAATCTGACTGACGTTAACAGCTTTTGTTGTTTATTTTAAACACGTGAATAACCGTATGATTTGTGAAGAGTACTACAACAACATATAAAACCAATGATTTTGTGTTGTCCAGCTTGAGAAAACAAACCTCAATAGTCTGTGTCAGTATCTACAGCACAGTAAAAGTTTTTCTTTGATTATTTCCAGAAATGACTAGTTGTGAAAACAGTAATTTCTGAAAATAATGACCACTCTTACACAGCAGTTATTGACTTGGTGAACAATATAACAAGCCAGCTATGTATGAGCCTGGCTAGAGAAAACACTCCATAGTTTTCTGTCAATAATGGCTCCGTACAGCACAGTAGGAGGCGGTTGTCCTTGATTTCTACAGAATGTACTTTACAGCAACAAATACAGAAGAGGAGCCAATTCAATAGTTTTTCGAAGAACAACAGGAGGATGGGGATACTACTGAAGACAGACAATCTCTTTGGAAAATAAATAAATAAATAGGAGACGGCTTCGGCCCTTCTGTTGTGAAACATGGTGACACCAAAGCAGGTCCTTCACTGGTATTTCTGAGCTTGAAAAGAAGAAATTAAGTGAGCATATTTAAAAGCCTGAACTTAATCTACACAACAAAATCCTATGTGATCGGTTGTGCTCACACAGAGCAAGACTAAATAAAGAAATGGTTGTGAGGGCCATTTGTGATGTGCTGTTAGAAGCAGAAGCACTGATGAGTACTGAATAATGTATGGTGAGAATGGAGTGTGTGGAGAACGTGTGTGTGTGTGTGGGGGGGGGGGGGGGGCAAGAAGGCAAGAAGTATGATGTATATGAAAACTTGCAGTCATGCTTAACTGTTTCATTTAAGAAATGATAAATCAATTAACCGGTCATTCCCTGTCTCCTGCTTGTCAACAACTCAGAGTTTAGTTTTCAGCTCCTCAGTTATTCCGTGGTTTTAAATCAAGTATAACGTTTGATTCCTTTGTGTTGTTTCCCTCATTATATTGGAGCCAGCTTTAACACATGATCAAGAAGCCATCTCTGAACAAGGTGACTGACAAGCTGCTACGTGTGGCGTAAGAGCAAATAAAAGCTTCAAGTTTAGACTGCAGTGAGCATGTGTACTACAGAATGATCAAATGGGCAGTTTTTCAGAAATTGGGGGAAACTGGGCAAACAAATCAATCTCTCCACCTCAGAAAATAAAAATGAAGAAATTAAAACAAAAACATATAATGAATAACTAACACAACAATGATAAACCTGATGCTGCTGATGTAAATGTGACACATCATTTTGCCTGCTGCTGCAATGCTAAAATTAACAGTCATCTGGTAGGAGGCAGGAGTAATGTTCTTCAGACAGCTGAGCAGCTGCAGGCTGATTAAAACTGTAATGGGGGGCAAAGAGAAGGCCTCTGCAGGGTCCCAGGGGCTCTGACTGAGTGACAGCGTAAACAGAGCCAGCAAAGCTCTCAGAGCAGCGTACCTCATGCATGTGCTGTTAGCCTAAATGGACTTTACTTACTGTTAGTCCTGCATTGTTGAGTTTAAGGAAGATGTACAGTTGTCTTGGTTAATGTGTTGTTTTTGTACAGACATTGAGTTTGTACTGTAAGTCAGTAGCCACGGTTACATGAGGAGTTTTTCGTCTTTGCGAATGGAATCTTTCCGAATGACTTTTCTGAAAACAATAGTATACATGGAAAGGAATATTCCAATCTCTGGTCTACATGCGCCGCTGTAATCAAACAGAATAGTCATTGAGGCATGCGCAGAAAAACGTAAACATCAAAAGATTTATCAAAGCTGGAGGATGACAGTTTGTTTATCACGGTGTTGCAATACTCCGTATTGTGAGTTTGTCGTCCGTCCAGTCTTGAAATTATGTTCAGTTCTTTTAAGTTTGGTTTAAAAACAAACTTTCTGCAGCAGTCCAGTGCTGACGGCTCGCCGCCATTTTTAAAGTTGAGGAACAACTCTAGTTGCGTCTTACACCATATCTGAGCATGCGCTGCAAAAACGCACCCTGACAACTTTCAGTTTGAGTGGATACATGAAACCTCAATCTGTTTGGGGAAAGGAATATTCCACCCCTGTGAAACCGATTAAATGTCCATTTAGATTGGCACTTTTCTTTCAGAATGAGGTGTATACAAAGGTTGAATTCTTTCCGTTTGAGCAACTAAACCAAATGCAAGCAGAATATTTGGGTCCATGTATACGTGGCTTGTGCCTCCCAACCCTGGTCCTGGGGACCCCCTGCCCTGCATGTTTTAGATGTTACCCCACTCCAGCACACCTGATTCAAATGAATGGCTCGTTATCAGGCTCCAGCAGAGCTTGATGACGAGCTGATCATTTGAATCAGGTGTGTTGGAGTCAGGAACATAAAAAGCATTCAGGGCAGGGGTACCCCAGGACCAGGATTGGGAAACACTGCTCTAAGTGTGTCCACTGGTGAATGTACTGAATGCTTGTGGCCCCTCAAAAGTAATCAGAGATTCTCAATAATTGCTCATTATGTCTGTGATGAGGTGGTGACCACACATAGGCACAATGGTAGTCCATTGCTACTTTAAGGTAGAGCAACTGTACAGTTGAAGAACAAAAACCTCATGTGAAGCCAATGGCATAAATTCCTTGTTATATAAAGGATGCATTATTCAGTTTCACTGATTTTCCATCAGCGGCGTGTTAAAAATACACTCTCTGCTCATTGCACTGAGAGGAGTGGCAGTGTTTTGGCTCATACTTCGGTTTAAAATCAGGAAGTATCTCACTGTACAGTCAGATACAGTCATTTACAGGACACATCTGTTGAAGAGAAGCATACAGGATGCTGACATCAGGTTGTTATACTACTCTTTTTTTAGTGTGGACATTCTGGGAATGGCAAAAGAGGCAATTGTAAGACTAGGTCTCTATGTTATCCATGTTTATCCTTGTTTATCCTTCAAACAAGGATGTTCTAGAGGTATTGTAGGTTGCTAATTGTGGAGCTAACAGCTTGACGCTCAGGTCCTCCAGATTGATGTCCACCAACTAAGAATAGGAATAAATCCACAGCGGCTCTAGTCTCTCTTAACTGTTTGCTGGTTGAATGTAGACATACAAAACAAAAAAAAACAGCTTCCACGAATAATTTCACTAAAAGTTACAAACATGAAATTACTTTATAATTGTGCATCTTTATTTATCGATGTATTTTCTGGAAGATGCATTGGTCCACTGTCATTGATCACCTGGTTATATTAAATACAGATTCTAAACGGGTCAAATATGAATGTTAAGCATATGTCTCTTCAGATGATGAATGGGCTGACAGTCTCACATGCACCATTTGAAAAGTGTAATTGCAGAGCACTCTCCTGTGTGTGTTTGTTCACCAGTTCATCAGTGATTCAGTCATGGCATCACAGTCTTGCCTTCTACTTGATAGTAAAGGATGAAACAATCGTTTTTCCCCCCATAGTACAAAATCAGCTGACTACATGTTCTATGTCTCTAAACTAACCACAAACTAATTTGTTTGCTGCATGCTTTTATGGTTAGCATAACTGTGCTAACACAAAAAACACAGGACCCTGGTCAGAAATGTGCCATAAATCCTTGTGTACTGCAATCATCTGTCATTTTCTCTTAACATAGCTAGAAATTCAATTCTTAATTCTCAACTACCCTTACTTTGGCTATAAGATAAAATTCAGTGATAAGGTATGAATATATTTTCTATGTCATGGCTTTAGAAAAAAATGTTTCAAGGTAGAATCCACAGGAATGTCTTTTACAACTTTGATTGTCTTTTATGGGCCTCTGTACATGTGTGTCAGTGTCTGTGTCTGCCTCAACCCCCTCCCCTGCCTTTATGTTTATGTTTGGGTTGTTTCGGGACGTTCCTGGGCAGAGAGTAAGCATGGTTAACTCAGCCAATCACAGCACGCCCAGTGCTCAATAGATAAAGCTTATTCCTAAACAAGGGTGAAGCTTGGCTCGACTTTCTCTCGCTTTCAGGCACTTGGCATTTGAAGAGCAGCACAAATCAAAGAGCAGCACAAAACAAAGAGCAACGTGAGTTGGGTTTCGGCTAACCAGGTATGTGTCAAATACCTGTGATGATGATGATGACGATGATGATAGTTTTATTTGTCATTCACTTTTCAGAGCAACAAAATTGCATTTCAGTTTCATCCTGTTTAAGAACATAAAAAAGACAGTGTCAATGACAGGGGGAGCACAACAACAGGAGAACTGATGAGTTTGTGCTAACATGCCAAGTCTCTCCAGAGATGGCAAAAGTACCCTGATTCCACACTTGAGCTGAAATAAAATACTTTGGTAAAAAAAAAAAAAAAGGCTTGAGTAAAAGAAAAAAAGTACTGATTCAAATGTCTACTCAAGCAAAAAGTACAGTGATATGGGTTGTGTTTGTGGTATTGCTCACTCCTTCCCCCCTCCCCTCTCTGTTCTACTCTGCAGGTTGGTGCTCCACCCCTCTCTGGAGATGAAGAACTCAAATCACCTGTCAAACAGGTGGCAGGGGGAGCTGAAAGGCTGTGGGCAGTAGGAGAGAGCTGGGTTTCATTCTGTGTGCCGTGACACAGGCTACAGGAGCAGTTTGATTATCACCTTCTCACAATTTGATCTTTTGCTTAATAGAGACAACATTTGGCTGCAGTGGGTTTCTCTTTGAATGTTTAAATAAAACCCCTGTTACTCTGGACAACTGACCCTGGTATCCACACTCATTCTGGGTAACAATAATCCTACACTGTTGTTCTCTGCACATAGGATAATTCATATGGAGTCTACTGCAGCCATGTTATTGTTTGAACAAACACTACCTGCATAGTATCCTAATGTACTTCACTGTATAGTCCTTTAGGAATTTGTGTTGTACACTTAGGGTTAACACATCACACTTCTGAACGCTGATTGTACAGGTGTTGTGTTATTGTGGGTGACACACCCAGGGGCCACAGATGAAAATAACGAAGGTGCTGCTCTTGTGACGTGTGGAATGGAACCCTCACCTTTGTCCATCTTGTGCAGCTGCCCAAACATTAGTGGTGTGGGCGGAGTGACAGACCTGCTCTGACACACAACACACACACACACACACACACACACACACACACACACACACACACACACACACACACACACACACACACACACACACACACACACACACACACACACAGCTGTGTCTTCTCCTGCGTCCTTTAAAACCCAAAACACATGACACGCATTGGTGTTGCAGAGCCAAAAACTAAAAAATATACAGGCTTAGGCTTTATATATAAAGTAAAGAGCCTTTTGGGGAAATGTAAGGAGTAAAAAGTACTGATATTTTGTTGAAAATGTAACTGAGTAAAAGTAAAAAGTTGTCAGAGAAATAACTACTTTTAGTACACAGTACCTGAAAAATCTACTTCAGTACAGTAACAGAGTATTTGTAATTCATTACTTGCCATCTCGGAGTCTCTCCCACATAGAAACGTGATGCTACAGGTGGTTACTGGGCTGGTGAGTGTGTTCATGGAGTCACGGTCAGAGGCTGTGAGTGTGTGCTGCTGCTGGCACTGAGCCAAGGAGGAGAAGCCCACTTTGAATGGTGTGTTTACTACCAAGCAACAGAAATTCCTGCAGCCCTACTTTTAAACACGTTTCTGTTGGTGGTTAAAAATCGTCCTTTCCCAGTGGTGTGTATGTGGTTTCCAGTTTTTCCAAAGTCTCAGTTGGACTCTTAAAGAACTGCAGTTTTTAACCCATTCACAGTGGTTTCATTTCTTGTAAATGGAGTTTGCTACATGGTATTATCTATTTACCACATAACCAAAAAAAAAAAAGAAAGAAATTAATAAAAGATGGAAAAAGGGAAACCTCACACAAAGACAAAAACAACCGATCATTAAATGCACACTTCATACTTAAAACAGTTTGTAAAACAGGTGAAGTGATGACATTTTCTGACAAATGAAGAGCTGTTTGTGAATCTTGTTCCAATTCATTTGCACAGTATGAGGTGAATGGGCAGGTTGCCTTGTCCCACAGAAAGTACGGACAAAGGATTTGAAAACCCACACAAAATAAAGAGGCGGCTGTTTGTCTCTCTTAAACTGACACACACACACACATACACACACACACACACACACACACACATACACAAACATTTTGAATTTGAATGTTTTATATTTCATTATTATTTAAATTCTTGGTAGAATTTTTTATTAATATAATGTTGTCAAATTTTCTTTTACACCTGTTATGGCCTTATTACAGCATCAAAGAACTACCTATACAAGCACCACTCAAAGAAAATATGAGCTCATTGTTGTAAATGGTAAATGGACCAGTACTTATACAGCGCTTTTCTAGTCTCTCAGGCCACTCATTCACCCAGTCACACCACAGTGACACACTGATGGTGGATTTCCTATAGAAACCATCAGTTTTTATCTAACACTTTCACACCCATCCACACACCACTGAGCAACAGTGGGAGCGATTTGGGGTTCAGCATCTTGCTCAAGAACACTTCGGCATGTGCCTGCAGGAGCTGGAATCGAACCCCCAACCTTCCAGTCGAGAGGCGACAACTCTACCACTGAGCCACTTGTTTGCAGATAGCTAACTCTCCTCCTATTTCTTTTTTTCCGCCTCTGTCTTATCAGCGTGACATTAACTTCTCCATAATGTATCCCACACTGTGGCTTCTGACAGCCAGTTGACACATAGTAATGTGAAACTCACAGGGAGACAATCCACTGAGTCATCAGGAGCATGTGTGGGCTCTGCTGAGAGACAGGGGTGGTGTCCATGCATCGTGCTGTTACACCTCTGAACCCTTTGACCTGATTATGTTTTTTATTATTATTACTTATTTCATGACTTACAACCTTTAAATTAAAACTTGAGAAATATGGAATCGTAACATTGTAACTCTTGAATGTTGTGCTATTTGAAAGTTTGTAATAGATGATTTTTCCAGTTTATTAAGTGTGAGCTACTGGCTCCAAGTCTCCAACATTGTTTGTCTTATCTAATGATTTATAAGGCAAATATCACAACAAATCTATTAAAATTTCTGTGATCCCAATGCCCTTCTTGTGCAGTCTGTTTTACATGCCGTCTTTTTTTAACTTACAAGTCTTTACACTGATAATTATCAACACTGAACTAAATGGTACAATGTCACACTTATAGACTTTAATATAAGTCTGTAGTGTCTGTAACTTCATCCATGTGTTTCTAATACAGAGTTTTGAAGCCCATTCTCCACAGGGGACAAGGCAAAGAGACAAGCCCCTGACGTCTTTGTAAACAGGGTCAGTCTGGTGAGCCATGCCCTGACATGGGTAACCTGTTGGTTTAATATCTTTGGAAATAACAAGTCCCCAACTACAGTGTGTGTCAGTAATGAAGTGGACTATTCAAACCCCGGCTATTTTTAACCAGGCTCTTAACATGTTTATTTTTGCTAAAACTTCTGCTTTTTTAGTTTGTGTGTGTGGCTTTGGGAATCTCACCAGCCAGCCTAAAGCAAAATCTTAAAGTGGACATATCATGCTTGTTTCTCCTTTTCACTATGCCAGACTAGGATGCCTGTAAAGCATTTCTGCCCTCAGTACAAGTCATTTAGTTCCTTCGTTGCTCCACAATAGCGCTCTCAATATCCTCATTTTGGACCATGCTGAAGATCTCATTGAAACGCTCCGTTTGGAGAATGACCTCCAGTAACCTCACAACGTCACAGCCCTTTGTGCTCTGATTGGTCAGTTCTATCAGAGGGGCGGAGGGGGTAGAGCCAGGGGGTGGTTTTTGCAGCATGGCAGTATTTACAAAATCGCCATATTGGATGGGGCAGACCGAGCGAGTTTGCTGTTTGCCAAAACTTCACCGTAAGGCATTGATAGCACTAATAAAATGGCAGAGTGTAGGATACGCCCTTTTGTATTGGACCCGGAGACAGACTCGGATGGTTCTGCAGTTCAGGAGGAAGAGAATCCACCTGGACACAGATCATCTCAGGACGCTTCAGTGTGGTGAGTCAAAGCGGTACTGTAACATGTATAGTTTATACGTGGAAATATAGGTAGACTTCACCAATAAACTATTTCTATAACAGGGCTCCATCCTGCTCCTTCACTTTTCTCTGTCTGTTTTATCCATCATGCTGAAAGTGTAGTCAAAAGATCACCTCTACCATCAGTTTGTCACTATGTTATTACCGCAGCATTATTGTGGTCCAGGTTCACAGTGCATGTCAGAACAAGCATGCAAATATCACAGTCTCACAAGTATTACCACGTCTGCTAGAACTACAGTGTTTTAACTGCTAATTCACCATGTAAAGCCAAGCTGCTCAGCAGAGCAGAGTCCCTGCATCCAGCACTCAGTCAGTCGGCTCTTGGTGGGTGTATCCCTCGGTGGCGGTTGTGTGACTAACTGACATCACAGAGGAGGAGCTGCTTTATCAGGTTACCCCAATAAAAAGAAAGGATCCTCGTGTCGTCACAACGGTTGAAATCTCGCGGCCAACTGTCAATGACCTATTTTCAGAGGCATCAAATCTTGTTCTAGGATATCAGAAAAAATACAATATCTCTTTTTTTTTTAATTCAAGGGGTGTAAGGCTTGTTTCCAAATTTATTATATTATTTGTAAGTATTAAATCAGGCATCAGCATGATATGTCCCCTTTAAAGACCTGCAGTTTTTAACACTTCCAAATAGGCTTTATGTTTAGAGCAAAGGGAAATTTCTCAGTAAAGTTCAGTGATTTATAATTTCCAATTTCTAATTGATTTATTGCTTTAGTTGAGCCTCATTTCCATTCTATCAGCCCATTTAATGTATCATTTCCATGCATGACATTTTGTTTTAGATCTTCTTCAATTTGTTGCTTCAGCATTTTTACTATGGATACAAAACAAAACTGTGAAATCAAAACATAAGAAGTCATTGCATCCTCCCACATTGCACGATGCCGAAATAAGTCATGACTAACTTCTAAAAGTTACTAAGGATGAAAGTAAACCAGTTTCTGTGGTATACAGAATGAATAGATTTAAAGAAGAGGAATGGGTTCAGAGTCTCAGCGTAGGTCTGCTGCCGTATCACAAAACACGACAACATTAACATTACTAAAAAATGGTCAGAGGGGTGTCTTCTTTCTTTTCTTACTTTCTGAAAATGTCTCGTAATCTGCTCTGAGTGTTAATAAAATTCTAATTGAAGTCTTTATATGGGATAAACAAGAAGTTACAGAGATATAGGCTAAATATAAACACACAGCCTGAGCTGCACTGACTTCCATTAAAGACGTTCCCTTCCATGGTTCTGCTAATTGGGGGTTCACTCATGGATTTGTGGCTTTGTCATGAGTGGCTCAGTTGTTTCAGACTCTTCGAGGACAGCCACGCATTAAGCTGTTTACTGAAGGGGAATAAGCTGCCTACATGAAACCAGGCAATCATTCTGTTCTTTTCCAGCACTTTCTCCTCCCTCTCTCTGTCTGCCTGTGTGACTGCCAGCCTGCTGAGGGTGCTCTGCAGCATTCTTTTGAGCTTCTGAATCATACCCCCCCCTCCACACACACACACACACACACACACACACCACCACCACCACCATGAACACCAACATCAGTACCAGCGTCATTCTGTCTTGTCAGGAAGAAAGGGGCAAAACAGAAAAAGAAACTAGAGATTCTCTGACTCAATGGAATGTGCAATCACATCTCAGGATAAGGAATGAAATCATAGAATACTGACTGATCCACATCCCTGTATCACTCCATCATGCTTTCTTGTTTTTGGTGAAAGCACATTAGCTAGGACTGCAGGCTACTGCAGGTCCCTCTGCTGGCTTGTTGTGCACTCTGCTTTATGCAAGGGAGGGACACCGGTTATATCATCGCTTCTACACCAATCGCGCCTGTTTGCTGATGCAACCAGGGGGCTCCTATTCATCTACCTCCTTCGGGTTGTTTTTATCACATGTGTGTAAGCTAGGCTACTGCAGCCAATGCAACATGACGATGACGGTGCGCGTATTCAGGAGCCGGACTGCAGAGAGCAGTGGGAGCTTCAGTGCAGCCTGCACACGTTTCAACCTCAGCGTGCTGAAGTTCCGCTGGAAAGCCTCACACTGCTCATGAACAATGGGTGACTAATAGCTTTATTGCAGATTACCGTCACTGCAGATAAACATGAACCACGAGGACTTGTCTCTGTCTCTGCGCTGATTTGTCTCACACAGCTTCACATCAGAGAACTGAACTGGATGAGCTATCCTTGGTGCTGAACTTAAAACACAGTCAGAGAAGCAGGCCATCCAAAAGCGCAGTGACTGTATACTCACTCCACATTAACTTTCAACATCCCTTTCCACGTCATTACAGTGTGTTCATTAAGCTTACAGCTAGTGGGGATCACTCCATCCACACGCACCGTGGATGTGAAACTGCATTTTAGAAAGCCAGAGTGTTACAGATGAAACCTTTGATCCTCATGCATTGTGAACTGAAATCAAGTAAAACTTCTCATCAACCCACCTTACAGAGCTGAAAGTTTTCCGACACTAGAGTCTCCTGGACATCGATTTCTTTCGGAGTTGGCGCCGCGGTGGGAGTCCCGGCCCCGCTGCTGCACGATGGGGATCCGAGAGTCGCTCCAGGGGAAGAGGTAGTCAAACCGTCTAACACTTTCCGAAACTTCCTCATTTTCTATCGTGTTTCTTCTTCTGGTGAGTGGCAGAGACCACCCTCCTTCCTTCTCCCAGAGTTTCCGATCCTCCCCTTATAGATACGAGATCCCAAATCTGAAGAAGCCCAGCAAAGAAAAATCGTTCCCTGCAGTGCCAGCAAGGTAAGACGGCCCACTCACTCTCAAGTGCTATTCAAAAGTAACTGAAACACCTCATTTTCTCTGTTGCTCTCGCTGTTGTCAAGTACAGAAAAAAGGGAAAGAGAATCAAACAGTCACATGCGCCTGAGCAGCTGTTTTGAGGGCGACAACCAGTGATGCAGATGCAGGTCGCCTGTCTCATATCAGAGCATGCACAGAAACCAGGAAAACTACTCAACTTCCTTTTTGTTGCTCGGGCATCCTAAAGCTGGGTCCATAAAATCCCAACGCCTGAACATATTCCTGCACACCGAGCGGCGGTGATTGACTGTACCAGCCGTTAGTCAGATAAAATGAATTCTAGCGGGTCAATCCACCCTACTCCCACCCCCACCCACCCCTGGCCCAAAAAGCACTTTCAAAGCACTGAAGAGAAGAGACGGAGAGCGAAACCCAAGACGCAGAGGCAATGCAGCTGAACCCGGTTGAACTCCACAGTCAGGCCGTGAAAACAGGAGAAAAACAAGCGCGGAGATAAAGTGGAGAGCAACACGGAGGCTGCGTGCTGGCTGCAGATGAAGGTATGGTTGGTTGTTGATTGGTTGTTTTTGTGCAACATCCAGACATCCAGGTTGGTTTTGTGTCGCTCGTCTGCAGTCCATAAACAAGAGATGGGAGCTGTCCGCGGTGCTGAAGAGCTGTGCCCAGCAAGTCCCGCCCACTCCCCCGTCTCCTTCTCTCTCTCCCCACCTCACAAGCAACTGGATACAGCTCTACATTACAAACAGAATCAAAACGGTGTGAGGGACCTAGGAAACTGGAAACAATATGACTTAAAATGAAATAAACCTTCAGTATTCATGAATCCACCAGCTATACAGTGCTACACTAACAACATCTGAACATACAAATCAAACACTCCAAAAATAAACATTAAATAAACATTACATACAAAACACCAATATGTCAAGTTTATGTGAATATACAAACTAAAATGTTGATTTTACATAAAAACCAAGATGTCAAGTTTACATAAAACGAAACAGATGTCAGTTTTACTTCAAACACCAAAAACTCATTAAACATCAAAAAAAAATCCCATGAATCACATTTCTGTCCCTCTCTCTCTTTCTCTTTTTCTCTCTTACACACACACACACACACACACACACACACACACACACACATGCATGCACAAGTATGTTAGAAAAAAAAGTCATTACATGTCTTTTCGATATGTAAACATGCAAGATAAAAACAGTACTAGCCACTCACGAACAAATAAAATGCCAATATGTTGAACTGTGTTCAATGAATTCAGCCCAAGCTGAGTGATAAAACTGGACAGGGAGGAGAGTTGACTTCTGAGAAGAGCCTCAAGTATTTAAACCTACATTACTTGGTTTAATTTAGTTTGTATCTATTGCTTATAAAGCTCTGAACCTGTTGCTCAATCAACCATGTTACCCCTTTCATCACTGATCAAGACTGTGTCAGTAGCTGTGTCTCAATTCAGGGGCTGCAGCCTCCGGAGGCTGTAGCCTTCAGAGGACCCGGCCCTCGTAGCCTGTGTAGACCGCAAAGGCCGAACTGAAATAAGACGGTCTGGTCTGGTCTACAAAGCATTTCCTGTTTGTCATCCTCAACGTCACACAGCGCCGCCCTCACCTGTTAGACTTCTGTTACTTTCAAACACATGTAAACCAAAACCTCACATTTAAAACAGGATTATTTTTACTTTTTTTTTTTTTTTTTTTTTTTTACTTTGCGTTATTATTATTAGTAGTAGTAGTTTCATTATTATTAGTATTATCATCATTTTATTATTATTATCATTGATAGAGTATAGAACCACCATTTATATGAGAGAAAGGCAACAACATACATTTTCAACATTTGATCAAGTGCTGGGGGGATGATAAATAATAAAAAGTATAAAATACAAGCTGCTGAAATGATTTAATGTTTTTTTGAATTCCCTGTAAAAAAAAAAAAAAAAAAAAAAAAAAAAGGTTTTGTTTTTTTTTTTACCAAGAGAATTAACATTTATGAATATATTTTTATATAATGATGACAAAGATTTATAAAGAACTGTTTTCCACAGGATATTACTTGAAAAGAGCCCAAAAAAACACATTTTCACACAGAAAAACAAAATATTCTTTAGTGTTTTAGAAACACAATCACATAGTTGTTGCCAGAAATCCTTCCTTTCTGGATAAAACAGGACTCCTTTTGGAGTTCGGCTGAGTCCATCATCTTCGGCGTTCATGTGCAATGAATCTTGGGATATGTGAGGCTATGAAGGATTCACCGAACTCGTCCTTCGTGGCCCCCCAAATGGAGGACAGATTCGTCAGCCGCATTTGGAGGAGCCTCTGTATTGGGACAGCCTCTGATGCACCACTGTGACGTAATAAGTCTTCAAATTCAGCCTCCGTAGGCTGCAGCCCCTGAATTGGGACAAAGCTATTGAAAAACAGCTCATTATGTCCAATCAGTTTACCTTACACTGTATGCATATTCATGATGGAAAGACACTGACTGAGCTCAGTGTAGTTCTTGTCAATGACCTGTCAATAGGTTTGATTACAAAAATATTCAACATGGTTTAGAATGATTTGTGGGTTTCAACATGTTTGATGTATTAGTTTATTAATGACAACATAGAAACTTAACAATATCAACAGCCAGTCCCAAAAGACTGTCTGAAATTCAACTTGCTATCTTACTTTTAGGCATTAGGGAATGTGACTCGGACATGTTCCGTTTCTGCACAGTTTGGTGAGGCCATCTTATTTGTTTGAGTTACAGTGCAGTAAATGATAAGTTGTAATAAGTGAAAGAGTTTTAATAAAAATGAATGTATTTTAGTGGCCTAACCTACTTGTTTAAAAAGTCAAGATGCCAAAAGTAGTGACTGAGCTGACTTGTTGTAAAGCCAATCATTGCACGAGGGATTTTTTCCCCTTTCAAATAAACAGCGAAAAGTCATGGCTGGGACTATATATGTGATTATGCTGTATTATTCTACATGATAAAAATGTATTGCTGTGGGATAATGTGCGCAAGCTGCGTCCATGTGACTGTTGTTTCTGCGTCCCCCCCCATTATGACGGCTCTGTGGGTGACATACTGAGGTCAGCATGGGCAAGGTTTATCATTTGTTCAAGCACTTTACAAACAGCTTCAACCCGCCTTGTGTGCTACCACTTCCATTTTACGTCCATTACCAGTGACAGCATTAGTGTGCGGCAAAGATATGATGATTTAGTTCTGTGTTTTTGTGGAATGTGGCTGAGAAAGGAGACCCACAGTAAGGCCATCACATCATCAGATAATCTTGGATGTATTGCCATTGCACTATTGACATGTACCAGGTTCCATCTTTTGACCAAGTCTGAGGGAAACAGAGGTTATTTTGTTTTATCTAACTGTTATCTTAACTTGGCAAATGATTAAAAACTATTTCATACAGAATAGCAGCTGGGAATAAGATGAGTACATTCAAGTAGAAATTATGTAGAAAGGAATGAAGACAAAAATAATATCGTCCAAGAATGGTAAAATGTACTTGTACAAATTACATGCAGGCGTGTGCAGAATTGAACTGTGCAGCATTACCGCAATTTTTACAAGAAGTATGAGTAAATATCTAATGTAACTGTTGCTTATGTGTCAATCTAAAATCAATGGAACCTACTTAAAAAATCCCAGGTATTTACTGATGAATTGATGGGATGTTAATGTATCATAATCTGACTATACAATATTACCTTACAAACAAGTCCATAGTGCAAATAACCTGGGAAAATAACCACTTCCTTTTTAGATACTCTGGTGTGTTTATGAGCTCTATGAATCCTTTATTGTTGGTAGGGAAAATGAAAATGAAAATGAAGATCTTGGTGATAAATTCAGTGATACTTCTTGCGTTGTCTTCATCTCTCACACTGTTATGGGGATGGAAGGCTGTTTTCTTCAGTCTAATGTTAAAGTCAATAAAACCATTTATTCCTTACTGTTTTATATTTTAATCAGACTTAAATACATAAATAAATACATAAATAAATAATAGAATATAACTTTATTTGTCATTGCAACAAGTGCAACAAAATTGCAAATGAATAAATAAATAAATAAAAGATTGCAATATTGAAAATATAAAACAACATTTCTTTTAAAATTATTTGCTGATTTTTTCTTTTCTTTTCTTTTTTATTATTTTTGCAGTCTACACTGCTGCAGATATTTTCTACCCTTACTCAGGAAATCTTTGGGACAATGTGTTTTTTTTTTCTCTCTCTACAGATGAAGTGTATACTCAAAGCTTTATCAATCAGTCTAAAATGATTTGTCTTTGTTATATAAATTTAAACATAACTGACAAAAAAAGACACAACTGAGTATACCACTGCTGGTTATTCAGTATTTTGAAAAACTTCCATACATGCATACTGTTATTGGGTATTCCTCACTGGTTGTTGGTGAAACCAGGTTGCAGCTTTGTGTTGTGGACTTTTGATGGCAGGAAGGATGACCTTTGATTTTCATTTGGCTCACAGACTGGGAGTTTAAATTATTGATGTCAAACCTGCATGCATTAAAATGCTGTCTGAATGTGGCTTTGAAAGCTAATGGGTCATTGATCATAAAAGCAAATTATTGTATTGATACGTTTTCAGTGTGTTTTGTATATAAGCTGTACTTAACTTTCACAACCCTTTTAAATGTTCTGACCTGAAGTACTTCTTACACAGCCTATGAAATAACGTATACCCAAACAGGCTCTGAAGCTTAGAATCTAACCCTAATACACACACATTAGAGTCAGGGACAGAACCCCTGATCTTCTGATTAGGGGACAACTAACACCTTTGCCACATTTGCTCCTGTTTAATGTTATTCTCAAGCGGTTCATTTCAATCGCATGAAGCATTTCTTTCATGAGAGTAGAAGGTATGGAGCATAAGGTATGGATGACTGCTAGGCGCCGCCCTGTTGGCCATGGCTGCTTTTTGCAGCAGCTCTGTCTTCTTTGTCTGTTTCTTGTAATTTTTTCGTCTCTTTTTCGTCGTCTTAGTATTTGGAGTGGATCATTACTTTGTATGGCTCATTGTTGGTCATGGACACCAAACTTTTTGTGGCTTCAGCGATATTTTTACTACTTTTTCTCCTGTGTTTGTCTGGAGATCCTACATGTAACCATGGCTGCATCATACAAGTCCATGTCGTCACTTCATCGCTCACACCTGAGAACCAGCACATTGTCCTCATGTCACATCAAGCCTTACACCAGTTAGCATTGACATGCTACAGGCTGCTAGCAGCTGAGTTCACAGGTAAACAATGCAGCCATGGTGTATATATATATATTAACTACTTGAATTTCAAACACAAATGTCTTATAAATATTCACTAGAGAGCAGGGAACTAAGTGTTGGCTGCTCAAAGTTCCCTTCAGGGGTAGGACCTCCGAACCTCTCTTTCTGCCTCTCTTCGTTTAATTGAACTCTATATTGTGGGTTCATTAAGAATCTGAAACGCCACAATATAGAAAATTCTGTAACCTCTGAGGTACATTCTGCTCTAATTCCTTTAACCAGCCATCCCTAATTTGCAGGCTACAATTCAGCTTCTCGAGCAACCACAGTTACAGAATGCAAGAGAAAGAATACAGTTCAATTAAAAAGGTCATTACGATGCACTGCACCCTGGTGCCCCATGGCATAAAGCTGGTGCGTTTTATTTATTTATTTATCTGCCACAAATCCCCAAATAAGCGGATTATAAGTACTATTGTCCACACTAAAAATGAACAGACACTGACCTAAAGGGTGGCCATGTCCTTGACCTCCCTGTCGTACTGGGATATACAGATCATTAAGAGCATCCACAAAGTATTCACAGTGCTTACATTTTTCAACATTTTGTCATGTTACATCTTTGGGTAATTTGGCCCATTCCTCTGTGCAACACCTCTGAAGCTCCATCAGGTTGGATGTGGAGCGTGGTTGCACAGCCTTTTTCAGATCTTCCCAGTGACGCTCAATCGGGTTCAAGTCCGGGCTCCGCTTGAGCCCCTCAAGGACCTTCACACAGTTGTCCTGAAGCCACTCCTTTGATATCTTGGCTGTAGTCTTAGGGTCATTGTCCTGCTGAAAGTTGAACCATGGCCCCAGTCTGAGGTCCAAACATCTGGAGCAGGTTTTCATCTTTCCCTCAATCCTGATGGGTCTTTTGTTCCTGCTGCTGAGAAACATCCCCACAGCATGATGTTAACACCACCATGCTTCACTGCAGGGATGGTATTGTCCGGGTGATGAGCGGTGTCTGGTTTCCCTCAAATATGACACCTGGTATTTATTTATTTATTTTTTACTACTTTATTAATCCCAAAGGGAAATTCACGCATTAGGCTTAAATCTTTGTCCCATAAGACGAGAGAATTTTCTTTCTTATGGTCTAAGGGTCTTTCAGGGGCCTTTTGGTGAACTCTGTGTGGGCTGCCTTGTGTCTTTTACTGGGGAGTTGCTGCCATCTGGACACTCTACCATGGGGACCTGATTGGTGGATTGCTGCAGAGATGGCTGTTTCAATAGTTCTATTTTTTTTTAACTACATTGAACATAACATTTAGTTCAAGGAGCTTGCTAATCCTGGTGGATTTACCTTGACAGGACCATAAAAAATGTTGGCAGTCAACTATATACTATTCATTTAGGGTACTGATGGCAAACACCTCACACTGAGTGGTGGTCTAACACATTTTTTTCAGCAGTATACGTCAGTTTTTTTATGTTCAGCCTGGCTGGTGTTTCTTTGCAGAGGATGTGACAAACAGTAGTAGCAAAAAGTAGTCCCACCTTGCAGATGAATAAGAGCCACAACTTAAAAACTTGTAAAACTGAATACATAAAGTTTCTTAAGAGCAACAATATGTAATCGTTAAGTGATGAAAGAATATGACAAACTGAATAACAGATGGAAAACAGGGTCAGCCATGAAGTTATTTATCTTCATGCTGTAATGGAAGGAGAGAGTCAAGAGCTCCCTCAAAGTAACCAATCTATAATGTAATCTTCCCAGGGAAATCATCAGTCATTACAACCAGCCCTTGAGATTTCCCCAACAAGCACTCACATTATAAATCAGCTTTACTATGACTTAAACCCATCCATTTGTAGTCCCAGAAGAAATAAGCTCAGATATTTCAAACTTAATTTCTCCTGTTTGATGAATAATTGGAATATTTTTCTTCTACAAAACAAGATAAAAAATGAAGATTTGTGTGTTTTTTTTCTTGCACTACAAAGATAGACAGATGTATAGCAAGAAAAAACCCACACAGTAAAAGAGGCATCACAAGTTACCCTCCTGGTAACCCAGTGTATCCAGCCAACTCTTTGGCTTGCCTTGGCAGATCAATGGCACAGTGAGAGGTTAGGTTTTTAATTGAGCTGTCCTGAAGCATGGGGGATGTTTTAATGAGGCTTGGTCTTCTTTTCATCCTGACCTTTTCGACTCTGCCCTACAGGTGTCCATCATTTCACTTAAAAAGAATGTACGGGTTCTTCAGTAAATATCTACCTCACAGCTGTCAGTCACACAAAGCTCCTCTGCAGAGAATGACATTTCAACATGAATCTAACACAGAAACCAGGAAAGAAGACGTGTCACTAGTGATTACAAAGGTTACAGGTTTGAGTACATGATCCCCACCAATTCTGACAAAGGCTGGGAGATGACCAACTGAGGTACTTAGATTAGATTTTCATTAGGGCTGCAGCGATTAGTCGACATAATCGACAAGTCGACGATTAAAAATTCATTGACGCAAATTTTAATAGTCAACGCATCGTGCTATTGTTTTTATTGTCGGTTTCACATGGTGAAATCAAATACCAGGGGGTAATACTCATTCGTAACTTCAGTTCACAGCATGAGGTGCTGTGTTATTGGATACTTTTATGGGAAAAGATCACTAAGTTCATACGTGAGGAATATTGAGGAAAAATCTCCACTCCCAGAGAGCGCTGTGCACTGAGGGAGGCTCTGCATCCCCGGCATGGACAGCCTGACAGCTCCCGGAGTTTAGCGTCTGATAACGTGATTTAGAGCTTCTCCTTCACTCTCTGTTACAGACAGTTTTTCAGGATCTGAGTCACAAACTAGTGTCAAAACTCCCCTAACTTTTAAAAGAGAGGACATTTATGTGATGGAGCACTTACTGTCAAGCTCACACTGCACCGATAACACTCAGCGGGGAGGAGAGAACCTAACTCTGGGTAAATGCAGTGAAAATGCAACACACAGGTTGAATTATAAAGGTCTGCACATTTTAAAGGCCAAATCAGGTTGAAACACAAAATAACCATGATTAATCAACTAATCAAAAAAATAATTGATAGATTTGTGGACTTTAGAAATAATTGTTAGAGTAAACGGACTGGCCTTTTTATTTTTTATTATTTATTTTACAAAACAATGTTGTTCAATTAGCTCTGTTATAAGATAGATTGTTTTGGCATTTATTTGGGCTACATTCTGGTTTTGAAATCATTGAACAGAAAAATGATTGTTAGACTAATCGTCCAATTAATTGTTAGGTTAGTCGACTGATCGATAAAATAATCGCCAGATTAATCCTTTTAAAAATAATTGTTTACCCCCAGCCCTAATTTTCATATCTTATCAGTAATGAGTCAGTCGACTCTTTTGTTTTAGTTATATATGGAAACTCTAGGAAATGTACATTCAAAACAGCAATTTACTTTTAAGGGTGTAAGCCCCGACCTACACCCCCATTCAATAATCATGTGTCCCTAAAATGGTCATTTCCTTTATGAATAATGTCAATGTAAGCCTATAAGTTTCTTATGCAATAGGAGTCCTAAATAGTTTCTGTCCAGCACTACTGGGATGAGAACACTTGGGGAAGAGGGAATCTTTACGTGTATGGACTTGCTGAATGTGACTGAGCAGGAGCTCCAACAAAGTCACAATCTCTTGTCCTGTCCTCGAGCACTTTGCTGTCTAGTACATAAAGAAAACTAAGAATCCATCTTTATCTATTTAGCACCAAATGATAACAGTATCTCATGACACTTTTCAAAGTCATTAACAGTTCTAGTCCTGTTAATATTAACATCTAATTTTATAACCAGAGACCTAACATCGAGACAACCCACCATAGGCCTGATCTACCAAGATCCCAAATAACCAGCACTTGATTGCACGTGCAAACTAAAAAGTTTCACTTGCTATCAGTGAGCCTGTTGTGAGCAATCTGCTATGATAGCTTGTGCAGTTGACAACAGGGGTAAACTGCCCTCTTTAAATGAGTATTTAGTGCATGTACAGGCTGTCACCATGGAAAGTTTGGGGGAGCAGAGTGGCCCATGACAAACTGCTCCTTCTCTTCAGCAACATTCTACCACACAGAGACACCAACTCAGTCAACATGTTTTTGGAAAGTACTTGAATTTGAATTAATAATGTTTATCGCTTACTCATGAAAGCCCCAGAAAGTGTGTGGAAAAAAACGCCTACTATTTTCTCTACAAAAACCAAAACTAGTATCTGTGTCCTGAACTCAGTGTTTGTCATTTGACAATGAAAAACACAAAATACTAAAAAGAAAGATCATTTATTTCACACTGTCCATGAAAGAACATGAGTTGAACACTTCTTGAATGTCGTGTTGGGTTTTTGTACTGTCCACAGGTACTTCTTTAGATTTCACCACTGACAGAACAGTCGTATGCTTTTTCAAAAATCAATGCCATCCCATCAAACACTTCACTTGTGTGTAAACTTATATACATGTGTGTATTCAGAAGTAAATGTCCTGAAAAAGGTTTCGAGCCATTTCAATGTAGGCCTCTTTCTCTTGGGCAGTCATCTGCTCCACCAGCTCTGGTCTCTGGCTGACCTCTTGGTATGAGAACTGTCTGCCCCCTACTGTCACCATGGGCTCATCTCCCACCTCCTCAAACTCATCATCATCTTCGTCATCTTCAACGGCATGATGGTGAACAGCTGTGGTAACTGGGGGAGAGCCATCATCTGATTCACTGGTGTCACTGTCAGAATCGCTAGCATTAGCTATGGCAGAGGGGAAGCCCCTGGTTACAGCACTTGCTCCACCGCCACCTGCTGCTGCCACACTCCTCTTCTCATGGATGAGCAGGGCGCGCATCACTTCCTCATTTTCATCTGCCTGTCCAATCCCATGGCCTGCCTCTCCATCCTGGGCTTTGGGTGTCGTGTCTGCACCTGCTGAACAGAAATGAGTCTTCAAAATATATTTTCAATTCCAAACAAGTTCCTCTTATTCCACCCAAGGGGAGGTTTGTTTAGGAAGATTCTTATCTCAATTACACTTAGAGTAATCAATCCCCACTCCCACAACTTGAGCTTCTTTAACTAGAAGCCAATTAATAATACTGATGCCTCCTTTGTGAAGTTTCACAAATGTTGGTAAGACTGAAGTTCAAGCCCTGAATGAATCTCTGGTCTTGGACTACAAATTGAAGAAAGTGTGAACAGAATATCAAGTGATAGCAGTGTGTGGTTTGAGTGTCTTTTGAAAGCATGCTGCTAATGAATATTATCAAACAAAAAAAAAAACAATTCTAAACAGCTCAAAAATAAAGCCCAGTGGCTGCTTGGCCTGTTTCAAAAGCAACCTTTACTTACGGTTCTTCAGGATGTCAGGCTCGCTGTAGGCACCTTGCACTGTACTTTCAATCAACCAGACAGGTCTCTCCTTTGGTGCTTTGCCCTCATTAGCCTGGTTCTGATGTTCCTCCTGCTCCTCCATGCTAATGACCACATTCTGGGTGTACAGGTCAGCGTATGATGAACCTTTGTTTGACCAGGCTTCACGATGTTGCCCACTTGAGTTTGGTGCTGATGCTGCAGAACGTTCACGACTGGTAGAGAGAAATTGAGATCCCTTACATGAAAGCTTACCACAGAAGTGAAATGTATTTATGGAACTATTTAAGCATGTCCAACATACTGCCTTTAACTGTGAACCACAATGATACTTCAAGACTACAAAGGCAAGATGTGTTGAGCAGATACACATGTAGAGTATCAAAAAGTCACACAAGGCAACTCCTGTCTAACAAAACTCCTTTTTTACACACGCTTAAAGGGACTGTTAAGTTTTTTTGAAGTGGGGTTGTATGAGCTCTATGTGACCACTAAGGACAGTAGAAAGTTGTCTCCTCTCCCTCAGTAAGACACAAACTTTAATCGCTGGTGACGAGGAATAGACACTAACAGGGACAGACGGTACCAAATTCAAAGGCTATTTTCTCTGCCTATAAGAACTAAAATCAAAAAGTAATACCACAGTTTAAGAGTACGATACATAAAATATTTTTTAAGTGCATTAAGTCTTCGGAAGTATAAACATTTATCTGGACCTAACTAACAGGTCATTTATCCTTCCGTGCAGCGCTAGTGCGCTCCGTCCCCCCTCCTCCTTTCAGCTGTAGGAAATGTAAACAAGCTATGCTTCAGGCGCCGGTTGTAGCCTCGTGTAAGTTTGATCAAGTATCATAATTCTTTTGTTTGTACTCTAAGGATTGTGAGGCAGCGTAGGAAATTCAAAATGAGTGACTATGACAGTGACGATGAAGTTCCATTCACTTTGGAACCAAAAGGATACCTGTATGAACCGGAGTACACAGAAGAAGAGCTGCTACAGATGGCTACTGAAAGGAATACAGAGGAAACATCCACAGACAGCTGAAAAATAGCATCTGTCCGTGGATGAGAAAATAGCCTTTGAATCTGGTACGGTATTTCCCTGTTAGCACCTATTTCCTCGTCACCATCGATTACAGTCTGTGTCTCACTGAGGAAGAGGAGACAACTTTCTACTGTATCTAATGTCCTTAGTGGTCACATAGAGCTCATACAACCCCACTTCAAAAATACTGAACTGTCCCTTCAAGGATTTAAAAGATAGGAAGAGAGGTCTATTTCTGTGAGATTTTTCAGAAGCTGACCTTAGTTTGAGGGCAGGGATCTCAGCAGGCTCAGGTTCCAGCAAGTCATGAGACAAGTTCACATCCTCTGTCTCACGTAACAATGCATAGATGGGTTCAATCTGTTCATTGAAGCGTGCCACAAGTGTCCTGGCATCTGGACAGATAGACTCATCCTCCTCTACCTCTGTCTGGCAGAAAGTGCAGCGAAACGTACCTGCTCATTGAAAGAAAGATATAGGGGATGAAGTCCAGGTATTGTAACTTAACTTGAATCTTGCAGCAGAGTTGTAGTGGGATACACTTTGTTTGAGCTTCTATGAGAACAGTAACAAATTTTCAGTCATTAAAAAAACTGTAAAAAAAAATCTGAGGATGTAGAATGAAATGTCCAACTAACGCAGGCTGATCTTTTACTTTAACAACTGCAATGCCAAAAGAGCTGCAACCAATAGATTCTGTATACCTGTTAATCAGGATAAGCATCCTGCATAGTGTAATCGAAGAAAACCACATCTCAAAATTCATAAACACATTCCAGTCATTTAAAGGCTGATTTTGCTAAAGTGAAAGACAACTCAGGGTATTTTAAAGCATTTACCAGTCATGGGGTCAAATAGCTGATTGGCCTCTAGGTCCGTGAAGGTAGAGTGGCAGCAAGGGCACCGGAAGGAGGCACGATTCGTTGAGTCCCGCTCATCTGTCTCAATTCGCCGTCGCATGTGATCCAACTTATATTTGACTACATTAACCAGCACCCTTTGGGAATCGTATTGAAATATTGATAACAGAGAGATTGCAGAAACATCTATAGAGTGTTTTCAAGTGACGTTATCAAATTGAGTTTGACCATGTTGGAGGCACTCTGCTTGAAGAACGGAGAAGATCGTGGCGAGCTAAGCTACATCAGGATTTCCAAGGCAATCATCTGTCTTCAATCTCAACATTTGAGTCTGTTTACAGCATTTCCTGTCAGGTAGGTCATGTTCTCTGCCCATAGCATCTTAGAGTAACACTTTATTCAAATTAAATATATTATGTTAGAGTATAACTTCCATTAAAAGGTCATTCACTGCAATAGGTAAAACTCAGTGTCATACAGGGGCATTTTTAAAGTGCCAGAAAGTGAGCCTCTCCCAGAGAACATCATTTATTCCATGAACCCCTCTCACATGAAAAATATACTAGTGACATCTATGATTTTATACCTTTAGGTAGATGATGATGATAAAGATGTTAACTCTTTGTACGGGTCTTTCCCACTGTTTTTCGGTGTAATTTTTCAAAATATATTTTTCTTGCTGGCTGAGTCCTCCACTATAGGTTTTAGTGTGCTTCATGCATTCTTCCACATTTGTTGGCAGATAAGACATCTTGTCATTGTATTTTACAGCACATTTTTATCTCTGTCCTTCAATGTAACGTTTGTGTACCTCCAATGTGGCCGCACATTCAGAGAATTACTCAAATCGTGACGTCAGTGCAAACACTCTATTGATACAATCAATTGTATACATGCAACAGAAAATGATCACCTGTAGTTGATGAAATAGTAGTTGTGCCTCGTTGTCTTGCCATCAGGAGCTGTTTCTACTCTCATACGGCACTTAACAAATTTGTCTGATTTCAGGGTGTTGAGTACAGAGCGAAGCTGTTTCCGGTCAAACTTGAGCAGCTCCAGCATATCCTCTTCTCGTACACATGGATTGCGAATTAGCACATCAAGGGCCAAGGCGTGTTCAATTCCATAGAAACCCCTCACTACCTGCTTGGCTAGTCGCTTCAGTGCTGCTGGGACCTCTGTCAATAGCTCTGGTTCAATCATGGCTTGCTGCGTACACAAGAAATAAAACCGTAAATTTACATTTAGAATACATTAAGCAGCATGAAAACAATGGGATATCTCAAGGATGGTAATGGAAAAAGAGAAATCAACCTACCTTTAATCGTTCTTTTTACTTAGATGGCTTTGGTGAACTGTGGCACGCAGTACCTCAGTCTGAGTGGTGAACATATATGATGGCAAACCCTTATCATGTCACAGCACCTGGTTTGGGGTTATCTAGGTCTGATGAACACATAATGGCAGGTTAAATCGCTTAACGTTCTCAAACATTTTCAGAAGAGTTAGAGGAAAACGAGCTAAACAGTAATAACGGTTTTTCCACACCGCATGGAATCGTTAACATACGGTCATTTCAGAAATAGCTCTAAACGTGCTTGATATTTAAAACAAACTAATAAAATCTAAATACCAAGAGCACAAATGATGTCGAGCTACAGGGGGTTATGCGACCGGTATTTTGCTTTGGAATTCTTGAAAAATAAAAGATGTTAACCAATCAGGCTATAAGCACGCACAGGGGCTCCATGATTACAGCCACCTAGCTACACAACTCACCAAATAAAACTACGTAACATTAAGCTAGTACCAAACTTGAAACGAACAAGGCAGATAAGGGCAAATTCTCAGTGATGTTAAGCTAGCTACCAGTTAGCGATTGACAGAGGAGATAGTATTATAATTTCTTTGAAGTCACGCCACTGTTTTACGTTGCCTCTAGCTTACAATAATTACCACTGTTTGGCCTAGCCTCGGGTAACTCCGGATTTGAGGTAAGTTTGCAGGTTATAACTTTGGTTATGCAGCTAAATCCGTTAGCCAATGGTCATGTCAATCTTTTGTGATACTCCCAAACTTCAATGCAACACAGACATGCAAACAAAACCAGCGTCGCTGTGTTAAACTATAGATTACGTTGTCTCTACTGAACTCAAATCACGGACAAAAACGACTCAGCCTAAATATTGCGTAGTTACCAAACACACTTTGATGCGTTGGGGAAAGATACCGTTAAGATTATCATAACCACCTTTTCTGTTTTCCTTGTCGGGTGCCTCCTGCTTCACGTCTTCTTCTTCGTCTTCTTCTTCTTCTTCTTCTTCTTCTTCTTCGAAAATATTACATTACTGGCATTACTGCCACCCTTTGGTGTTTATTTTAGTTTCACTTGAAACACTAGTCTCGAGTCTATGGTCTCGCGACAAGAGTTAGTCTAGAATAGAAGAGAAGACAGGACCCAATAGCAGCAGGGTTAAGTTGATCGTCATATATTTTGTCGAATGGCACGGCTTCCTTAGCTGGAGGCTTATGTTATCAACCAATAGAATTCTACATTTACGGATTCGAGGGGTGGGGGCTGTCTTTACTGTTTTCCGGAATACTGCTGGCACAAACATGGCTTCTCTTGACAGGGTAAAAGTATTAGTTTTAGGAGATTCCGGTAAGTAAAGTGTGTATATCCAAATAGACCCCGTTACAAACGTGCCTCCTGATTTGTGTGTGATACAGAACAAACATTAAGCGGTCTGCTTACGAATTAAATTTTAATTAAAGATGTAACTCCCAAGATGAGTCTGTAGCAATAATTCTGCGTGTCGGTACCTTGTGCAGATAAAGGTATTTCGTAGCGATGTCTTCTTTGTTTACAGCCAGTTAGCACGTTATAATGATTGTGCTATGTTTGTCAGGCTTCTTTACACCACTTCTATTAAATAAAGAATCAAAAGTAAGTCTCGTTAGTGACTTGCAATTTCCAACTACCTAAGTTTAACTGTTGGCCTGCATTTTTATCTCGTCAAGGGGTGGGCAAGTCTTCCTTGGTCCATCTCCTCTGTCAGAACCAGGTATTAGGAAACCCATCATGGACTGTTGGGTGCTCAGTGGATGTGCGGGTAAGACAATGTTTAAAAAAGTGAACATTTAAATCAAGTACCTACAGTTCTTCTGTGTGCTTCACATATGTGTATTGATACTCCAATCATTAGAATACTCATTAACTTTTCACCTACAGGTCCAAGACTATAAAGAGGGAACCCCAGAGGAGAAAACGTATTACATTGAACTCTGGGATGTTGGAGGATCTGTTGGCAGTGCCAGCAGCGTCAAGAGCACCAGAGCTGTCTTCTACAATTCAGTTAATGGTGATTATGATTTGTATTGATTATTTTGAGAGATCTGAAAACTTTATTCTTGCAATTGACAGGATATGACAGATTTTTTTTCTTCCAGGAATAATATTGGTGCACGATTTAACAAATAAGAAATCCTCTCAGAATCTCTACCGTTGGTCACTAGAGGCACTTAACAGAGATTCATCTCCAACAGGAGTAATAGTTTCAAATGGGTAAGTTGATGTCTTAGAATTCCAAGAAAGTAATAACTGGAATTTCAGTGTTCAAATTTAGCTGAAGACGGAGGTCTGGAAGCCCCAAACTTAATCCACCAGTAGCCATTTATTAAACTGTGGTTACAACTACCATTGCACATTTAAATCCAGCCTCTTTGAATAAAACCTATCCACTGTGTTTCTGTGCTCACTTCTACAACAGTGTTAGTTACTGCACTACTGAGGCTCTAAAATGATGAGGAATTTATGACACTGCATCTGAAGTTGAGCTTCCTAAAGACGTAATCTTTCTTTCAGCAGTGATTATGATAGAGAGCAGTATGCTGAGAACCCCGTGCCTTTACTCCTGATAGGCACAAAGTTTGACCAGATCCCAGAGTCCAAACGCAACGAAGTTCTCACACGGACGGCTTTCTTGTCTGAGGACTTCAACGCAGAGGAGATCAATCTTGCAAGTCAAACTTTTCATTCCTTCAAAGCTTTAAACTTATTTGCAATCACTACTTATTTCATTTGAATTGAAAAACACATCTTAATGTTTAAAAATAATCACTTTAGCTGTTAGCCATTGTTGCTTCCTGAAGGTTTTCTTTGCCATGAAGCCATGTAAAAGGTTCAGTCATACCTTTTTGGGGGGAATATTCAAAGACTTATTGCAAAATGTTGAAGAGTTCATTCAACAAGTATGACTGAATGTTAAGTAGATAAACTTGAACTGGGTTAATCTGGTATCAAGGTTTAAATGACTCATATCCAGGGATGCCGAGATCAGTTTTTGTTGTGCTCGTTTTACATGCTCTGATGTATTAGACCCATGACACTGGTGTGTATGCAATACTGAACGCCCAAAAACAAGGTACTGCTGTTCTGAATGTAGCACAAGACAGCAGCAGTTTCACAAATACAGATGCCAAAGGCTGTCTGCTTTGTCAAAAAAAAGAATGATGTGACCACTTATTTAATCTGTTTCAGGAAGAGAATCTTATTTGAAATGTGTCATCTTTTAATGAAAAAGTTTGCCTTTAGTGACACCTTGTGGCCACTTTGTTTTCTCAGGACTGCACCAACCCAAGATACCTTGCAGCAGGCACATCTAATGCTGTGAAGCTTAGCAGGTTTTTTGACAAGGTAATAATTAGTTAATTAATTAGTGTGAATGATTTAAGAAATCAAATGTCAGCCATTCAGTGTAAAAGGCACTGTCAATGACCAATAACATTTCATTTTTTTTGTGAATCTCCTAACAGGTCATAGAAAAGAGGTATTTCACACGAGACCCAAGTCAGGTTGGTTTCCATTATTCATCCTTTATTTATCTGGAAAACAAATAGTTTCATGATTGTTTGAAATGCAGGGTTAGCGCAAAAACTGAATAACCAAGTGATGAGTGTTTTTTTTCCTCCACAGATGACGGGCTTCACAGATAGAAAACGATTCAACTTCAAAAGTTTGCATTATGACTGACAGCAGTGCTCTGGTTTGATTCCGGCCTATATGGTCTTGTACCATGAGTGATCTATTACACCTTCAAACAGAAATGATGACCAACTGTTCTGTCCACAAAGTTTGGGTTCTGCTTACTTGTGAACTAATACCAGTCACTATGAGCCGATAATCATTTTGTCAGCTGCTGTGAACACTGATGAGTTTTGGCTCTTTTTCACCGTGGCCTCTTTCGTTTTTAACTGTATCAGTGATCACAACTTCTTCTTTTGTCTTTTTTACTCTAGCCCTTTGATTTTTTTTCTCCCTTGCTGCTTTTATAGAGTAAACACACACATACTGCTATTTCTTTGTGTTTAAATTGTTTCTGTTTTGAGCTGTTTGAGTGTCTATACAAGACAACTGTCTCTTCAGATCTGTTCTGTAGCGTACTCTTATGTTGTCACGCCCAATTGCCTCTCCTCTCTAGACCATTCAAAAATTGGCACTGTACTGACATGCACCATTAGTGTGCCAGTAAAATGTTAAAATTATGCCTTAGAGCAAACCATTGACAATAACTGTGGACACCACTTGTGCTGAGAGGTAGTAATGTTTGTAGCCATAACATCTTTTATTCCCTTAAAGTGTAAGGCTTTTGCAGTATCCCCTATCCACACATTTTTTAATTTTTTTTTTTTATTTTTTTTTTCTGCAGAAACACCTTGTTTCCTCTTTTTTTATTTTAAACTTTAGCTTATGGAATGTCTTGTATCCATCCATCTTCTATTCCACCTTTCTATGGGGACTATGACAGCACACACATACACCTACCGGTAATTAAGAGTGACCAATTAAAATAATAAACTTTTTTTTTTTGACTGTGAAAGAAAGCCAAAGTTCCAGGATATGCAAACTCAACACTGCTAGATACCTGTTGAGTCGAGTCGTCGAACCAGGAATCTTCTTGCAGTGAAACAACAGCACTAATACCTGCAGCTGTGTACAGCTAAACCTGAGAAAAAGAAACTGTATTTGTTTCAGGGGAACTTAGATTAGATAAATTGTTGTCTTTGTTTTATGTTTTGGAAAAACTCAGTGTGTGAATTTTCAGAGAAACTTAAACACATTTAAATTTAATTTTGAAGTGCTGAAATGAAGCACTTTTAAACATTTGTATCTGTTATCAATGCCCGAATTTATATATATATATATATATATATATATAAATATATATGTGTGTGTGTGTGTGTGTGTGTGTATATATATGTATATATATATATGTATATATATGTATATATATATATATATATATATATATATATAGATATAGATATAGATATAGATATAGATATATATTTATATATTTATATATACATAATATTAATATTACATAATGTCATACATAACATCAACCACTGTATAGAGACTGGTTGCGTGCAAAGCTGGATGTTTGAAGTAAACAATGCTCTAATCTCTAGAGGAAGTGATGACATCAAACCAATGATGCGTGATATCTGGAATTTTGCTCTTGGTTACAGCTTGCTTTACCCTAGGTAGCATGTAACAACTAACATCACAGGTTTCTTAATTTCAGAGAATCTGCCAGGTTTCTTTTTCTTTGTTGTTTTTAAGAATTATACCTCAGTACCAACTACAAGTTAAAAAAAACAAAAACATAAGCAACAAGAAAAACTGCCGCTGTCAGATATTGTCACAGCTGCCATCAGCTCTGTGTCCGTCACGGACTGATGTCAAAGCATCTGTTCATCTGTGATGCAGTGAGTGATAGGTTTGACAGTGTAAATGAAACCAGATGAGACATGACTTCCTCATTCACAGAACGAGGTCAGCTAGAGGCTTGCATGTAGTGCCTTCTCAATCAAAAAGGTTTTTCTGTTTGTTAACTTTTTTAAATCTTACCAGGATTTATAAATGGCTCCCTTACCTGCAGACCCTAATTTGCCAGGCTATGGCAGCTGCATCTGTAGAGTTTTGGTTTATTTTCTGTCATTTTCAAACAATTTAGCTCTCAGATAAGAGCTGTCCTCAATAGTCAGTGGTCATAGTTCATATGATGTTTTGCCAAAATTCTGTCAGTTGAACATCAGCTGGTGTTATTGCTCTGTCTAACTCTGTTTTCCTACTGTCTTTGTGCAATGTGCAGTTGGACTGTGTTTAGAGATATATTTTTTCTAATTATTTTCCAGTGTCTGTTTTAGTACGAGGGGCTGCACGGTGGCGCAACAGTCAGTGCTGCAGCCTCACAGCAAGAAGGTCACCAGTTTGATTCTCAGCTTGGCTGGTGGGCCTTTCTGTGTGGAGTTTGCATTTTCTCCAGATTAATTGGTCACTGTAAATTGTCCCTAAGTGTGTGTGTGTGTGTGTGTGTGTGTGTGTGTGTGTGTGTGTGTGTGTGTGTGTGTGTGTGTGTGTGTGTGTGTGTGTGTGTGTGTGTGTGTGTGTTTTTGTTACAATGTGGGGCCCGAAACATGTTAGCCCACTCACAGTGTGGGGACCGAAAGTAAAGTGGGGACCAAAATGCTGGACCCCACAAATTTTAGCTTAAATTCAGTTAAAGAAAGCTCAAAATAGTCTCCTGTGAAGTTTTCAGGGTTTTCCCCATTTTGCACATATACCCGAAAAAGTGTGCTTAGGTGTGTATCAGGGAAGTAACTCAGTATCGACCTCTAGTGGTAGAGAGTGGTACTACCCCTATACACACTTTACACACATTTGGTTACAATATGGAGGGGCATGCAGCCATTTTTGATGCAGGCTCTGTCTGCTGTTCATTTTTATTATTATTATTATTATTATTATTATTATTATTATTATTATTATTATCAGTATTATTTATATCACACTTTTTATATGGGGTTACAGAATGTTTTGCAAATGATAAAGAAACTAAAAGACAATACAAGCGGATGTTGTAAGAATAAAAATAACATAGGTAAAACATTAAAAACATCCAAAATCAGAAATACATAAATATGAAAATATAAATTAAAAATATAAAATCAGGGGAGTGATACTGCCTTAAAAGGGATATTTCTTCATTAAATTACACTTAAGTGACAGTTCCTGTAATTGTACATCGTTAAATGTGCTTTTTTAACCTGTCATGCATTAATTATGACAACCAGGATTTGCAGGGTTTTTTTCTCTGTGTTTTTTTGCTCTTATGGCATGACTAACCAAGTTTAAGATAAAATAGCAAGGGGGTATTAGATATTAGAGGTTAGATCAGGCCCAAAATATCAACCCCTACCCAATCCAAGCACATGCAAATTGTGTCCAAGCCCTGCCAGCCGACATATAAACTGCAATTATGAGCCTGATTTAAACTCAGCATTTTGTAACTAATGTTTAACTGTTATAACTGATGTTCTCAGCTACAATTTTGAATTGGTTGAACCACAGAAATGTATTCAGAATTATCTTAATAATGCGACAAAGATAAAGCAAGTAAACTGTATTGTATGTTTACAGCAGGCCCGATGTGATGCATGCAAGATGCAACATGCTGCGACACTGAAGTTGTGACTGGTATAACTCTTTTACTCAAGCAACAGCTTTATAGTAGCGTGCTCAAACTCAAATTACTGAAAAAATGGAAGGCATAGAGAAGAGGGCCTTTGGTGAGTGCTTTCAGATGTTTGCCTGTTCTGCCAATGCCTCCTCTGAAGACCAGAAAGCTGTGGATGAAGGTCCGCAACAGAGACTGGAGGGAGTGAGTTTTGCTTCTGGAGTTTTTTGACACTGAATGGAAGCAAAACTTTCAGGTGACGTGCTCATCATTCACAAAGTTGTGTGAACTAGTGGGTGGATTTACAGCTCCAGATGAGGTCACCGTCAGAGCACCCATTCCATGTATTATGTGCGTAGCAATTGTTCTGTAAGGACTTAGAAGTTTTGCAGAGTACCGCTTCATCTCTAACCAATACTGACTTCACAAAAGCACCTGAAAAAGTTTAGATTCATGTTTTATAAGGGCATGTTAAAAGGACCAATCAAAGAGCTCATCCAGATGCCCAGTGAAAATGAGGCCACAGAAATTACTGGCGTTGAGCTGGAGGTGGTTCACGTCACACCTGTCAACAAAGTCAGTGATGACAGTCCTGTATTCCCGCTCGTTCCCCTGCGTTACGCATCCAGCAATGGCTGTGTCGTCAGAGAACTTCTGGAGTGGACAGCCCCAAGTGTTGTAGCAAAAGTCCGTGGTGTACAGGGTGAAGAGGAAGGGGGAGAGCACTGCCCCCTGTGGTGCTCCTGTGCTGCAGATCACCATGTCAGACACAGTCCTGGAGCCTCACACACTGTGGTCTGTCAGTGAGGTAAATCACGGTCCATGCAGCCAGGTGACTGTCAACTCACGCTTTTTTCCAAAATTTGATTGTGTCTGGTTGGGCAGTCCAGTTCACCCAGTACTGGGTGAAGGTAGGGAGAGTGGAGGAGAGCGATACATGATTAAGGGCTCCAGGGATGATGATCAGAGACTGAGGGTGAGATGTTTGCAGCTTGAACACTTCACTGTGGGAGGAGCTCTATCCGGCGCAAATCCGGCTTTGTAGTACAGCCCTCAGGACTGGATAGATGAGGTACGAATAAGCTGATTGGACCAAAACTCAGAACACACAGCCTATGTGGGCTTCAGTCTAATGTAGGCCTGTAAGAGCAGCTGACAGTTATTTCTAACATAACTGAAAAAAATGGATTTCAAACACAGTGGAGTAAGTATCAACACTGAGTAATAATGCAGGCTTATTTTAAGTCAAGCAAATTTAAATCAAATTTATTTATTGATTTATTCATTTATTCACATATCAAAATAAATTACTTTTAAGACTATATGTTGTCATATTATTAACCGTATGTGATATGTCATGTCAAATTGAACAACCTTTTTACCTATCAGTTCTGAATACATAGAAAACATTCATGCTAAAAAGCCAAGAGTCGAGTTTCACATGAACACAATATTGTCACTCATAAAAATAAAAAAAGGTACAATAAACATTGAAACTACATAAAAAAAGAATAAAAAATGTAGAATTTTCTAGTGTTATGCTCAGCTCATGTAGAGCATAACAAATAAGGGAGGTTAACACAGTGATAACTTTAAGTAAAGAAATTAATTTATTGAACAACTCAAGAAAACCTAACTAGTGTTTAAGTCATTATCAGTAGTGAAGTGAGGGTGTTGGGTGCTGTGAAATGTTGGCAGATTACTAAGACTATGTGTAAAGGAAACAAAGGCTAAACTCAGCATAACCAAACCAAACCAAACCAAAGGCTGGTGCCTGGCAGGTACGAGCCTTCCAGGAAGGCAGAGAGAGAGCCCATGTTGGACTCAGACAGTTTTTGAAAGCTTGTAAACCAAGAAATGTGCCTCTGTCTGGGACTGCCCCAGCAGAAGTTTTGAAAACAGTGAGAGAGTGGGACTGCCCGATCTACTTATTGCTTGTGTGATTTACTTCATTTACCATTAAATGGTTCTTGTGTTATACAGAAAGTTTATTTAATAAAAAGATGTGCAGTGATTATAAACTAAAGCTAAATTTTGACATTGTTAATGGTAATGTCCCTTAATGCTGCCTTTATTTTATCACCGTATAGTATCAGTATTACTGACTCATAAATGTACCACATATATCCATGCACAAGTAAAATAATGTTATAGATTTAGCATGTGCCCCTGGTCTTAATTTTAGGTTGTTGTGATGTCACATTACGAAACAGGTGAAATGTTGTGGATTCATTTAGTGGAACGGAGAAGCCTGCAGAAGCCTGCAGCGTGTGCAAGAGTAAGAGTAGGAGCTAATCTTTGATCCTTGGAAAACTTTAGCCTGACTGTGAACTTGAGACGAATACTTCATTTTATCAGGACTGATAGATTTAGTGCTCTCAGCTGTGCTTGACCAACTTCTGCTCACTCAGAGATCCAGAAATATACAGAAACCCAGAGACAGAAAGTCTGTTGTCCATAGACAAACTGCATGCATACACCCCCAGGGGGATAAAAGGAAGGGACTGAACACTAGTTTTTTGGGGTTTTGACCGTGTGCCACCTTAGTGTCAACTTCATCTGCCTGCTTTGAATTAAGTGTTGGACTGAAGCTGCCTGATCTCATCTCTATCTTGAACTCCTAGTCTCCTTCAAGCCAGCATTAGGACATTAGCCCACAAAGTACACAGTCAGTCAGGGGGATTTGATCCTCCTTCAAGACAAGATACGTCACCACCAAGTGGATCCAATCCCCAAACGAGAGGGGAGGATCAGGCAAACCAGGAAGACCTGGAAAAAAGACAACAGAGGCAGGAAGGCCAGACAGAACACCCTGATCCCAAGACCTGTGGCCGTCACACTAGTCAAATGTTATATTATTAATGGGAAAACAGATTGGATAACCCTTTTTATTCATTAACTTTTAAAATGTATTTAAGGGAACCTGAATATTCATGAAGAAACATGATTTGTTCTTAGTAAACGGCAGTCTGTGTGACTGTAGCGACTTCTGAGTAGCCTTGATGGAGCTGTGGCCATGGACATAATTAAGAGTAGACGCCCTATGGCTGCTCGGGCACTAGAAATACAGCCGCCTTCTTGGTCCAGTCAACCTACCTGTAAATATATGCTGAAGCAGCAGAGAAATCAAGATGCCAGAGCACTGTGCAGTGTATTCCCATGAAAATCGGCAGACTTTTGGGGTCAAGGCTCAGGGGATTACTTTTCACAGGTAAGATTGAACATTATTATTGTTTGGATTCACAGAAAAGAATGTTATTGTGCTGTATTTATGCCCACCAGCAAAACCGTAGCCAGCTCACGTTAGGTATGCTACGCTTACAGCCGGTGTTCACCCTGCTGTTAGGCTAGCTGAGACTTTACAAATCATATATTCCACAACACAGACTTAGATCACAGTGAAAAGAATGCTATGGTAGAAATAAAAATATATTGCTGGTATTACTTTAACAAGCAAATTTTACACAGAGGTCACAAGCTGTATTATTGTAATCCTTTTACCCACTCATACCCATCAAACTTATCTAAAAACAGACAATAAACTACTGTTGTTATTGCATTAAATAGCTACTTCTCAATAAATTTACAGGTGGCTGTGCTCAGTGGATGACAAACCTGACCTAATTAAGAAGTTGGATACAGGTTACAGTAGTTACAGTTATGAACTCTGCTCTGGTTTGTTAGTGGCTACAATAGAAATAAATTGAAATATTTACATTGATGTTATGTGAAATACTTATTAATATGCACTGTCCCTTTAGATAGAATAAATATTTAAATAAAACCAGGCTAAGTATGGATTTTGTTGCACTCACATTTGATTAGTTTTATAAGATGAGTATAAGCTGAGAAATCTCATGAAATCTGCCTATCTGAATTAATACACATCATATACTTTGAAAAATACCTACAAACATCACGAATATCATATATCAGATTATTCTATTACAGTTAAGGCTATTGTAGATATCAAAATACACCAAACCATATGTCCTGTATCAGACCTATAAGTATGAGGTTTACAGAGAAAAAAATGTGTGAAAATCAGTTTAGTATTCATTGACTTATGGTTGATTTAATGCGATGACACTTCATTGCTCCGGTCAAACAGATGACACTGAATGTAGCGGCCGACCGGACCAACATGGCCGCCCTACAACTTGTTAGCACCCATAGGCAGCCAAGAGCACCCATCTGCAGGGACTGAGCATTGCCATATTGTCAACACAAAAGCCTACCTGAAAAGGCAAACTGGAAGTTAGTTTTCTTCGTTTTTTTTATTCTTATTTTATTTTTTTATTTTTTTATTTTATGCAAGAATGTGCAATTAAAGTTATTACAGTACTGCAGATTCTTTTTTCTTTTTTTGTTTTGGAGTATTTTTTTTCTTCTTCTAGTATTACCAAAGTACAATTAACAATATACACATAGTTGCAGCCAGGGGCTAAGATACAGCAATCATCCAACAAAGATGCACAAAAATATACACACAACAACACAAGAAAAAGAAAAGTCAAAATATTCTTCATGTTCTTTTTGACTTTTTTGGCGCTACGGTGCTCTCATTAAACTGAAAGTTGGACATATTCAAGATTTTATTCGGGGCTCCATAAAAAAATATGTTTTTATTTTCCTGTTTGTGATTAATGGAATTCAGAGGGTCCTGCACCATACAGCGGTGTGTTCGTTTGTTTGTAACATGTAACGCTTTTTACAATAAAGTTAACATGAAAAAAGAAAGAAAAAAAAACCCTATGGCTGTGGCAGCTGTAGTGTGAATCGGGGCCTTGGTGTTACATATTGACATGCCAGGCGGGCGGATACAAGAATCACTAACTTATAAGCAGCACCACCCGTCCAGGATGTGCTCGTTTTAAGATGCAAGCGTTCCTTAACTCATGCACGGAGAGAAGACACGTGAGAGACGTACTTGGCAGCAGAGAAGCAAGGCAATAAAAGTTGTTTTAAAACCCAGGTAAGTTTAACTTTAATCCTCTTAACTGTGATTTATTTTAGGACATTTCTATGACACTGTTAAAGTGATGTTTTTGGTCAAACCAGAGAGATAATGCAAAGTGCGTGCCTCTCCGTTAGCATGGATAAATGACCAACGATGTGATTGAAATCAAAATAGATGTGAACGGTTGCGATACTTGAACATTTCATAAATTAAATCAACGGGTTTAATCCTCACATATTTTACTATATTGATTGATGTATAATTGGATATTATATGACCAACGAAGCTAGCTGCTAGTAAAAGTTATGTGGCTAACATTAATGTGACATGATTGTACACTGATTAGTCATTATTGTGTCTGGCTTTTTTTATTTGACAAGAAAATAATCATGTGACACGCCTTATTGTTTATTTGCCTTAATGTCAGGTTAAACATGTTTAACTGCAGTATTTTAGCTAAGGAGTGCTCCGGTCATGAAGCTACGCACCCGCTAATCTGCGTTCAGTATGCATTGCTAATGTGCGTTCTTTTCCTTTAAACCACCTTGCATTGTTTTCCCCCGGAGACAGTGATGCTATTTTCTGATTGGCTGCAGGGTGTCCATTTATAAAGGGGTTGCAGGTCTATGTTGGCATGGCCTCAGTAATTACTCTGCGTGAGAAATAGAGGTGTGAGCGTGAACAGGTTAAAATACGTGTCTCACGCTCGGTGCAGACTTGAGAGCCCAGTGTGAATGAAATGGAAGCCCGTTTCCGCCAATTGAGAAAAAAATTAGGAAAGGTAAAAATGTAAATAAATTTAAATCATAATTATGATATACTAAGTCATGATTATAAGACAGTTAGTCATAATAATGAGATACAGTGTTTTCCATTTAAAATGTGTCTCTTTAAATGTCTTTTGTTCCAGCTTACATAAAGAATACGTCACAGATAACGTTTTGTTCAAATCAACGGTTTCTTTATCTGTTTCATAAAGTCTTTCTCAGCAATAAAAATTAATGTTAAAATGAAATGACAGATCAGCTGTGGGAATCATCTAATGAAGAAACAGTGGTGGCAACTGCAGCAGGGTGCTGTTCAGACATGTGATCACATGTTGTGGTTATGATTGTTATTTTTGATTTGATTTGATTATGGTTTCATTAAAATTGCACTGCATTTGATTAAAGGATCTTGAATGGCTTCATTGAGGCGAAGGATTTCCCCAAATAAGGATGCCTTAGAACATGCTGTCAAGGGTCTCGACAAGACAGCAAAGCTGGAGGTGAAATATATTAACTCTTTCAAAGGTATGATGATTAAGATTTCACTACTATTTCATTTTGTTATTTTAATTTCATAGCCTACCTCTTAATGATGCTAGGTTTACTTAAAGAACTTTCAGTTCCAAGGATGGGAGTATGAACAACTGTAACTCTTTAAACATCAAACCCGTGTGCTCACACCAGGTCGAGGGGTCTTTACCAAGGCCCATTTCAGTAAAGGAGACTTTGTAGTGGAGTACAGAGGGGAGTTGATTGATGCTGATGAAGCCCTAAGGAGAAGATCTATATACCATGGCAAATGTGCTGTCTTCATGTTTGACTTTCAATGGCATGGGAGAACTTGGTGGTAAGGCTATGTGTGAACTTCACACCTCTTCACACTCCATTTGAAAGACTTTTTATGTTGCACAGAGGGTTATGATTAAAGGAATTAATTACTTTGTTTGACTGTAAAGATGTGTACTTAGGAGATGTGTTAGTCGAAAAAACATTAAATGATCTTGCCTTAAGTTCTCGTTCTAAGACTCAGTGGGCCATTGTGTCAGGATCCAATAGAAGATTATGTTAAGGGAACTCTTAAATGGTTGATATTCTTTTTATTAGTATTGATGCAGCTCAAGAAGACAGCAGTCTAGGAAGGCTGGTCAATGATGACCACAAGCAACCCAACTGTAAGATGAAGAAGATCCTGACAGAGAGGCAACCACACCTGTGTCTCTTCGCTCTGAGGGACATTGATGTTGGGGAAGAAATAACATACGATTATGGTGGAGCTGATTGGCCTTGGAGAAAACAGGTTAGTTAATTTTGAAAAGTTGTAAGCACTTTAAATATGATTTAATATCATTAAGGTCAATGTACATAAATCAGAGGTCCTTCAGATTTTAATGATGTGCTGGGGATGATAGAGCAGGGGACATTTTAAGACTGAATCAAAAAGCATTGTTTCAGCACACAAAGTATAAAGTTAGTCGCAAAATTCCTCAAATACTGCTTTGTTTTTTATTGTAAGTGCTTATCGTTTTTCTCAAAAATCTGCACTCTCATGTTGAACTTGTTCTACAGGATGGAGCCCAGCTAAATGAGACAGACCCCGCAGAGAACAAGACCTTGGGAACTTCAGAGCAGAGTCCTCAGCGACCTGCAGCCTCTCAGATAGAGGTACAGAATTGTGCTGATCATTTTCTCTGATTTTTAAGGTGATCATACATAAGTTTAAACTGCTCCTGTTTGATTGACTCTGTTTATTATGTTTCAGTAACATTAAGATAAATGTTGTGAAGTCAAAGGTCCGTTGTGAGCCACATTCAGGTTTTGGTGATGTTCTGGGGTCCAGTCAGGATATTGTATTTTTAGTTCCCCTCCCCCTATCTCACACACACTTGTCAGGTCCACAGTGTTTGTGGGGACCCCTTAAGGTCAGAGGTCTGATGTGAGCCACATCCAGGTTTTCATGAAGTTCTGGGGTCCAGTCAGTATGTTGTTTTTCTAGTCCCCCTCCCCCTTTCTCACACACACTTGTCAGGTCCACAGTGTTTGTGGGGACCCCTTAAGGTCAGAGGTCTGATGTGAGCCACATCCAGGTTTTCATGAAGTTCTGGGGTCCAGTCAGGATGTTGTTTTTCTAGTCCCCCTCCCCCTTTCCCACACACACTTGTCAGGTCCACGGTGTTTGTGGGGACCCCGTTTAGTGAGCAACATGCTTCACATTTAATGCTAAGAAGCCTGATTTTTTTTGTGCTTTAAACTCAAATTACATTGCAAATATCACAGTCCAATATCACAAGGTTACTCTTTTCTCCTTACCAGTTGTATAAGCTGTGGAAACAGGACCTTGAGCTCTGCTAGCACTACTTTAGCTTGGCATTGGAGTTGATTGATAGCACAGGAGACAAGTTTACGTCTGAAATCAGAGTCAAATAAATTATTCCTAAAGTAAAATTGTTTCTGCAAACAAAGTATAAATTTAGTCGCAAAATTCCTCAAATACTGCTTTGTTTTTTATTGTAAGTGCTTATCGTTTTTCTCAAAAATCTGCACTCTCATGTTGAACTTGTTCTACAGGATGGAGCCCAGCTAACTGAGACAGACCCCACAGAGAACGAGACCTTGGGAACTTCAGAGCAGAGTCCTCAGCGACCTGCAGCCTCTCAGATAGAGGTACAGAATTGTGCTGATCATTTTCTCTGATTTTTAAGGTGATCATACATAAGTTTAAACTGCTCCTGTTTGATTGACTCTGTTTATTATGTTTCAGTAACATTAAGATAAATGTTGTGAAGTCAAAGGTCCGTTGTGAGCCACATTCAGGTTTTGGTGATGTTCTGGGGTCCAGTCAGGATATTGTATTTTTAGTTCCCCTCCCCCTATCTCACACACACTTGTCAGGTCCACAGTGTTTGTGGGGACCCCTTAAGGTCAGAGGTCTGATGTGAGCCACATCCAGGTTTTCATGAAGTTCTGGGGTCCAGTCAGGATGTTGTTTTTCTAGTCCCCCTCCCCCTTTCTCACACACACTTGTCAGGTCCACAGTGTTTGTGGGGACCCCGTTAAGTGAGCAACATGCTTCACATTTAATGCTAAGAAGCCTGATTTTTTTTGTGCTTTAAACTCAAATTACATTGCAAATATCACAGTCCAATATCACAAGGTTACTCTTATCTCCTTACCAGTTGTATAAGCTGTGGAAACAGGACCTTTAGCTCTGCTAGCACTACTTTAGCTTGGCATTGGAGTTGATTGATAGCACAGGAGACAAGTTTACGGCTGAAATCAGAGTCAAATAAATTATTCCTAAAGTAAAATTGTTTCTGCGAACAAAGTATAAAGTTAGTCGCAAAATTCCTCAAATACTGCTTTGTTTTTTATTGTAAGTGCTTATCGTTTTTCTCAAAAATCTGCACTCTCATGTTGAACTTGTTCTACAGGATGGAGCCCAGCTAACTGAGACAGACCCCGCAGAGAACGAGACCTTGGGAACTTCAGAGCAGAGTCCTCAGCGACCTGCAGCCTCTCAGATAGAGGTACAGAATTGTGCTGATCATTTTCTCTGATTTTTAAGGTGATCATACATAAGTTTAAACTGCTCCTGTTTGATTGACTCTGTTTATTATGTTTCAGTAACATTAAGATAAATGTTGTGAAGTCAAAGGTCCGTTGTGAGCCACATTCAGGTTTTGGTGATGTTCTGGGGTCCAGTCAGGATATTGTATTTTTAGTTCCCCTCCCCCTATCTCACACACACTTGTCAGGTCCACAGTGTTTGTGGGGACCCCTTAAGGTCAGAGGTCTGATGTGAGCCACATCCAGGTTTTCATGAAGTTCTGGGGTCCAGTCAGGATGTTGTATTTCTAGTCCCCCTCCCCCTTTCTCACACACACTTGTCAGGTCCACAGTGTTTGTGGGGACCCCTTAAGGTCAGAGGTCTGATGTGAGCCACATTCAGGTTTTCATGATGTTCTGGGGTCCAGTCAGGATGTTGTATTTCTAGTCCCCCTCCCCCTTTCCCACACACACTTGTCAGGTCCACAGTGTTTGTGGGGACCCCGTTAAGTGAGCAACATGCTACACATTTAATGCTAAGAAGCCTGATTTTTTTTGTGCTTTAAACTCAAATTACATTGCAAATATCACAGTCCAATATCACAAGGTTACTCTTTTCTCTTTACCAGTTGTATAAGCTGTGGAAACAGGACCTTAAGCTCTGCTAGCACTACTTTAGCTTGGCATTGGAGTTGATTGATAGCACAGGAGACAAGTTTACGTCTGAAATCAGAGTCAAATAAATTATTCCTAAAGTAAAATTGTTTCTGCAAACAAAGTATAAAGTTAGTCGCAAAATTCCTCAAATACTGCTTTGTTTTTTATTGTAAGCGCTTATCGTTTTTCTCAAAAATCTGCACTCTCATGTTGAACTTGTTCTACAGGATGGAGCCCAGCTAACTGAGACAGACCCCGCAGAGAACGAGACCTTGGGAACTTCAGAGCAGAGTCCTCAGCGACCTGCAGCCTCTCAGATAGAGGTACAGAATTGTGCTGATCATTTTCTCTGATTTTTAAGGTGATCATACATAAGTTTAAACTGCTCCTGTTTGATTGACTCTGTTTATTATGTTTCAGTAACATTAAGATTAATGTTGTGAAGTCAAAGGTCCGTTGTGAGCCACATTCAGGTTTTGGTGATGTTCTGGGGTCCAGTCAGGATATTGTATTTTTAGTTCCCCTCCCCCTATCTCACACACACTTGTCAGGTCCACAGTGTTTGTGGGGACCCCTTAAGGTCAGAGGTCTGATGTGAGCCACATCCAGGTTTTCATGAAGTTCTGGGGTCCAGTCAGGATGTTGTTTTTCTAGTCCCCCTCCCCCTTTCTCACACACACTTGTCAGGTCCACAGTGTTTGTGGGGACCCCTTAAGGTCAGAGGTCTGATTTGAGCCACATTCAGGTTTTCATGATGTTCTGGGGTCCAGTCAGGATGTTGTATTTCTAGTCCCCCTCCCCCTTTCCCACACACACTTGTCAGGTCCACAGTGTTTGTGGGGACCCCGTTAAGTGAGCAACATGCTACACATTTAATGCTAAGAAGCCTGATTTTTTTTGTGCTTTAAACTCAAATTACATTGCAAATATCACAGTCCAATATCACAAGGTTACTCTTTTCTCTTTACCAGTTGTATAAGCTGTGGAAACAGGACCTTAAGCTCTGCTAGCACTACTTTAGCTTGGCATTGGAGTTGATTGATAGCACAGGAGACAAGTTTACGTCTGAAATCAGAGTCAAATAAATTATTCCTAAAGTAAAATTGTTTCTGCAAACAAAGTATAAAGTTAGTCGCAAAATTCCTCAAATACTGCTTTGTTTTTTATTGTAAGTGCTTATCGTTTTTCTCAAAAATCTGCACTCTCATGTTGAACTTGTTCTACAGGATGGAGCCCAGCTAACTGAGACAGACCCCGCAGAGAACGAGACCTTGGGAACTTCAGAGCAGAGTCCTCAGCGACCTGCAGCCTCTCAGATAGAGGTACAGAATTGTGCTGATCATTTTCTCTGATTTTTAAGGTGATCATACATAAGTTTAAACTGCTCCTGTTTGATTGACTCTGTTTATTATGTTTCAGTAACATTAAGATAAATGTTGTGAAGTCAAAGGTCCGTTGTGAGCCACATTCAGGTTTTGGTGATGTTCTGGGGTCCAGTCAGGATATTGTATTTTTAGTTCCCCTCCCCCTATCTCACACACACTTGTCAGGTCCACAGTGTTTGTGGGGACCCCTTAAGGTCAGAGGTCTGATGTGAGCCACATCCAGGTTTTCATGAAGTTCTGGGGTCCAGTCAGGATGTTGTATTTCTAGTCCCCCTCCCCCTTTCTCACACACACTTGTCAGGTCCACAGTGTTTGTGGGGACCCCTTAAGGTCAGAGGTCTGATGTGAGCCACATTCAGGTTTTCATGATGTTCTGGGGTCCAGTCAGGATGTTGTATTTCTAGTCCCCCTCCCCCTTTCCCACACACACTTGTCAGGTCCACAGTGTTTGTGGGGACCCCGTTAAGTGAGCAACATGCTACACATTTAATGCTAAGAAGCCTGATTTTTTTTGTGCTTTAAACTCAAATTACATTGCAAATATCACAGTCCAATATCACAAGGTTACTCTTTTCTCTTTACCAGTTGTATAAGCTGTGGAAACAGGACCTTAAGCTCTGCTAGCACTACTTTAGCTTGGCATTGGAGTTGATTGATAGCACAGGAGACAAGTTTACGTCTGAAATCAGAGTCAAATAAATTATTCCTAAAGTAAAATTGTTTCTGCAAACAAAGTATAAAGTTAGTCGCAAAATTCCTCAAATACTGCTTTGTTTTTTATTGTAAGTGCTTATCGTTTTTCTCAAAAATCTGCACTCTCATGTTGAACTTGTTCTACAGGATGGAGCCCAGCTAACTGAGACAGACCCCGCAGAGAACGAGACCTTGGGAACTTCAGAGCAGAGTCCTCAGCGACCTGCAGCCTCTCAGATAGAGGTACAGAATTGTGCTGATCATTTTCTCTGATTTTTAAGGTGATCATACATAAGTTTAAACTGCTCCTGTTTGATTGACTCTGTTTATTATGTTTCAGTAACATTAAGATAAATGTTGTGAAGTCAAAGGTCCGTTGTGAGCCACATTCAGGTTTTGGTGATGTTCTGGGGTCCAGTCAGGATATTGTATTTTTAGTTCCCCTCCCCCTATCTCACACACACTTGTCAGGTCCACAGTGTTTGTGGGGACCCCTTAAGGTCAGAGGTCTGATGTGAGCCACATCCAGGTTTTCATGAAGTTCTGGGGTCCAGTCAGGATGTTGTTTTTCTAGTCCCCCTCCCCCTTTCCCACACACACTTGTCAGGTCCACAGTGTTTGTGGGGACCCCGTTAAGTGAGCAACATGCTACACATTTAATGCTAAGAAGCCTGATTTTTTTTGTGCTTTAAACTCAAATTACATTGCAAATATCACAGTCCAATATCACAAGGTTACTCTTTTCTCTTTACCAGTTGTATAAGCTGTGGAAACAGGACCTTAAGCTCTGCTAGCACTACTTTAGCTTGGCATTGGAGTTGATTGATAGCACAGGAGACAAGTTTACGTCTGAAATCAGAGTCAAATAAATTATTCCTAAAGTAAAATTGTTTCTGCAAACAAAGTATAAAGTTAGTCGCAAAATTCCTCAAATACTGCTTTGTTTTTTATTGTAAGCGCTTATCGTTTTTCTCAAAAATCTGCACTCTCATGTTGAACTTGTTCTACAGGATGGAGCCCAGCTAACTGAGACAGACCCCGCAGAGAACGAGACCTTGGGAACTTCAGAGCAGAGTCCTCAGCGACCTGCAGCCTCTCAGATAGAGGTACAGAATTGTGCTGATCATTTTCTCTGATTTTTAAGGTGATCATACATAAGTTTAAACTGCTCCTGTTTGATTGACTCTGTTTATTATGTTTCAGTAACATTAAGATAAATGTTGTGAAGTCAAAGGTCCGTTGTGAGCCACATTCAGGTTTTGGTGATGTTCTGGGGTCCAGTCAGGATATTGTATTTTTAGTTCCCCTCCCCCTATCTCACACACACTTGTCAGGTCCACAGTGTTTGTGGGGACCCCTTAAGGTCAGAGGTCTGATGTGAGCCACATCCAGGTTTTCATGAAGTTCTGGGGTCCAGTCAGGATGTTGTATTTCTAGTCCCCCTCCCCCTTTCTCACACACACTTGTCAGGTCCACAGTGTTTGTGGGGACCCCTTAAGGTCAGAGGTCTGATTTGAGCCACATCCAGGTTTTCATGAAGTTCTGGGGTCCAGTCAGGATGTTGTATTTCTAGTCCCCCTCCCCCTTTCCCACACACACTTGTCAGGTCCACAGTGTTTGTGGGGACCCAGTTAAGTGAGCAACATGCTACACATTTAATGCTAAGAAGCCTGATTTTTTTTGTGCTTTAAACTCAAATTACATTGCAAATATCACAGTCCAATATCACAAGGTTACTCTTTTCTCTTTACCAGTTGTATAAGCTGTGGAAACAGGACCTTAAGCTCTGCTAGCACTACTTTAGCTTGGCATTGGAGTTGATTGATAGCACAGGAGACAAGTTTACGTCTGAAATCAGAGTCAAATAAATTATTCCTAAAGTAAAATTGTTTCTGCAAACAAAGTATAAAGTTAGTCGCAAAATTCCTCAAATACTGCTTTGTTTTTTATTGTAAGTGCTTATCGTTTTTCTCAAAAATCTGCACTCTCATGTTGAACTTGTTCTACAGGATGGAGCCCAGCTAACTGAGACAGACCCCGCAGAGAACGAGACCTTGGGAACTTCAGAGCAGAGTCCTCAGCGACCTGCAGCCTCTCAGATAGAGGTACAGAATTGTGCTGATCATTTTCTCTGATTTTTAAGGTGATCATACATAAGTTTAAACTGCTCCTGTTTGATTGACTCTGTTTATTATGTTTCAGTAACATTAAGATAAATGTTGTGAAGTCAAAGGTCCGTTGTGAGCCACATTCAGGTTTTGGTGATGTTCTGGGGTCCAGTCAGGATATTGTATTTTTAGTTCCCCTCCCCCTATCTCACACACACTTGTCAGGTCCACAGTGTTTGTGGGGACCCCTTAAGGTCAGAGGTCTGATGTGAGCCACATCCAGGTTTTCATGAAGTTCTGGGGTCCAGTCAGGATGTTGTTTTTCTAGTCCCCCTCCCCCTTTCTCACACACACTTGTCAGGTCCACAGTGTTTGTGGGGACCCCTTAAGGTCAGAGGTCTGATGTGAGCCACATTCAGGTTTTCATGATGTTCTGGGGTCCAGTCAGGATGTTGTATTTCTAGTCCCCCTCCCCCTTTCCCACACACACTTGTCAGGTCCACAGTGTTTGTGGGGACCCCGTTAAGTGAGCAACATGCTACACATTTAATGCTAAGAAGCCTGATTTTTTTTGTGCTTTAAACTCAAATTACATTGCAAATATCACAGTCCAATATCACAAGGTTACTCTTTTCTCTTTACCAGTTGTATAAGCTGTGGAAACAGGACCTTAAGCTCTGCTAGCACTACTTTAGCTTGGCATTGGAGTTGATTGATAGCACAGGAGACAAGTTTACGTCTGAAATCAGAGTCAAATAAATTATTCCTAAAGTAAAATTGTTTCTGCAAACAAAGTATAAAGTTAGTCGCAAAATTCCTCAAATACTGCTTTGTTTTTTTTTGTAAGTGCTTATCGTTTTTCTCAAAAATCTGCACTCTCATGTTGAACTTGTTCTACAGGATGGAGCCCAGCTAACTGAGACAGACCCCGCAGAGAACGAGACCTTGGGAACTTCAGAGCAGAGTCCTCAGCGACCTGCAGCCTCTCAGATAGAGGTACAGAATTGTGCTGATCATTTTCTCTGATTTTTAAGGTGATCATACATAAGTTTAAACTGCTCCTGTTTGATTGACTCTGTTTATTATGTTTCAGTAACATTAAGATAAATGTTGTGAAGTCAAAGGTCCGTTGTGAGCCACATTCAGGTTTTGGTGATGTTCTGGGGTCCAGTCAGGATATTGTATTTTTAGTTCCCCTCCCCCTATCTCACACACACTTGTCAGGTCCACAGTGTTTGTGGGGACCCCTTAAGGTCAGAGGTCTGATGTGAGCCACATCCAGGTTTTCATGAAGTTCTGGGGTCCAGTCAGGATGTTGTATTTCTAGTCCCCCTCCCCCTTTCTCACACACACTTGTCAGGTCCACAGTGTTTGTGGGGACCCCGTTAAGAGAGCAACATGCTACACATTTAATGCTAAGAAGCCTGATTTTTTTTGTGCTTTAAACTCAAATTACATTGCAAATATCACAGTCCTTTAAAACAAGGTTACTCTTTTCTCCTTACCAGTTGTATAAGCTGTGGAAACAGGACCTTTAGCTCTGCTAGCACTACTTTAGCTTGGCATTGGAGTTGATTGATAGCACAGGAGACAAGTTTACGGCTGAAATCAGAGTCAAATAAATTATATTTTAAGTTGATGACCATTGTACTCTGGTTTGATACATTACTTCATCCCTGAATTTCATATGACTCTGTTTTAATGTCATCAAAATGTTTTTATTCATTTCTGCTTCTAATTGTTGTTATGGTCTTTTTTTAGGGCTTAGTTGCAACTGGTCCCCTCCCCATAGTTAAAGGAGACAGGCTGGTTGCCTACACAACTTCTGATGACTCTGAGCAGGATGACATTCCTATCCCGAGGCTCAGGAGGACCAAAAGCATATTGGTATGCAACACACTGACATTGTAGGGAAAAGAAGTTTATATGAAACGTATCATCAGTTTTTCAGCTTTATTTGGACTTTTCTTTCTTTCCTTTTTTGTTTTCTGTAGATGAAAGACCAAACCAGTTTTGACTCGGATGAGCTTTTTGACCCCTCGTCCAATGACAGTGGAGAGGAATATGTACCTGGGACTAGTGAGGACTCTGATGGTACAGAAACCAGTGAAGTCCTTGATCTAGTTGACCCCAGAGAGAAGATGCTGGATAGCCGGAACATTTTAAATGTGGATGATATTGGAGATTCATGTCCCTCTCCACCAGAAGAAAGTGTCTCCTCACAGCAGGACAGAGGGCGCTCACCAAGAAGAAGAAGAAGAAGTAGCTCCGCTTCGATGCGTAAACGGCAACGTGTATTTAATGCTTCCTGCCATATAACATCCTCCAGTCATGCCCACTCATCACAACAGAGGGACGTGGCAGACACTGATGACCTGTCAAAAAGCTCAACGCTCGCCCCAGATCAATGTCTTCCTGACAGTACCTCCTCACCTCTTACTGATGGAGTTTCTGATGGTTTACTTTCCATCCCAGCTACCTGTAAGAAGGGGAATGGGTCCAGACTCTACAACAAAAAACAGTATTGTTTGTACTGTAAGTTGGGTGTTTTAAAGCTTGCAAGACATTTGGAGCGAGCCCATCCACTTGAGCCAGAGGTTGTGCAGGCTATGTCCTTCCCTAAATGCTCGAAAGAAAGAAAAATGCATCTGGAACACATACGAAATAGAGGCAACTTCGCACACAATGTGGAGGTGATGAATTCAGGTGTTGGAAGTCTTGTTCCTCGTAAACAACCAAGACAGGATTCCAAAGCTGGGGATTTTCTTCATTGTGCATACTGCCAAGGCTTTTTTGCAAGGAAACTCCTCTGGCGTCACGTAAAGGCCTGCAAGTTTAAGCCTCAAGTTCCACACAAACCACAGCCCGGGAAAACTCGTGTCCAGGCTCTATGTGCATTTACTGTACCTCCACCTCCTGGTGTCAAACATGACTTGTGGAAACTTTTGAACAAGATGACACAAGATGAAGTTTATACAGCAGTCAACTCTGACCGCTGTATTTTAGAATATGGAGACCATCTGTATAACCGACTTGGACATGACCCAGGCAAACATGAGTACATTAGGCAGAAGTTGAGAGAGCTCGGAAGGCTTCTGATATGCTCAAGAAAAACCACATCCATGAAGACCATACGGGACCACATCAGACCTGCCAACTTCATGCAAGTTGTTGAAGCAGTGAAGCAGGTGGCCGGTTATGACAGTGAAACCAGTACCTACAAGACCCCAAGCCTTGCTCTCAAAATCGGACATAGCTTAACAAAGGTTTCGCTACTTGTTGAAAGCAGGGCGAATGTTCAGAACGACCACGGTGCTGCGAAAGAAGCACGATCATTCCGCATGGTATACAATACCCGCTGGAATGAAATGATATCTGCAGCATCACTGAGAACTCTGCAGGAGTCCAGGTGGAACACCCCTCTGCTGCTTCCATTTACTAAAGATGTCCAGACTCTCCACTCATATTTAGACGAGCAACATCAGCAGACTCACGCAAAACTGTCCACTGAGACATCTCCAGAGTTATGGTCACATCTGGCAAAGATCACTTTAACCCAAGTCATCCTGTTTAACCGACGAAGAGCAGGTGAAGTTTCCAAAATGCCCCTGTCTGCGTTTTTGTCGAACAGTCAGTCAAATCCTGAGGATGATGTTAATGAAGCTTTGTCTGCTGTGGAGAAGAAGCTGTGCCAACACTTTAGGAGGGTGGAGATCAGAGGAAAAAGAGGTAGAAAGGTGCCTGTGTTGTTGACCCCATCTATGCAGCAAGCTTTGGATCTACTTGTCAGAAAACGACAGGGTTGTGGGGTTCCTAAGGAGAACAAATATCTGTTTGGACGACCACATGCCTTAACCTGCTACCGTGGGTCTGACTGTCTCCGGCATTTTGCCAAGATCTGCGGAGCAAAAAGTCCAGAAAGCCTGACATCAACAAAGCTCCGCAAACAAACTGGAACTCTATCGCAAGTCCTGAACCTCAGCAATACTGAGCTGGATCAATTGGCAGATTTCCTTGGGCATGACATCAGGGTCCACCGGCAGTTCTACAGACTTCCTGAGGGCACACTGCAGCTCGCTAAGGTTAGCAAAGTACTTATGGCCCTGGAGAAAGGACGACTGGCAGAATTCAAGGGCAAGACCCTTGATGAGATCAACATTGACCCTCAGGGTACTATATCCCTCTCTTTAATGCCTGTACATAAAAGAACACTTTTCCTAAAGTATTTTGTACATGTTAAAGGGCATTAATGCAACAATTTATAATCATTTGATGTTCAATAATGGTCATTCCTTTCCCCTCAATTCCCCACAGAGAATGTGCACCCAGACAGTGACGCAGAGGAAGCATGCGAGTCAGACTCTCCAGGTGTGTACTGTGATAAGATTTCAGACATGATCATTTATATTTATTTTAGGATATCTGTAACCCCTGTAAGCAGATGAAGTGGGGTTAAGCCGTGTGCTCCGAGGTCCTTCGACTGCCAGGTTCAAAGTGACTTGTAAGCGGTGTAAGTAAGCAGATGGCAGCTCTCCAGAATCCTGAAAAGTATCCATGAATTTAGCCTACAATTCCTCCCCGTCCTGTACCGTGCCATACGCAGAGTCAAGCTGCTGTAGATAGATGTTAGGGAGAGTATCTGGACTTTAATGTTTGATCATATCTGCTGGTGGTGGCAAAAGACTCTCCAAGATCTTCCTTAAACGTTGCATATCAGACACAGCAGGATCCTTCATCAATAAATCCACACTGGAACGCCAGGTATCAAAATCTGCTGAATGTGTAGGTCGAGGGGTTTTGCCAAAGAAAACATGCAGCTTTTGAGAGGAGAAGGAATGACTTGTGTGAGCCTTACTTTTAACAATATGCTCAACAACATACCCTTGAACATCCGGGGGATTCAGTTCATTAGCAGAGAGAGTCGAGAGAGAGGGTCGAGAGGGTTGTGAGGGAGACTGAGCCACTTTACTTGTGCTGGGAGGAGTTTGGCCTGTTTGTAGTGCAGAGACTGCTTCTGTCAGAGACATGGGTGCAGGTGAGGTTTTAATTCTTGAGACATCAGGTTGAAGGTCAGCTACTGTGTCACCAATCTGAGCCATCATATCCTTCAGAACATGAGCATAGTCTTGACCAGTTGCTTTAGCCAGTAGTTGCACGTCTGAAAGGTAAGTCTGAGTCTTTGTGGTGCCCACTTAACTTGCGTAAAGGTCAGACAACGCAGAGATTGTGTATTTAAGCGCACCGCTCGCAGTACTGAACGTATATGGTAAAGGTAACGCAGCAACGGCAGCAGTGGTATCAAACTCGACAATAAGATAGCCGAAAAAATCAGTCTTTATTATCTACTTTAAGTATTCGGCTAATAGGCCCAAAAAATCTACCACCTCTTCATCTGCTTCAGTACCAGTGGCTTTATCAACCAACACAGCATGTGAAATGACAATCTGAAGCTTTTCAAAAACCTTCATGTTGACTTTGTTCATTAAATACTGTTCAACAACCTCCTGGCTAGCTTGCCAAAAATGTAGCACTCAGATTATAGTTAATTAGTAGTTGGACTTGAGTGAATAATAGTTGTATTGGGCTAGTATCAGAAAACTTAGAGTTCGCTGATGGAGGCTGAGGACCAGTTTAATAAACACAAAAACCCCAGGGTTGAATGCACTTGAGAAAATTTTATACAGTGGAAAAGGTGGGTGATTATTTACAAATATACACAAGTTTGACCATGACCAAATTGACATCATCAATCATGAATGACAGGAAAACAAACACAATGCATCAACCAAATCAAAATGTTCACGTTATGGATCCATGAGAAAAGGGAATCAGTGTAAATTCATGAGCCTTTTGGTTTAAGAATCAGTTTGAGTGGACAGTCTATCGCTGCAGAAATCAGTTGAGTGTGTGATATGATTAAAATCCATGAGGAGAGTCTGCTGATTATGAGTGTGAAATGAGTGCATGGGGCTTGGGCTTAACGCCTCCTACCACACAGGTGGAACTGATGATGATGAGTGTCTTTCATAGAGATTCTGGGTAGCTCGCCATCCAACTGAAGATCCAGGATCAAAATCAAAGGTAAAAGAAGGGAGAGAAAAAACCCGACCTAACGTTCAACCAGTTAGAGAAACTCCGTGACCGACCTCGCGACTTCCGCGTTCCATCTGCTGCAGATATTTTACAACATAAGGCAGTGGCAACACAGAATATCTGTTTGAAAGTTTTAGTTAACTACTGACCTGCTGCAGCTCACTCCAGCGCTTACCCCAAGCTTCCCCGACAGACTATGTCACGTGAGCTCCCCAAACTACCGCGAGACAGCGCCGAAAACCTCGCGAGAACCCAAAAGAACTCGGAGCATATGGCTTAACCCCACTTCATGTGCTTACAGGGGTTACATATCCATTAAAGATTCATTTACTTATTTAAACTAAACTTGTCAGAAAATGAACACTCTGACATAAATCAGCATGAAATAACTGACTATAATGACAAACATACATTTGACTTTACACTTTGACCCATGTCCTGTCTGTTAACACAAGGTGGCAGCTTTAGAAGCTGTACTTGTGACAGTCGGGGAAAGAGAGGGCTTTTTGTATTTCTTTGGGGCTGTGCTGTTGTCCTTCACTTATTCACTTGGAATTTGGGTTTGGTTTGACAGTAGGCCTGTTTATGTTAAGCTATATATTGATTTCATTGTTTCGACCCATCTTATAGTTTCAAGAGCTATTTGGGTCACAAATTTTAGGTTAAAGAAATGTACTGATATATCATAAATGTTGTGAATAGCAAATGAATATTTTAGGATTAGGGATGCAACAGTATTGTAAATATGGTAGTATCAAAATTCTCACTACAAGAGTGAAATGTGACAGAGAACAACATTGACACAAGGAGGCAGCTTTAGAAGCTGTACCCTCCTCTGAGAGTAGAGCCACGCTAACCAAACAGAAGCAGCTGTAACGGTAACTCGTGGTGTAGATCTTCATGTGTTTCTGCAGCTCTACCTGCTTCAAAGTGTGCTAAAGCAAGGTTTTCTGAAGTCAGCACCATGTAGGATTAATAACTGTAGCTGTGACTTGAAGCTAAATGAACTGTATATATTTTAAAGGGCATATTGCAGGTTAAAGACAACTTTTAAGAAATAGAGAAATAACCTAAAAGTAATATTTGGAAAGAAATCCTTGATTTAAAGTGATTCTCCGGGATGGAACAAGTTGGGTCCTATCACAAGGTTTAGGGCAGAAATGACCCCTACAGCAGTGTTTTTGTGCAGCAGAAGCCCAGAGCGCTCGCACCCCCTCCCTGCTCCTCTGCCGGTTTCTTCTGCACTCAGACGGGGCCATATTTTACTTGACCAAAAACACAAATAAACAGACTCCCACCGAAAAAATCTGATATGGGTCTGCATTCACGCTTTATTTAGAGAATTTTCAGCGCATTACTTTCACACAAAAACTCCGCTAAATAAGGCTCTAGTTCTCATCATGTCTCTTCGTCCTGGCAGACTACCTGCGTTTGTTTATATCTGGCACACCGCGCGCGGACTGATACACTAAGCAGCGAGAGCCTCGTAGCCAGCTGTGGCTTTGCAGCGGAGGAAGCACTGTTTTACTACACGATGAGCTGTAACACGCTGAAAATTCTCTAAATAAAGCGTGAATGCAGACCGATATCAGATTTTTTTGGTGGCAGTCCGTTTATTTGTGTTTTTGGTCAAGTAAAATTTGGCCCCGTCTGAGGGCAGAGGAAACCGGCAGACAAGTAGGGAGGGGGTGTTTGGTGCGAGCGCTCTGGTCTTCTACTGCACAAAATCACTGCTGTAGGGGTAATTTCTGCCCTAAACCTTGTGATAGGACCCAACTTGTTCCATCCCGGAGTATCACTTTAATACAACACAGGATTTCCTGGAGACATCTTTGTCCTTTTTTTTTTTTTTTTTTTTACTTCTGCATTAAAAACTATAATTTGAATGTGACGTCACAGAGGGGAGTCCCTCTTATTCTGCCTCTGTCCAATATTAAATAAACGTGAATCCGACTGTCACTCCTGTCAATTAAGAAGAAGAAAATTGGTATTCTGATACATATGATGTTCCTCAGGGTTATATTTATGAGCCTGTTAGGAAAGATGGAGAGCAGGAACAGGGCAGGATGAGGAGGAATAACATCCAAAGGAGAGCTGTGGAGTTGTGGTGTGAGGCGAACCAGAGGAGAATGGAGCAGGTGTCCTGGTGAGTGAGCGCTGTTAGCTAGTGCTGTGTTCTCATCAGCGTATGTAAAGTTTGAGATCAAATACACTGACTTCAAATAAAGTTAACAAGTAGTACATGTATATGCTAATCATAAAGCAACGAGCTTGAATTTTCATGATAAAGCCCATAGAAAGAAAGACAGATAAATCTATTTCAGAGGTCTATCCACTAATCCAGAGTTAGAAACCAAGATGGTGCCCAGATCACATTTCCAGCGGATTGAAACTCAGGCTGAATCACTGACAAATCCTTGTTTACGTCAGTCATGGAGAGCTGGGCGAGAGGCTGCTGCCGCCGGGTAACTGTCAGTTGTCTGTATTGACAGAGCAGCTGCCGCTTCAGTCTCACCTGGACCTGGCTCTGGTATCCCATCCTGAACTCCATCCACAGACTGTATAAAACGGACTCCATTATATTGCCTGGCAAAAAATCTTCCTGTTGTTTTTTTGTAATTGATGCTGAAACAAAGTTCCGTCTTGTCCCCTGCACAAAATGAATACGACCACAAAAGCTGACTCCATCGAGTCTGAAAAAAGGTGGATTTGATATCCTGTTAAAGAGCATATTGCAGGACTCGTGTCCCTTCACTCTGCTTTAGGCTGATGTGGATAACAGGTGGTAGTAAGTGAGAGCGGAATTTTGAAGTCTGTTTTATTGTAATTTATTAATTAATTTGACCATTCATTAAGATAATTAAATACTACATTTGTGTTGGATGCAGAAAAACTATCTTAACAGGACATGAAGTCCACTTTTTCCAAAATAGGAAGATGAATGGAGTTAGCTTTGTGCTCAGATTCATTTTGTACAGGTAAAAAGACAGGACTCTGCATTGGTCACTAAAACAACGCGGTCGTCTGTGGTGATTATTTTAGAGAGAAAGATTATGAGCCTGATGATATGATGGAGTTCAGGATGAGATATCAGAGCCAGGTTTGGATGAGACTGACACAGTGCTGTCCCGTCACAGCTGCAGGTTCGCCGGTGTTACGGCCAACCTGCAGCTGCAGCAACTGCCTGACCGCGAGCCCGGCTCTCCGGTGGCAGACAACGTAAACACGGATTTGTCAGAGATTCAGCCTGAGATTCAACCCGACAGAAATGTGAGCTAACGTAAGCACCGTAGATAAGTCTGGATTTGTTTTCCGACACTGGATCAGTGGACAGACCTCTAATAGACCTCTCTGTCTGTCTCTCTATGGCTCTGTTAAAAGAGCCCAACGCTGCTTTGTGATCAGTTACTACTTATTTTAAGTTAACAGATCTGACTTCAAACGTTAAACCTGCTGATGTGAACACAGCTTTAGTCTTCATATCACTAGCAAACAGCGCTCACTCACCGAGACACCTGCTCTGTTCTCCTTTGCTTCTCCTCACAACACAACTCCTCTGCTCTCCTATGGCCGTTATTCCTCCTAATTCTGCGCTTTTTTCTTGATCTTTACTTGGCTAAAAGGGTCATAATAATAAGCCTGAGGACCATATCGTGACGTCACTTTCAAATCCTGGTTTTTAAGAAGTAAGAAAATCTGAACTAAAATGTCTCCAGGAGACTCTGGGGTTTATTATTTTCGGAATTTCTTTCAGGATAGAGTTCTTAGTTATTTTACTATAAACTTCTTAACAGTTATCTTTAACCTGCAATATGCCTTTTAAGCAGTATTTATTCATCCATCTTTTAAAATGCACCTTAATCACCTTAATACATGGTTAAATTAAATGATACTTTGGAAGAAACACAATACACATAAACCGATCTCACTCACTACCACCTATTATTCACATTGCTTAAAGGCGGAGGGAGGGAATGTGAGGCCCCTTTGCTGACACGATATTGGAAAAAAAGGGGCGTTTTAAACAGCTATATTGAAAAAAAAATTGAGAGAAAATAAAGAAGGCTAACAAGGGGGGGAGAGAAATAGACATATCTTGGTTATACAGTGTTGTGTTCAATTACATTAAGTGTATTTATCCATGATATTCCTGGCTATTCATTTTCCACTCTGACATTTTTTTCAAAGTCATGATTTTTTTGACAATACCCCAGTAATACCATTACTTTGGCCTGAGATTTTGACATCTTAACATCCCCATTTAGAAATACTATACAGTTTTTCCACAACTAGTGTTTTACACTAATATTAAAATGTGTGAAGGATATTTGTTGATGATGTAGTGGATCATTTTTTCTTTTCTATTTGTTTTTAGTGAGTCAGGCAACAACTCGCCAGAGGAGAGAAGATGAGGAGTCAGATGGGGACCTGAGCGATTCCTCAGGTCCACTAACTCCACCACAGCGGAGCAGAAAACGTCAGTTGTACTGTCTGTTAACCATGTATAATATATATGTATGTCCAAAGTATAATACACTTCAAAAGTAGTGGTATTGTTAAGGAATCGGATCGCTGAGGATAATGGGATCATTGATGACAACAATCCCCATCCCTGCTATTTTGTAGCTATTTGCTTTAGTTGAGATGGTAGGCACAGAGCTCAACCTTTGTAACAGTAATAGAGTCAACATGTTTTTCTGTGTTGTTGATCGTTCATAGACTTGTGCTCCTTAAATATAATTTCGAGAACTATTCTAGAAACAAAACATGTTTATCATTGTTTTCAATCATTTTGCAGCTCGCCAGCCTCACCTGAAAAGGACCTGGAAGAAGGAGGAGGTCCTTGCTGTTGAGAGACACATGATGTCTTTCATTACATCTTGCCGTGTTCCCGGTAAAAGCGAATGTGAAAAGTGCCTCCAACAGGAAAAAGTTGCCCTCAGGAACAGAAATTGGCTGGCTGTTAAGTTCTATATTAAGAATAGAATTACATCTCTTAAAAAAAATATGTAGTGACCCTTTTTTTGAGATCTAAAGTGTTCCATTTGCAAATGACTCTTTGTTAGAATTATGATCTCAAGGACCTCTTCAGAATTTTTGATTTTGACAATTGTTGCAAGGTGTTTTTTTTTTGTTTTTTTTGAGAATAAGTCCATCTTTTTCTAGTTTTCAAGTTATTCAAGTCGGCTTTTTTTTTCGGATAAGGTTGACCATGTGTGGTCAGTTATCTGTTACCCGAGATTCTTCATGTTGCATTAAACTCAGCAGTTACCATGATACCGCAACAAGAGTGGTCTAATCATTTTTTCCGTAGTTGTAGATAATCTAAAGCATCTTGTGCTGACATTTCAGCGAAAGAGGCTTCTATAAGAGAGACTTTATTTGACTTTATCTTATATTATATGAATGATGATAATATCATGTGGTATCATGATTAATGTCATTTCTTATAGGAACTTTTGGTCTCAGTTCTGACCTTAAATGTTGATGTGATATGTTGAATTGTTGTATGTTTGAATTACTCACTGCGTTATCATAATCATTAGTGTAAAAAGGAAAGAGACTAAACTGTAAATTAATTGCTTTCAGTTTGAACACAAGTCCTTTAAACAACAGAAATCCTACCAGTAGCATCTCTCAGTGAATCCAGAGCAGAATCCTTCACCTCCTGCCTCAGTGTCTGAAGGTCCAGGTGTTGAGGATTCACTTATTGCGTGCTGGTTCTCCCTCTCCATCAGGCTGTTGTGGCTCAGAAGGGTTAACAGCTACCTAGTACCAGCAGCTGGACTGAAAGAAATGTGACTTAACATGGCAGAGTTTTTGAGTGGCTCCACAAAGTGAGTTTGACCTAACTTTGTGTAAAGTGGTACCCAGAAAGTGAGAAAAACCTTAGTGTGTATATTTAGACCCCAAATGTAACTGAATACCTGACAGGTCCCCAGATGACTGCTTCTGGTCTGGTCAGGGACCTTTACTTTGTCTGATTGAAAATTTGAAGTGATAACTGTGCTAATGTGCATCCCAGGATGTTGCCTGATTTTTTTCAAGGCTGTACAACCTTCAGAAAGGGTGGTTCCCAGAATGGATGATCTGTACAGGTAACCTCACAATAGCACAAAAACAAGGCTGTGTGTGTGTGTGTGTGTGTGTGTGTGTGTGTGTGTGTGTGTGAATGATTGTCTCTATGTGTCAGCCCTGTGACTGACTGGCTACCAGTCCAGGGTTTACCCCTCCTCTTGCCCAATGACAGCTGAGATAGGCTCCAGCCTCCCCCAACCCTGAACAGGTGGTTAAGAAAATGGATGGATGATTTAGTATGATTATTTATTGCTGTAATCTTTAGAAGAAATTTCTATGATGCAACAACTTTGATCTTTTTTTGTCTTGTTGTACTCTACAAAAACTTTAAACTGTACCACAAAGATTATGACCTTTCTTTCCCATTTTATTTTGCTTGGATCAACAACTGCATTTTAATGAAAAGGGAAAAAAAGGACTGACTTCAAACAAGAAAGCTTCAAGCTTCGCTTTATGGTCAGACAAGTGTATACATCATGGCAGTTAAGCACTATGACCATTGAGGAAAAAAAAATCAAATCAATACAAGAACTATTGTAGATGGAGAAAAGCCGAGTGAGCCCTTCTAACCAATTATACAACATGATTGCTGCAAATAAACCTTTTTGGATTCACAAATATGACATTGGAAAAAAACAACAACCTCAAACTTTAACATCAAACAAAACCATACATACATACACAATACAGCTGAAGATCTTTGGCTTTGGTAAGAACTGTTATTGGGTCTAAAGTTTTTCTCCAGGAGGAAGCTTAGGCACGAATGATGTTGGTAGTAGATAGACTGACTGATTTTAAGCACACAATCACAAACATCTAAATCATTTTGTACAAATGTCTAAGAGCACCACATCAAAGACTCTTAGCATCATTTCAGTGAAATATAGGCTACAGAATTCAAAATTGATCAACGTTGAGTCACAAATTCTATTCTTTCTTTCTCTTTGCACTCCCTTTCCCCCGACACTTACGAAAACAGAGCGAGAAGCATTTCAGTATCACCCACACAACAGTTAAGAGTATGAACACAAAAAAGCCAATGACATCCAAGCAGTGGTACTGGATCCAGTTCAGTTCATGTGCTGCAACCCTTAGGTGTGAGGCACCTTTATGTCTCATGACAAACTCAGTCCAGAAAACGGCAAGATCCAGAGGCTGAACGGGGCGGTCCAGGTGGACCTGGGATATCTTCACCACAGTCTCTTTGTAACTGAGGAAATGGGATATTCAAATTAAGACTGTGTACTGTGGCACTTTTAAAAAATGAGATATAGAATATAAATATATTTACAAATAAATATGAAAGACAAATTCTAAGACTGGGGTAATAAAAGTCAAGGTCTGCCTTCACACAACAAAAGCAGTATGACATTGGTTACCTTCTGATAACAGGTGATTCAGAATAAACATATATATATATATATATATATATATATATATATATATATATATATATATATATATATATATATATATATATATATAGATAGATAGATATAGATAGATAGATAGATAGATAGATAGATAGATAGATAGATAGATAGATAGATAGATAGATAGATATAGATAGATATAGATAGATAGAGATATATGAGACATATATAAATACATACACATGCACACACACACATATATATTTATTTTTAGAAAGAATTCACTAACAAGCATTAATCCATCTCAATGATGGGATTTCTGAATTTTTGGGGGAAGTTCGCTCAAAAAATGCTAAGATTTCTGAAAAGCTGAAGGCAACACAACGTATTCTTTTAAATTGTTTTTTAAATGAACCAACTATTCTACTGTCTGTGGATAAAAATTTCCCTGTAAAAGAACAATAAAAGTCCATCTACCGTGCAAAAGTATCATCTTACCTCTTTTCATGGATGATTTTTCTTAACGCAGTTAATAGCTTTTCAGTGGTCACATCATAAATGCTAAGTTTCTCTGCAACTCCTCGTTCCACCATGTGGTGCACATTGTCACCCTGATCCCCAAACAGTGGAAACATCAACATGGGCACAGCGTTACAGATGCTCTCGTAGATACCGTGAGTTCCTCCATGAGTGATGAAGACCTTGGCATTTGGATGAGCTGAAGAGAACACAGCAAAAATTAAAGGTCCCTCCAGTTACCACAACTACTGAGCCAATCACATGTAAATCTAGAAGAAGAGGCTCCTCGCACATGTTCCTAAACAGAACTAAACATACCTAATAGGTCATTCTGAGGTAACCATTTCATTAGTTTGACATTCTTGGGTACATCCTTTGGAGGGGTGCCAGTATATCTCCATAAAACCTGAAACACAAAGAATTCTGAATCTTTCAACATTTTATGTGTAAACTACTGGTACTATTAAAGAAAGAAGAGGGGTTTGAGTTTGTAAACCAAGTGTGGACGCTCTGGTTAGAGTATAAGTGGTTGCCCTGGTTGTATTCTGAGCAAGTTGTGTTTTATTTAAAAAGTGAGGGTACATACATTTTCATTTATCGATTTATTTATTGCATTGTCGAGAACAGCTTCATAGGCTAAATCTAAGCAAAGTAACAATTCACAGTCATTTTTACCCTTTGTGGTAGCTGCCGGAAGGCTTCAAAGAACTGTTTCGCTGTGTCCTCGGGCATGTTGGACACCATCGAGCCAAGCGTAAAGACAATGAAGCCATCGTCTCCAGAGCCATCCACAAACTCCTTTAATTCCTGTAGGGAGGTTTAAAACTCATAAATCACACCTAAAGCCACAGCAGAGTCTTTGAAGATTAAGCGTTTTGTTAACTATCATCTGAAAAATGTCAAGAGATATTTTAAAATACTCTGTTAGCAGAAATGTGTATTTTACACACACACGCACACTTTTTTCTAGCAGTTAAAATTTGCTGGTTAGAATTTTGTCAAATTTTATTTAATAACATGCATTAAGTTTAGATTTTTTTACCCTTTCTTTTGCACAAGAATAAAATCAGTGGGCTGAATAATTGTTTACAGTAGGTTTTGCACATGTATGAGCACGCTCTTTGCCTGACCTAGCACAAAGCAAGTGTGCGTGACTTGCCTTCAGTGGCGTTAACTCTGACACGCAAATCTGGAGTACTCACCGCTGGCAGAGGAGCCTTCTTTGCACAGTTGATACCTCCAATAAAAACCATGTTAGGCATGATAGGTCTAGGCCACTCAAAGCTGAAGTCATATCTGAGTAGCCATATAGCACCATGACTGAGAAGTTCCATGTAAGTCATCTTTTCTTCTACATACTTGCTGACTAGATCGTCAAAGCTGCTGTACATTATTTTGCACATGTATGACTCCACAAAAGACATCAGCATGTTTTTTACTCTCTGTGGGAAGTTCATGTTGTTTGAGTTGCCAGAGAAGGCCACAGGAACGTATGAAGGAGGAGTGGGACACTGATTAGCCTTTGAATCCAGCTCACATGGAAGTCCACGCAGAAAATATACAGCTGGAATAGAGAGGAGATGAGACAACACTGAGCCACAAGGAAGGAAAGGATCAGTCAGCACCAGATCAAAGCCCCCTCCTCCGAGCCGACTCATCAAAGGCTGGTTCTTCAGCAAACTCTCACAGCCCTCTACCTGTAATGTCGTAAAGTTGACCAAACGCTGCACATTGACAAACATGTCACTGAATTGTGGTGGTTTGTTGAAAAGTCCTTCCCTGAGCTGGTCAAACCGTTCATCCAGGTCAGCTTTTGTAAAAGACACGGGGTAAACCTCAGTCTTGAAGCTCTCAGAGCTGTGAATCAGCAGGCTGCTGTCTGGCACCAGCACCAAGACCTCATGTCCCCTTTGGTTGAGCTCTTTCACCAGAATCTTCATGCTTAGCCAGTGGCTTCCATCAACAGGCAGAACGAGCACCTTTCCCCCCTGAACGGGCCCCAGACTGAGGCAACACAGCCAGACCACCAGCCCCAGACTGGAAAACCACACCCCACTGCTCATTTCTTTCTTGTCCTGCAAGCTGGCTCGCTGTAAGAGTGTGTGGTAGCTGTTCCAAAGAGGCAGCCTTATGTGTGTGCGTGCGAGTAACTGTTTGTTTAAATTCTGTAGGAAGTGGCTGTGTTTGGTGTTGCGTAACCACAGAAAGACTGCGTGAGCAGATATTTCCTGGGATCTGTTTTGAATAAAGACTTTGTCCTATATTTTCTGTTCCTGTAATGTGTGTTTGTGTGTGTCTGTGTGTGTTTCATGTCTTTACCGTTATGTCTAAAGTTTTTCATTTACATTCCACACACCTTTATAGTAACAACAAACTTTTTGTATTTTATAATTAGTCTTTACTCTCAGAGCAGGTTAACAGCTGAAGCATCAGTTTCTTATGTTAAACCCATGAAGTTTGAGGATTACATAATTTAAAAACCTGCTTTCCCGTTTATTAGCAGTCTGATCTGAGATGAGATCAGGTCAGTTTGTCTTTCAAGTCATTGTTTGCAGCTTTGAAAGCTCAGTTGTTTGCTCGTAGTCTCCTTTGTTTACTGGGGCTGTCCTCTTTTTGAACCTTTTTAATCACAAAGGGTTTTCAGACTCAAAACACAAAAAGAAAAACACACACACACACACACACACACACACACACACACACACACACACACACACACACACACGTAGAACTATGAAAAAAAGGCTGATGTGGGGAGCCAGTTGTAATATGACACCAGCCCCCAGCCCCCCCACCCTCAGGGAAATGATAACATCAACACATCCTGCAGTGGAATTCACCCTTGGCAACAAGTCCCTTGTCCTCAGGTTGCCTTTTTTCATGCCTGTTACATGCATGTTAGACAAAATAAGTAATAAGATTAGATTACAATGAAAAAGGTGTAGAACCTGCTGGAAGTTCACGTTAGTGCTTTACCCCCTAAAGAGCTCCAGAGTGTTTTTGTAGGAGATGAACAAAAAATAGTATGGCATTCACTATCGCTACCCACTAATGTGATGGACCAGTGATAACTTGTGTTAAATTATTGTAAGTTTACTTAAGTCCCTAACAGATAGACTTCACCTGTGGCTTGTCTAGGACTGAAGACTTAGAAAGCAGCTAAGTTGTTACTGGTTAGTAGAGACAATCTCCAGAGCAAACAAACACTGAAAGGTGCCTGGGTGCTCTAGGTGCTAGCCACTAGGTGCTCACTAGGGGTCAAAGGAGAGGGAAACACAAACACACACACACACACACACACACACACACACAGTCTGCAGTTCCGTTGTTCAGCATTGTGGGGATAATTAATTAAGGTGTCGTCACAGACTTTCTGTCCTGGTTATGTTAATGGATTCATATTTTCCTGCATTATAGTTTTGGTAATGTATTCAGCATTTACTGAATCTAGATGAAGAAACAGCGAGCTGTCTGCCAGACTCACTTGTTTCCACTTGGGCTCTGTTAGCACAAAGGGCTTTAATTTTGTAGACCAGGCGCAAGCGCAGGTGCACTCAAGGCGCAGAGGTGCGCGTCCACACCTCCCTCCGCGCAAATGGCAGAGAGGGAGGAGAAAAGCCTTGAGTGGGTTGAACACAGCAAATATCATTAAATAAGTGCCTCTCCTCGCCTTTAAATGCCCTGCGGCCGAGGCGCAGCTTCTGATTGGTCTGAGTGATCCCCAGCACCGCAGAAACAGTGCTGGAAAGACCCGGTAGCGGGGACGGTCAGAGCCGCTGTCCCTGCAGCAGGAGAATGGACAGCGGGGGACATTAGAGGACGCAAAGCGCGTCACTGTGTGGGCCAGCTCCCGGGACAGATGTAATCTGTTCCTTTGTCATTAATAGGAGTACAAAATGAAGAGACAGTTACACAGCTGGCTTATCCATTCAGAATACTTTTGATCCACCTGCACTCCTGGTTTTTCATCACCAAATAGCAGAACCTTTGGTGATATACTGTATACTCTCTTAGTGTCTCCATCTCATCTTCCTCACAATAATGTACTCCATCTTTTTAGATCAGGTTAAAAATAAAGACTAAAACAGAGAAATATGGGAAATCACGGGTAAATCCTGAGTGACATACATTTATTTTGTCTCTTTTTTCTTCGTCTTTTCTCTCTCTCTTTTCTTTGAATTAAATGAAACGAGAGAACCAGATATACTCAGTATCAGATGTTAAGGCTGTTTATTGTTTAATTGTAAGATGTGCATCAAACTTCCAGCTGCCGTCAGGTTAACTTTCCATTATGACAAACGGCTTTAATCTGACATCAGATGTGACGGGACAGTTAATATAGATATAAATGTATATGCTGGTTCAGACAGTTACATTAAATAGTGATTGCTGTGATTGTTTACTGCATTAAAATGTGCCTGACACTCTGGAAACCTGCCTCTGAGGCTTTGTTGACATGTGCGCACATGTGCTGCGCCTGTCACCAAATTACAGCTGCGGAGGGTGCGCTGCGGAGGGTGCGCTGCGCTTTGCGCCGAGAATAGACCAGGTTGGAGCTGGCGAGTTTTCAGCACTTTTTCAGCACTTTTTTGGCACGAAATTGTCACTGCGCCAACATGAATATGCCGACACCTCCCCCTGGTGCGCCGTCAACTCCCCCGGCGCGCAGTCACACCCATCTCTGCACAGATGGTCTACCAAATTGTCAAATTGGCAGCGCACGGCGGTGCGCCGCACAAAATTTACAGTGCGAAGGGTGTGCCAGGCTTGTGCCCCCTGTGCTGCGCCATTAGAAATTAGAGCCCTAAATGGCTTGTATCTTGTGTCTGGCACTAATTGAACAGCAAACCCAAACACTTGTTACCCTCTTCGTATACTCAGTTGTTTTTGGATAGCAAACAGTTTCCGTAGTTTAGCATCGAGGCAATGGTTAATGTGTCGTCACAGACTTTCAGTCCAAGTAATGTTAATGGATTCATATTTTCCTGCCAATTCAACTTGAGAATAAATGCTGCAGAGTAGTATTTAGAAATAACTAGTTTTGGTGTTGATTATCTTATTATTACTTTGGGGATTATAAACAGGCAAATTTAGAAAAGTGAGATTAATTTAAGATTACTAACGCAACCCTCAACACAGCCTTAAATAAGCCCTGTGGCTTTTCGCACAGTATCTATTTGTGACTGAAAGATTTAAACAATTTACTTACTTTCAAAATGTAATTGGAAATTTATGTTTGGTGAATAGTGAATTGAAATAGCTAATTTGAAACTTCCTCCTCCATGAGATTCACATTCATATTTTTCAAAAACAAATCTTCTACCTTGAAATTGACCCCCCTGTTCATTGGTTAGCTAAAAAAGGGATCTTATTCATTCGTTGGCCTATGTAAGATGTGCTGATGGCTGAGAACTACTGTATTTTGTAATTGTCTGGGGTGGTGGGTGGTGCCAAGCCATTAAATTTGTGGAAATTTCCGGCGGTCTCTCGCTTGACTGCTGACTCAAAGGTCAAGTAAATCATTGACACAGTCCAGTTCAGTTACATCATCATCTTCTTATCTTTATTGATGTAAAATGTAGTTCATTAGTTAATAGCTGCACAGTTTCATAGATCACAGTCCAGGGTTTTTATCTCACGGTGAATAAGACCTGCAAATGTATTCAAGATAAAAGGACAATGTTCATAATTAACCGAAGGGTGGTTCAACAGGAGAGATTAGTCAAAAACAGGTGGTAAGCATGACTGTGCACCAGGCAGCGTGCAATAAGTAAAGCAAAGGTTCACCCTTTGAAACTACAGAGTGCAATAACCTGATTTTGAAAAGTAATATATAAGTAAAATTATTCATCATCATTATTATCATTACTAGTAGTAGTAGTAGTAGTAATAATAATAATAATAATAATAATAATAATAATAATAATAATAATGATAATACAAACTTTATTTATAAAGTGCTTTTCATACAAAAAGATGTAACAAAGTGCATTACAGTCCATGAAAAACAATCCCACATGCCCTTTAACACAACCACCCTTCCCCAACACAACCACACAACCCACAGTCAACAGACAAACACAGTAATGCACATGAGGCTGAGTACAGATGAACCACTGGAAAAAGCATCAGAGGAGCCGTCTGCACCAGGAGTAGAGCGGGCCACAGCCACAGGACACCAACACATAGCCCACATGTAACAAACACCGACCTCCACCAGAAACCAGCATGACAGGCCCATCAAACCACAGCCGACCACTGCTCCCAGTGTTCTCAGTGCCCCAAGAGGAAACACTCGGGGGTCCTAAAAATTGTAAAAACATGTAAAAACCTTTTTTTGTTGCTAGGCGCTGCCCAAGTAGCTGCCTGTTGCAGCAGCTCCCTCTTCTTCTGTTTCTTGTAATTTTTTTCGTCTCTTTTTCGTCATCTCTGTTTGTGGAGTGGATCATTACTTTGTATGGTTCATTGTTGGTCATGGACACCAAACTTTTTGTGGCTTCAGCGATATTTTTACCACTTTTCTCCTGTGTTTGTCTGGAGATCCTTCATGTATCCATGGCTGCATTGTTTACATGTGAAATTAGCTGTTAACAGCCTGTAGCATGTCAATGCTAACTGGTGTAAGGCCGGATGATTTCCCTCAAGGTGATGAGGAGGAGGTGAGGACGACGTGCTGGTTCTCTGGTGTGAGCTGGGAGGTGACGACGTGGACCTGTCCCTCCATCCATCGTTGTTGGGAACGTGGGATCTATCTCCGGTGGGATGGACGAGCTAGCCGTGCTAGCCCAGTGGCAGAGGGGCTGCCAGAGGGTAGAGTGGCATCGTGCTGTTAACGGACGTGGCTGACAGAGCTGACACGCCGGCGCCACATTGGAGGAGCTTCACCTGCTGTGGGCAGACAGGATCCAGGAGACAGAGACTGAACAGACTGCTGGGGAGGCTCAGTCCTGGACCCTGTGGAGGTGGAGACTGGCTGGGCTGGAGAGTGGTGGACGGGATGTCGAGATCTATTTTCTTGTGGACCTTTTTGCACTTTCTATACACTTTCTTACTTTTGTTTTATTGATTGCTGCTGTGACTCCTGAATTTCCCCTTGGGAATAAATAAAGTATTTTCTATTCTATTCTAAAAAGTGAGATATAAATAAGTCACATAAAATAGGGAAGGTAAATGTGAATAAACATGAAAAAGAACTAAGCCACTAAAATAAACAGAGATGAGACAAATAAATGCATAAATAAATTATTATTATTATTATTATTATTATTATTATTATTATTATTATTATTATTATTATTATTGTTATTATTATTAATAATAATAATATATAATACCCCGACAGTCTGTTGTGTTTCACATTGCCTCTTACATAGCTCTGAAATCACTGCACCCTCACGTTGCCAGTGAACTAAAGACGAACAAAGGCTTCAATTTAAATTTTCAGACACTGATTTGTTGAGCAGCACGATACAAAGGTTAAATCATTAAATGATAAATCAGTCCGTCTGTGCACACCCCTCTGTACAGTGACATGCTCAACCCTGACCACATGGTGGCGACAGCGTCACGTGGATGTCTGGATTAAAGCCTGTTTCATGTTGAGAAATGTTGCAGGCAGCACATTTGACCTTTTGCTATCTGCAAAATCTTTGTGGACGAGACTGATGCGTCAAATGTGTACAAGAGAGGTGTTTGAGTTTCTGATAGGGAATGTTTTACTGGCCTCTCAGTGTGAGATGTAAATAAACGCTGGGTAACTGAAGGTGAAGTGGTGCTTTGTTAAACTTTAGAAATGTCAGACATTGTAGCTTTTCAAAGTGTTAGGGCCAGTGGAAAAATGTAACGTGAAAGGATGCAGGGTAGGCTGTTTGCCTTGTTACGCAGTTCTTTCCAATGAATTAAAAACCTTCACGCGCCAGCTTTAAGAGCTGCACAGGACTAAATGTGAGAGTGAAAGAGTTAAAACCTTGACGTGCTGCCGAAAGAAACAGAAAAAAAAATGATAGTCATGGAGCATCTTGCATGTCCTCTAAGCAGAGGGACTGAGACTTCAAAGATTTTCAGTTTGGCTCAGAGAGCACGGATGCGCGCCGACCTCGGAATCTCCAGACGCGCAGCGGAAGATTTTGCGCACTGAAGGCAAACAGAGCTGAAGTGAGCGCACAGCGGACAAACTGCTTCCTGACCGACCGCAGTCCCATCACTGCGAAACGGCCACACTTGGCTCTACTTTATGCACTAACAGTCGGCGTTTCTATACACTTGTTTGGTGTTAAACAGGGGAAACAGACTTCATTTTGTTTTAGTTTGTCTTGATTCGCAGCTGAGAGGAGTTATTCACGGAACCAGTGAATGAAGCTGCTTCACCGTTTGTAGAAATACCCAAAGTGTCCTATCTTTGCAGGGACGATCCACTGAGAATCCTGAGAATCAGAATCGTCTGAGAGGATTATTTTGGAAGTAGCCCATTTCTGAAGGTGGACTGAAAAGGGATGAATCCAACCGCCTTACCCAACCAAGTGAGGTGTTGCGTTTAAAAAGCGGTAAGATCCATTTTCCTCCTCAAAATACGGTTTGAATGAACCGTGGAGTTTCAGGTGGGTGTGTAATGTGACTGAACTCACTTATTTCCACTTTATTTGTAGGTGATCACAGCAATGCTTCAGCGGCGTGGTGGTCTGCCCCTCTCCACATCTCCAAGAGAGGATTTAACCGCTGCTCATTTTGAATAAACCCAGAAGTCACTTAAGATGAGGCGTCTGCAAACAATCCTGTTTCTTTTCGTCCTGCACCAGGTGAGCTGTGAGATGACTGAATTAAAATGAATTACACATGTTAGAATGCAGGTGACCATATGGGCTGGGTAGAGAAAGTTAGAAACGATGGCTTTAATCAGGGTTACACAAGACAGGTCTAGAAATCCAGCTGACAGGACTTTGGCTGTTTGACATTCTAATATTATTTGAGATTTGCACTTAATTTATAAACACATCCTTATGGCTTGTGTTGCTTTTAAGGAATTGTTCTAATACACCTGTAAAGAAAAAAAAAAGAATGAATTAAAAAAAAAAAAAAAACATGTCAGCTGTATCCTTCACAACTTCATGTCAGTTACAGTCCATGTAATTTAACATAAACTATACTTAATACATTTACACCTCACACAATTACTGGCCATGACTGGCTCAGCCTTTCTGTGGATAATTTTAAAATTGTATTACTTCATCTTCAGGCTATTGAAAAAATGGGCTTTTTTTTTTTTTTTTTTTTTTTTTAGATAACTGAAGCATTTTTATTTATAATAATTAAAATAAATGAAATCACATCTTGTGATTATTCTGTTTTTTAAGCTAAAATAAATCAAATCAGAAGCATTGATGCCTGAATTGAAGACAGGGAGTGCAGGTAGTTCACACAGGTCCACTCATTTTACACTTACTCTCTGTCAGGAAGCATTTGGATGAAGTGCTAATGATGCATTGAAATTTAAAAATTAAGCTCTTTAGTCAAATTATATGGAAAAAAAAGATGTCATAATATATCATAATTGACAATCAGTCATTATGAAATAAATTGAAATAGTCTTAATCATGTATTCAGTGTTTACTAAATCTAGATGAAGGAACGACAAGCCGTCTGCCAGACTCACTTCTTTTCCATGTGAGCTCTGTTTGCACTGAATGGCTCGTACCTTGTGTCTGTCACTAATTGCACAGCACACCCAAACACTTGTTACCTCCTTCATATACTGAGTTGTTTTTTTTCCCTGTGGATAGTAAACATTTTTACTGATTGAACAATATCAGATCTTTGTTGTAAAGACCTCTCCCTGTACAGTGCCCTTCGTTTTATTTAGACTGAGCCCAGACTAACGGCAGACAATTGAGGAAAAATCAGGAGAAACTTGCAGAGCTCACATGCAGTCGGAGGCTTTGCTGATCCTCCTCAATAACTGTTACAATTTCACAAACTCCTAAGTCACTGCAAACACGCAGGAATTTATGGAGTATTTACCAGGGACTGATTGTCTTAAGCTTCTGGACGTAATCTTATTGTAGAGTCATTTTGTTTTTATTGCAGGAATAAACCCTCAAAGACCATAATCTCCAGGGAAATTTAAATGTCTTTTCCTGATTTTCTTTTTACAACAGCCCCTAATGTTCTGTGAGGGAGTGTTTTTTTTTCTAGATCATTCTGGTTTTACACACTCTCTGATCTAAAGAGCAAATGCCATTGGATTGATAAAACTCTATATATCTGCTGTCCTCAAAGAGGACTCCTGAGCAAATGCAGCAGCAAAGTGCTGTCTGCCGTTGTAATCAGCCTTTGAGCCTTTTGGGAGCCCGGCCTCTGGAGAGAGGAGAGAGGCTGCCTCCCTGGAGAGCCTCTCTTCCTACGCCTTTGTGGCTCCCCTCCCAGCAGACCCTCCACTGTCTGACTGAGATCATATTAGCCCTTATCAATATTCCCTCACATTCCCAAGAGTGACAAAAAAGCTTTAATACGAGCCAACACTGAGTGAAAGCAGAAATTATGCCAAAGAACTTCTGGAGCTACCAAACTCTTTCATTTTTTGTCACATGTCACTCCACGGAGCATGATACCGTGAGGCAGACATGTAGTAAAGCTTTAACCAAGTGACGTGATGTTCAAAACACAGGGTTTAGTTTGATAAACAGTCCCATCACACATCTGAAGCCTCCTGTGAACCTAAACCATATTCTTAGAGGTCCGGTTTCAGGAGCAGTCTAAAGTCTCACATGTGGCCAAATTATCAAGCTCAGCACTCCTCATCAAAAATAATTTTCTTCCTTTTGAGTTTTCACACACAACCCTACCCAGAGCATGAATCAAGCTCCGTAACCCTGGCCCAGCATCTGTGCCGCTCCCCAGGGACAAATAAGAGGGTCAAAGCCATCCTTGGAGAATCCATTTCTTACCCATGACATCTGCTGTAGTTATCCTCAGTCCAGTGACAGAGCAACAATGCAGACAGAGATGAAACACACTTCAGAGCGGTGCTCCCTTTGTCCTGTCTGCATCTATTTTACAGATTGCATGTGTTCAAAGTGTTACCTTTAGTTTTATTTATCCGTTGTGCTGCTGGAAACAAGTATGGAAGAAAACTAACTGGCGTGGCTGGTTTGTATGGTTTTCTAAAGGTTAGAGCCAAATGGTAATGTCGACGTATTTAAAGGGCTAACGCTGAGGGTCATTCGTGGCTTTGAACGTCTAGCTGCTTCCGCAGCATCTTCAATGCCACTACGGGTCTGTGGAGCGAGGATGAAGCAGCAGGCTGATAGAAGGGTGTGACGCATTAAAAAGACAAAGCTTAGCTGTTTACTGTAAGCTTGTCCTCTGGTTCCATTTCATGTTTGAAGTTCATCCCTGCAACTCTGATGTGCACTGATTTAGAGGATTACAAGTCATTTTCCCAAAGACTTAGCATTAATTTGAAAAGTTATTTATTAATTTATTTATATTAGAGCCTTGATGATTTATCTGCTCAACCAACCACAGAGGGGAAAAAGACGAAAACAAGACAAGACAGGAAGAATGTGCAAAGAGTCGCTTTGGTTCTGTTTGAGTTGATAATATTATTGTAAAAAATCTGGAGGATTTTCTCTCTTGCGTTTTTCTGAGCAGTGAGGCTCTATTCAAAGTCAAAAGGGGCCCTGGCAAGGACAACAGTTTTATCCCTCTCTTCATAACAAAACACAAATTCAACATAAATTCCCCCTCTGAGGGCTCTTTAACCCATTTCCCCTTCCCCATGTTCAATTAGGTTTGGATTTATTATTTATTTATTGTATATTTAAAGGCAACTAACACTGGGAAGTGTAATAAAATGTACAGTGGGAGGATTAGGAGCAGCTCTTTAATCTCACGCTTCTGATAATACTGCATGGGCTGATTGATTAGTTTTTCAGGAAGCTTATGTCAGAAAAACCTAATCCGTCTTTGGATTGTGCCAGCCTTGTAAGGTTTTCCGCGCTGCCACTTTATCATGGCGGCGAATTACAGAGCTGCTGGGCTGTGATAAGGTCCTCGTCTCTTTTACAGACCCCACCGCCCAACCCCCTGTACCCCCCTTTTCCCACTGGACAATGAAAAAAATTGTGTTTATATTCTTCACATTCCTGCTCTGCCTGGTCTTCACATCAACCTCCTCCAGGATTTGCCGCGTTAGAAAAAGAGAAAAAAGAGTGGAACCCAAGTCTTCAAAAACCAGCCGGAGAAATTTTCTGCGGAATGAGAAAAATACAGGAAATGTCAAGAGGACCATCGAAATTTCTTTACGATTGATTGAATATGGATTGACAGAGGAAAGAGGCCTTATGTGGATGTGCTGCCTTGCATGAATCGTCTAGAGCTTACACAGTGCTGATATTTATCGGCTCAAATAGTGGCCACAATCATTCTCGCCAGAGGGCTTGACTAGATAATCCCTAATAAACAATACTGTCTGTGGCATTTACGCTCCTTGGCCTGTGTGTCGTCTCAGACCTCTGAAGAAAATGTTGTCATTTCTGCCCATTATCCCAAATGTACCTTGGACACCAGAGGTTGTATTGACGGTGTGGAGCCCTGCCACCTAATCCTTCTCCAATCATCAATTCTACCTCTGTGTGTGAAAGCAGTGAAGCCATGATGAAGGTCTCCAGACAAGGAGAAAGAAGTTATGAGTGGAAAGATGTGATACTAATTCACTTTTTTTTTTTTTTTTATACATACTTTTAATATTTATAGTTTATCAACCATACACACAGGTCAGGACTTAAACAGATACAAACAAAGCTCATAAACATATTCACAACAACAGAACAGGAGATTAGTACATACTCATACTTAAATAATCAATTAATTGTCGAAGGGTTCAAATTTTTCTGTTTAGGTGTAAATCAAACAAGACAGAAGCACAAAAAGAAACAGACCCCATTTAAAAGCCCATCAAATTAAATGTAATCAAATCAATATAGGGGATAATGATACGCACCCCCACACCTGCTTCCAAATGATTTCAGACCTAATCTTATTTTTATTAAATGTGTCTCTTATTCGCTCCATACCTAAAAGATTAAAATACTCAGATATGCACATTTAGATAGAGAAACATTTTTGATTTGTGAATTTTCCAGTTGGAAAGAATTATTCACTCAGCAGCCAAAAAATGCTAAACCTATTGTCCACCTTTCTTGTCCTGTTTTTAGTGTATTGTATGGAAATTAAAATTGTACTTTGCATTTACAATAACCACAATATGGCTGCCCAGAGAACCAGCACAGACCTGAGTCAGACTATGTTTGGATGAAGTCCTTAAGCGTGGCAGCTTTGGTGTACAAAACGTTGCGTTCAGTATGATGTAGCGTTTCCTGATATTGGTCCGCAGCCATGAATTTTAATGGCCGATGTGCAGCCTGAGGTGGTGTCAGACCTGGAGGCTTTGCTACCTTATAGCTTTTTCATTACTGCACGGTCAGAAACAGCAAGTGCTCCATGAAGCACAGCCTCCTTTTTAAGCATCACTTCTTTTCTGCCTGGAAATAAAACAGAGAACTTTTGTTAGGAGTAGGTTTCTTCCTTGATCATGTCAGATGATGCAAGGTTTTCCTTTTTTTTTTGGCAAACATCCCTGATTTCTTTGTTTGTCATTTTTTTAAATGGAGGCTCTGATAAATGAAGCAAAAAGGTCTAGATCTTTTTTCTCTTCACTTGTGTATTTCCAAAATACTGGCAAACAAGGTTATTCATTACAACCTGGCTCAGTACCTGGGGGAAGGCAATTGTGCTATAAGCCAGAGCTAAGGGAAATGATTGACCTCTCTAAATAAAAGTCCAATGCCTGCTTTAAAAAAAGCAAAAAGCAATGTGTGACAGCTTTAAAACAAGTACAATAAATCTCCTCTGATTATTCTCAGTTTTGCATTTCCTCCTTTGCCTTGAGGCTTTGAGGCCTTTCTTTTCAGCTTGTCATTTACAGCCCTAACAAAGTGCCGTCAGCCCCCTCTGTCTTTGTGTGTGTCTTGTGAAGTACCTGTCTTCAGAGGTACTCTGAGAGAAAGGAAGCAATGTCTTTCCTGTTCTTGTTTCTTCTTCAAAGGGAGCTGCTTTCCAGAAATCAGCTGAAGCGCAATCTGCTTTGAAAACAGAAACGCTTGTTCTGTCAAATTTGGTGGATGTACTCACACGCAAAGCAAAAACATTTTTGAATAAAACATGCGTGTCGTTTGCAGCACAGATCTGAAGAAAAGAAAAGACTGAATTGAAGATGTCAAACAAAAAAAGCTCAGTGAGAAACATACAGTTCACATTTTTTGAGATGAAAGCAGAAAATAGGAATCCACATGCCTTATGTTTTAATTCAGAGGAACATGTTATAGTCAAGAGGTATTACGAGCCTACACTGTTGGATGAAGTAGATGCTGTCAGAAAGTGGTCAAGAAAATGATAATTACACTCAGTCCGATGTGCTTTATGGCATTATCCCCCTGAATCCCTGCTATCAGACATCCAGAGGTGTGCTGCAGGTGTCAGGAGCCGGCACAGGAGTTGGTGCTTTGACCATGTAAGGGGATTATGAAACTGATGATGCGTTGAAAGGTAACGCCTGCCTAAAAGTGAAGTGTTCAGGGCTTTGCTGCTGTCACTTGTGGCAGGTGCTGAGATAACACAAGTATGCCGATTACCTGGAGGCTCACCAGAGCCTCCGTGTGCTCCCCTTCTTCTCTCCTTGTGGGGTCTTTGCTAACTCTGAACACCAACATCAGTGCATTTAAATTTCCCTTTCGTCAAGGTTCAGAACATAAGACTCTCACCCCGTGCCCGCTCTATGGGGCTCGCCACCACTGCTGTTGGTGAAAATCATATCAAATCAAATCTCTTGTCGTAAATTCGCCAAGGCTTTTTACAATGGAATGGTGATGTCTCATTTATTCATTCATTTTTGTTAAATGCATAAGAAACTTTTGATGTATTGATCCCACAACAACAAAGTCTGCCATTAAAATGTAACTGTATGAAACTGTGAATATCTACTGGCTGCACATCTGTCAAATCTATCATTGAGGCCAAAATGTATTTTGTAAGAAGGTGTTTAAAAAGAAACTGTGACAAAACCTCTAAGAAACAATATTTGGTTTTAAATGAAGGAAAACCCTTCGGTAAGACAGCTAAAGTATTATATGTATAGGGTAGTACAGTATACATTTGTACCTAAATATATATATATATATATATATATATATATATATATATATATATATATATATATATATATATATATATATATATATATATATATATATATATATATATATATATATATATATATATACTCACCAGCCACTTTATTAGGTACACCTTGCTAGTAAAGGTATTGTAAACATTCCTCAGAGAGTTTGCTCCATATTAACATGATAGGATCACACAGTTGCTGCAGATTTGTCGGCTGAACATCCATGATGAGAATCTTCCATTCCACCACATCCCAAAGGAGCTCTACACCCGAATGTCGCATTAGAAATCCAGACTCATCAGACCAGGCAACGTTTTTCCAATCTTCTATTGTTGAGTTTTGGTGTTGCTGTGTGAATTGTAGCCTCAGTTTCCTGTTCTTAGCTGACAGGAGGGTCACCCGGTGTGGTCTTCTGCTGCTGTAGCACATCTGCCTCAAGGTTCGCCATGTTGTGCATTCAGAGATGCTCTTCTGCAGACCTCGGTTGTAACCAGTGGTTATTTGAGTTACTGTTGCCTTTCTATCAACTCCAGTCTGGCCATTCCTCTCTGACCTCTGGCATCAACAAGGCATTTTGGCCCATTGAACTGCCGCTCACTGGATATTTTCTCTTCTTTGGACCATTCTCCGTAAACCCTAGAGATGGTTGTGGGTTGAAATCCCAGTAGATCAGCAGTTTCTGAAATACTCAGACCAGCCCCTCTGGCACCAACAACCATGCCACATTGAAAGTCCCCAAAATCACCCCTCTCTGAGATCCATGCAGTAGAATGGTTGTTGCTGGCAGAGCTATACCCTCTGTTCACTTTATTCTGTATGGTTTTTTACTCTGACAACTGGAGGTCAGCAGAGTTTTACAGTGTTCCTTTTGTTTTTCAATTAAAAAGTGCAGGGAAGAATTGTTTATATTGGTATCCTTTGTCACGTTGGTCATACTACATAACGGTTAATTGCTTGTGTTTACAGAATAATGCATGCTAAATCCTAATCACAGTGTTGGTGCAAAAAGATTGTGATAATTTTCCAGAATTGTTCAGCCCTGGTAATAAAGCATTACTCAGGTTCTGATCACCGATATTTTATTGTCTTCAGTAGACAGCAGCTATGAGCTGGTTGAGAAATTTCTGTCTTGATGGTCTTCTGAAAGACGAGCACTTGTTCTTATATCAGCATATCTTTAGGTCTATAACACTTTTCCTAAGCAGATTCTAATGTTGTCTAATGATCCTGTTATTATGAGGATTTTAGTACTATGAATTTGAAGAAAGCAAACTTTGAACAGCCCGATGGGCTTTGGGTCATGTTTTTTTCAGTTTGACTGAAAAGGACATGATGATATTTTGACTGAATGTCCTTTTTGGTATTGATGTTGACAACACATATTTATGTTTCCTCTCTTGTTCCACACAGAAAAGTAAACTACGGTAGTATAAGCTGCGTCTTATTCCAACTCTGAATGTTTACCTGAGGCTCATAATCAGATGTGAAGCAGTAAACTCAACTTGTAAATTTATCCTGACAGGTTTCTTTATATCTTTTGACAACAAACTTTTGAAAGTTTATAGTCTTTAATGATGATGTGATGATACAGTTTTCCTCAGTTTTGATTATCTGTCAGCAGTTAATATGAAGTGAGATCCCGTGGAGTAGTGGAAAAACTGCATGGCTGTGACCAGAGTTGTGAAAAACTCAGCATCACTTTCCTCTGGGCCTGTCATTCCCTTTCCTCTCACTATCAACACTTCAGAAGGTGTTCAGATGGTCAAAGGTTGGTCGCCTGTAAACCATAGGCTGTGTGGGCGTAGTGACTGTGACATTACTCATTTGTTTCTGATGCAGAGTTTTAAAGACTTATGCTGATGGAGGCTGTGTCGGTAATGACGAACTCTGAGTTTGAATAAGGCAACGAGCAAAGCCTTTAGCCTCTGAAACGGACTTCTCTCCTGCAGCCATTCTCTCTCAAGCCTGTCATGCACTCCTGTTTTCAGCTTTTTAGTCTTCTCAGTATTAGTGATAAGTCTCCACGTTTGAATCGATACAGCGAGTGCTGCTGCCATGTCTATGTAAAGGATCAGCCAGTCACTTTACTGGCTGCGCCTTATGTGCTGTGATTGACAAACTGAGTCGTTATGATGAAAAATGACATTATGAAATAAAAAGGCCACTGTGGAAAATGACATGATAAAATAAAAATTGACTTTGTAAAATGTTTTTAAATTATTTTATAAAAGCATGGAAATTAAATAAAAAGTAATTATTGTAAAAAGTATGAAATTGTTAAAACAATTACAATTAAAAAAGTTAATTTAAATAATTCAATTTTAAAGAAAAGTAAAAAATTTCATAATAATACTGCCATATTTTACAATTTAATGGCCATATTACATAGTTTTCTGTTATTTATTTTTAAAATGTTGTTATTATGTATTTAACTATGAATCTTTTGGGGTTCCATACATCTATTTTAATACAGCCTATGTCAGAACTTATCCACTTAACTCAGAAAATAACATTTTGAAAATAACAATTCTGTTCAGTGAGTAGAGAAATCAGTTGTTTAAACCAGACTGTATTTGTGTTCTCTTTTTTTGCTGTAAAAATCAGCTTTTTTGCATGTTTTGAATGTTTTCTGCAGCCGGTCTTAAGCTGACTCTCCAAGAACTATAGTCTGTAGTGTTTCTGGAAAAAGGCTTCAATTTTTTGACCAGTTTTCTGCGGGGTGTAAGCTTATAGAGTTATCAACAGGACATGTTTTGATGGAGTCCAGAGTCAAAAAATGATGTTTGTATTAATATACAGTAAACACAGATTCTTTTGAAAGTACAATATACTCACTGTAGACATCACCAATATCATGATGAGGAATCTGGATTATGTGGATGATGAACTGAGCCACAGATCAATGCTGGATCCATGACGCCTTTAGTCGGACAGTTACAATATTAGCCGCTGTTGTCTGTCTCATTCTCACTGAGGTCAGGTGGTAATGGCCTAGAGGATTATACTGGAGTGGGATAGATATGCTACACACACACACACACACACACACACACACACACACACACACACACACACACACACACACACACACACACACATACTTAGACACACACACAGAAAGAGAGAAAGAGAGAGAGAGCATAGCTGTCTGTGATTGGTACGGGGCCCCTGGTGTGGATTTTCTGTTGCTATCCAGCACATTGTGAAGCACCTGCCATGTGTTTCCCTGGACGGGCTCTGATTAAAAGTGATGGCTCTGGAGCGTGAGGCTGTTCCAGCGATCAGAGCACCAATCTATTTTTCAGCAGAGTGTAGACTCTCGCTCTGGGCTGCTTAAACACCTTGAGGGCCTCCTCTCCTGGAACTGGTTCAGGGTGTGAATCATTACAAATGATATACCCCGTAACATCAGGAAGAAGACGGCTGAGGAAAGAACCAGGATGAGGGATTGCAGTGTAAGAACGTTTTTAATGTGAGTGAAGCCACTCGTCATGTGGTACGCTCGACAGCAGGAAGGTACCGTCCATCTCAACAACAGTTGGTAGTCTTAAGCCAACCACACCAGCTAAGATACTCTAATATGCTGTTGCCATAAAACTAGGAAGCAGACAGTGGTCAAGCCTGTGTAATTTCCATGAGATGTCCAGATTTTTAGTACGCAGAAGTGCATCATCATGCAAGTTAATGAAGCTTCAAGTTACAGAAAATTAGCAGAGAAATGAATTGAACCACTAAAGTGGGGTCAATTTGCACAGATAAATCCATGAAGAACAGTAGAGTGCATCATTGGACTGCTCTGCTCGCACTGATGAGCAGGTTAATTGTCCATTTTGTTTATTGTGAGGGAGATGCCTGAAACCAGCTTCCACAGACCCATATTCCAACCTTATGTGCAGGGGGAAAGAGCAACTCCAGAAATCTTATAACAGATTATTTCAGTTTACTGATACAGGGAACATGCTAATGAGGATATGACACAAAGGCTGTAATGCAGGAAAAGATTCCATCAGCGCCACTAAACCAACTCAGGGGCCTCGTCCAAAGCTCAAAATCCATCACAGCTGAGCACAATTGTCATCAGCTGCAAACTGAAAACTCACTTTGACAGCATCTCTTATGATCAGAAGACAGAGATGTCTGTCTTCTGGATTATTTTCTAAAGACTCATTGTGGTCATCTTGGCTATTACCTCTATGTCAGGTCTTTTAAAAGACACATCTGCCCATGAGAGAAGGCAGCTCCATAATGCTCATAACTGATAAAAGTCAAAACTGATTCTCACCCAGAGTGTGGTCACCTATGCTCACTACCCTGGATATTATAACTACGGCATAGGGCTGAACAATTAATCAAATTTGAACCGACATCGCAATGTAACAGAGTGCAATTCTCAAATTGCAGAGTCTGCAATTAAAAAAAAATAAAGTTTAAAAAAAGTTTCATGTACTCAGAGGGGATATAGTAACTTGTGCTCCTTCTTCCTTAAAACCAGCAAAAGTCAAAATGCTGTTTTCTGGCAAAAGTTTCAAGCCACAAGGCTTGAAGTTAAATCAATCAGTCAATATTCTTCTGTGATCATGATAGTTATATAAAGATATATCATTCAATTCATGCTCAATCTATTTAATTTCATCATAACATGAAGGCCTGACCTTCATACTATAGAATGATGTAGATAATAGTTTATTAAATGTTTTCAGTAAATAATGCAAAAGATACCCCCCTACCCCACCCAAAAAAGTAAATAAATTAATAAGTAAATAAAATGAGATTAAAAAAAAAATTGCATGCTAAATCGCAATCCCAATATTAGTAAGAAAAAAAAAAATCACAATTAGATTATTTTCCAAAATCGTTCAGCCCTACTACAGCAGGTGGAATGTAAGGCATAATGTGTGTTAATCTGGCTGTTAAAGTGAAGCAGGTCTGAACAGGGCAATCTGGATCTAAAGCATGAAGTGATCACTCACACAGTCCAATTATCTTAAATTATCCCCTTAACTGCACCACAACTTGCTTAATGAACCCACACATATATACTACTGCTGATGGACTTCTGCTTTAAAACTGGTTATATAAACTGGTTATATACGGTGGCTGTTAACCATGCAGCTCTCCTGAATTGAGCTAATTTAGCTGCTATCTAAAAAACTCTAAAATGAGAAATCACATTATTTCTAAAACCGAGGTTAGATTTTTGTTATCAAACTCAATATTTCATATTTGTTTACTTCATGTACAATCTTCAACTTGCTCGTCCTCTCTGTCATATACCCATCTTCCAGTTTTTGTATTTACCCTCTCCTTCCTGTATCCTGCTAGAGCTGTGTGCAACTTTCTCAATCTTTTAAAACCAAAAGGTCCCTGACATAAAAAAATAAAAAAATAAAAAAAAATAAAAAAACTGTTAAAAATGTTAAATCTAAATACTAGTGGTTAAAAAGGTACCTCTAAATAGCAGTGTCCAACAAATGAGGTGCACAGACAAAGTTTTATTTGGATGTGAATACATATCTTCAAACTTGTGTGGTAGAAAAGTCCCAAGCAGTAAGCACTGAATAAATAAAACACAGGGCCAGACAAATTTAGTTCAGATCCATAGTTTTTAGGTTATGCATTAATTCAACACCTTTACTTCTTTAGAATTAGAAACAGCAGCTTGTCTGTAAAAAGGACTGGACTGGGCAGGGGTCGGTGAATAATGTGGAGAATAAACTTCCCCAAGCTCAATGTTCAAAACCTGTTAGTCAGAACAACACGCCATGAGGTGTTGTAAAAGGAAAACCAAATATTATATAGAACCCATGATTGTAAAAGATATATGAAACATTGATATACCTTCTTATTTTTTTCACTCTAAGAAAGGCAGAGAAGTGATCCATATCTTTGCTTCAAGATTTTCATTCAGCATGAAGATATTTGTTGAGAGGGATTGACAGCTACTTTTTACACACAGTTTTAATCACCTCAGATTCATTTCAGGTGTTTTGTTGTATCTTGATAGAAATTACAAGAAGCAGGTGCAGTGCAGTTTGTTTCATTATCCACTCAAGTTGCTGTTATGTGTCAGTTCTGAAGTGTAAACTACCTTACTTCACCACAGCTGTCAATGAACTGTTATCTATTATCTATTTATATATTTATTATTATTCATATTTTTGCATTTTAAACTGTTTTGCACTGACTGAGGGGCTTTTGCAATTTTGTTGCACTTGTTGCAATGACAAATAAAGTTCTGTTTTATTCTATATTGTTCTTTTTAGACTTTTAAAGAGGACATATCATGCTGATCCCTGATTTAATACTTACATATAATATAAGTTTGAAAACAAGACCTTTCACCCCCTGAATTTTCAAAAAATGAGATATTGTATTTTTTCTGATATCGTAGAACGAGATTTGATGCCTCTGAAAATAGGTGATTGCCAGTTGGCCACAAGATTTCGACCGTCGTGACGACACGAGGATCCTTTCTTTTTATTGGAGTAATCTGATAAAGCAGCTCCTCCTCTGTGATGTCAGTTAGTCACACAACCACCACCGAGGGATACACCCACCAAGAGCTGAGTATAAACGTATAAACTATACATGTTACAGTACCGCTTTGACTCACCACACTGAAGCGTCCTGAGATGATCTGTGTCCAGGTGGATTTTCTTCCTCCTGAGCTGCAGAACCATCCAGGTCTGACTCGGGGTCCAATACAAAAGGACGTATCCTACACTCTGCTATTTTATTAGTGCTATCAATGCTTTACAGTGAAGTTTTGGCAAACAGCAAACTCGCTCGGTCTGCTCCATTCAATATGGTGATTTTGTAAATACTACCATGCTGCAAAAACCGCCCCCTGGCTCTACCCCCTCCGCCCCTCTGATAGAACTGACCAATCAGAGCTCAAAGGGCAGTGACGTTGCGAGGTTACTGGAGGTCATTCTCCAAACGGAGCGTTTCAACAAGATCTTCAGAATGGCCTAAAATGAGGATATTGAGAACACTATTGTGGGGCAATGAAGGAACTAAATGACTTGTACTGAGGGCAGAAATGCTTTACAGGCATCCTAGTCTGGCATAGTGAAAAGGAGAAACAAGCATATGTCCCCTTTAACAATGCTTGTGTATAAGGGATGTGTTTTAGACAAGGCATTTAAAGACTGAGTATTAACTGAAAACACCACCATTAATAGCCCAAAACTGTCTGAACAGTTTTCCATTATTCTGACTCAGTGTGTTTGTGTTGTGCTGCTGAATGGTGCGGTTAAGACATTAATGGTTGAACCACCTTTATGATGACAGCCTCTTTTCCAAGCCTTCCCCACTCTGCTCCTTTGGATTGTGAAATGAGGTCTGGTGTTTTCCACTCTGTAATGCTGCAGTTATTATCATAATAATGTCTTGTTTCAAGTTGCCCTGTAATGCCTCTAGCATAGAAGCACAGATTAAGAAATCTTAATTAAGCTTTTGTAGATTCTCCTTCATTAGACCTTGCCTCTTTTTCCAGCTTCTTCTTGCACAAAAACTTGGCTTTCCTCGTCTGTTTTAAAGAGACACCACTTCTGCCTGTACAAATGAGGAGTATAAGTCTCTCTCTCTCTTATTGTGTGTGTGTGTTGTGGCTTGGTGTGTGTAGAGAGACAGAGAGAGGAATAAACCAAAGCCTGTGTCAGTGCAAGCTTTCAAGTTCCCAGTGCTTCATCTCTCTTGGGGCATTTAAGTATTAGATATCCCTCTGCTGATCCCCTTGTTGTCACAGCAATTTCCCAGTTGCTCATCATACTTAAACTCCTCTCTCATTTCCATTATAATCATCCTATACAAAACTCACCTGGGACTTACACTGAAATACAAAATTCGGTTTCACCTCTGAAGCTGTGCAGCATGACAACGAGTGTTAACGGATGTCTCAGCTGATGGAAGAAGAGCCGTGCTATGTTCGCTTTGTTCACAGCAGAGATGAAATGATCCTGTTGGGAGCCTGCAGTCCCACAGATTTTACCTTCAGTTTTTCTGGCTATTGTGATGTTTTAAAAGTCCAATCAAATTAACAGCTGAGCTCAAACAGGTATTGCTATGTGACAGGATCAGTTAAGGAATACTACCACAGGAATTAGTTAAGCTGATGTAGCTGCCATGAGCTGAACACAAAACATAACCAGCTGCACTTTGTTCATTTGCATCAACATGGAGGGACTCAGTAAAATGTGATGATGGCTCCTGGATGGACAAAACATGGATTTCACATAGTTGATCTGAATAGCTGAAAAACTGTTCCTAGCTACAGACCGAGAAATAACAACTGAGAAAAACTACACTTGTGAGATCCATACCTGCAAAAATCAAGATGAATGCAGCAAATGTTCACATGTCAAATTCAAATTTCAACATATTACTGTGACAAAACAAACTGCATCAGCCAGACCTAGTTTGTTGGCCTTGTTCACATGTGCCTCGTTAAGCTCCAGGCCAAATAATAATTAATCTGGAAATACTGCGCAGCAGTTCAGAGAGAATTCAAACAGCCACTGCGCAGTGCTTTCAACATCTGCTTCTCTCAGTGATCCTGGTAACCCAGGCCTGAGGAAAGCCGGCACTACTAATTACTATTAAAACTAGCTTAGCTCATTGCCCTGAATGATTAAAATGTTATCTGAAGTGGACCAGGAATCGCTCCCTGAGCTAAAGGCTTTAAGGTACAAGAACGGATCACAGTACAGTGGTGCATCTGGATCAGCACTTGCCTCATACTTTACTGAAGAAGTGTTGTTGTGGATTATTACAAACCAGAGTTTATAATCCACATTAAGGAAAAGAACAGCTGATGTGAAATCAGCTCAAATATTAAAGACTTTGGGTTTTTATAGCTGTTATCTGTTAGGTCATCCTTTATTAGACATTATTGAAGTGTGACTGTAAGAAAAAACAAAGACACCAATGGATCTGTAAAAATGTCTGCTGATGGGCTAAGAAAAATGTGCTCATCAAGTTTCTTGAAATTAGAAATAATGTCTTGCTACAAGAAAAGTTCTTTACTTACCCCAGTGTCAGATATTTTCACTGTTTACAAGCAATTCAGACCTTATTATTGTCTTTGAATATCTTGAAATAAGACATGTTTCTGGACTGGCCAGGTGAATGTGGCTCATATTAAGGTAAAAAACAAAAAAGGTACTTTTACTGAAAACAAGACGGAAACATTTGATGGGATTTCATTTTTTTCCAGTGTGACTGCTCTAAGGGTTTGCCTCAACAGTTCTGCAGAGGCAAACAAAGGTTTCCCTAAAACTCTAAAAAAAGAGAGATTTGATTAATTTAAAGAAATACAGGATTAGATAGAGATTGTTTTTAATATTTTACATGAATAAAAAAATCAAGCATTTTGTCAGATAATGTTAATGAAATTAGAAAACAAGTCATACTTTTGCACTCATCCTAAAGGTCCATGGTTGATTTTGAACACTGAAACCAGAGCAAGCTCTGACAACTTAAAGTGGCACTGGTTAGCAGGTTTATTTCCACCTTTTGACAGCCAGTTTAACTTTCACATCATTACTGCTCAAACTGCTGCAAAGAAAGGAAACGAGTGAAGTCCCAAAATGTGAAACCACAGTATATTTTTATAGCAACACATATTTTAATTCCTACATCTGCTCTTTAGTCCTCGTAAGCAGGAGGCTTGATCATTTATACGTTAAATCTAACAAACCAGTGTCATCAGTGAGACGAGAAACTTTGCCCAGTGAAAATGAGTCATGTGAATATCCTTTACATATTTTTTTCACAAAATTGAACTTTTTCAAGGATAAACACTGCATCTGCAGCCTACTTGCAGTCAGAAACTCTTCCTCTTTTTTTCTAAGTGTTTTCCATATTGCTGCTATCCCATGATGAACAGGAGCTGTTAGAGTTGATTTATTAGAACGGTTTGATGATCAGTTGGTAATGGTTCCGTCTTGACTGCATCGCTGTTGTTTGTGACTTTTTTCAAAAAGCTTAACACATTGCAGTAATTTATTAATTGTAATTACTTATTGTGCTTACACCAGCCAGGCACTCGATGTAAACTTGTCACTGACAATGGTTAAATGTAAGTAAACTAAATATTTTAGCGATGAACACCTGTGTTAAATCAAGTCACTGACAGTTTTCTGTCATCTTTTCTCTGCTCTCTTCAAAGGTCGCATGCAGGAAAGCACATGGAGGAGCCACTGGGCTAATTGAGTGGGGAGAAGGTGATAATGCAAAGAAGATTTCTCCCATGGGGGCCAGTCCACGAATCCTCAATCCCCTGCGTTTGTTCGCCAGGGGATCCCCTGGGTTCAAAAGCAACATGAGGGAAATTACATATTTACAGAATATGGAGGACTTCTGGGACTGGTTATCTAACCAGACAGATGTTCAGAGTTCACAGGCCAGAACTAAACGCAGACCCATCGTCAAGACTGGCAAGTTTAAGAAGATGTTCGGTTGGGGGGATTTTCACTCCAACATCAAGACTGTAAAACTGAACCTGCTGATTACAGGGAAGATCGTTGACCATGGAAATGGCACTTTTAGTGTTTACTTTCGCCACAACTCCACTGGCCTGGGGAATGTATCGGTCAGCCTGGTGCCGCCATCCAAGGTGGTTGAGTTTGAGATCGCTCAGCAGTCCACGCTAGAGACTAAAGACACCAAATCATTCAACTGTCGCATTGAATATGAGAAGACGGACCGCAACAAGAAGACTGCGCTGTGCAACTTTGACCCATCCAAGGTGTGCTATCAAGAGCAGACGCAGAGTCACGTGTCCTGGCTGTGCTCCAAACCATTCAAAGTCATATGCATCTATATAGCTTTTTACAGCGTAGACTACAAACTGGTGCAGAAGGTGTGCCCTGACTACAACTACCACAGTGACACACCTTACTCCTCCACAGGATGATCAAGCTGTTAATGTAAATTAACGTTTCATTTCAGTCATGTAAATGTCAACCTTTAACCTTTTTGTCCTAAAACACGTGAATACATGAGACACTCTGGAGAGATCTAAATACCAACTTCTGAAAATACTGCAGACAAATATGTTGGAAAAGCTAGGTACCCAGGGACTTGGTTTTTAGGGCTGACTCTGTACACAGGGATTGTTAGCAACCCTGAATGACTCCTCCACATCACAGCAGCACATGTTCTACTTTAAAGACTTGTGTAATTAGAATACTGTCCAGATGTTTTCTTCAAGGCTAGACCATTGGCAAGATGTCTCCCAGTTGGAAGAGCGTACCTGGCTTCTGTCAGAGTCAGAGTCTGAAGTGAAGCTCAGACTGTGAAACAGTTTCCTCTCTTTATTTCATCATTCAGGGCTAGGTTTACGACAAGACTTTACAGAAAACCAGAACAGACATGGACTTAAAAGAAAATAAATAATGGTATTGGAGTAGTTATTCACTGAGGTGTAAAATGACATTTAACCATCCTGTGAAACCTTTACACTGTGGAAACAAAATAACCTGTTAAATCTTAATGGGATGTACACGACATGAAATGATGGATTATATGCCCATGCAGAATTAAATTGATGAAATTTAATCCAAAGTCAAGTAGAGAGCTTAATCATACATTATTACACACACCCTGTGCAGTAGGCACCCATGTGTGTGTGTGTGTGTGTGTGTGTGTGTGTGTGTGTGTGCGTGTGTGTGTGACCCATCTTCTGTCTTCTTCTGTTGTGCTGGTTATTTTCTACTATCACTGTAAGAAATGTATACTTAACTAGAATGAAATCCAACATCTGTGTTTTCTAAATGCACTTCGAGGCATTACACTGCTGAGCGGCACCACAGTGGATTAATGTGTCGGGGGGGGGGGGGGGGGGGGGGGGGATTGTGGGACAGGTGAATTTAGTGAGTCTGGCAGACAATTATCAGCACTTTGTCATGGTCCTGCCACCAGCACTGACATTACCTGTCTCAAATGGGCTTTAATTAGCTTAGGAAATTTCATTTAGCTTGGACCGATCATGAAGGAACCCAAAGTGGAGCAATGATAAAGAAAAAGGGAAATGGAAATAAAGAAAAATGGGTGGGAAAAAAAGGGTTAAACTACTGCATAGGTGTGGCACATTGATGAGAAGTGTGATTCTGGATCAGGCTGAGTTAAGGTGACTGGCAGTGTGGATTAAAATAAGTCTTACAGAAAATGGACTGTGTGCTTTGACTCTGGTAGAAACAGTTTTGAAACATTACAGAAAAACAGACAGGTGGTTTCATGCAATGTGAGTTAAACTATGACTGATCAGTAATTTGTGTCATTGTACCTTTATTTGATGTATCATGTCTCTCTCTTAATCAGCTGTAAATGATCGTCACATTATAAAAATGAAAAGTGTATGATATGAACATTACTCAAAGGTAATCTAGATATTAGTTCTACTCCTTTGTGCAATTGCTGTGTATTATCGTGTAGCACTAAAACATTTTTTAATGGCTTCAGATTAAAAAATGTTGAATTATTCTAATTTTTCAGAGAAATAAATCAATAAGTATAATGTCTTTTAATTTTTTTGTGTGTTGAGCAATACCATGTACATAAATGTTACACTGTTAGTGATAGATCATTTGCAGATTTGACCCATTTTGATTTCCAGCTTGATAAATTTGGATAAAAAATGTTCCTGTAAATAAAAGAGCTAAGTGGTCTGTACAGTACAATTGCTTGATTTTATTTGAGGTCCATTTTGTTAAAAATAGACTGTAAAAATCTTTTTTTAATGGCATTAAACTCATTTAAACTTGAATGTTGGTGTATTGTCACATTGTGTTGAATTCAGTCTTTCAGAGTAAACCTTGAAAATCTGTCGTTCTGTTTGATTCCTGCTACAAATTCTCAATGGGATAACTGCATCTCTTCAGGAGTTACACTTCACGATACTTTTTTTAATGGGCAATAAATCTGTGTCCACAGGCATGGATGATACCAGCGGTACACCTTAGGGAGCACATCCATTTGCTGTGACCATCAGTGACAGGGGGACTTTTGTTCACTTCCATTACTCTTATCTGATCAGGGTGAGGCGCCCACTCCAGAGACATCACACTCACAAGGGCTGGCTGCTGCTGCACTGATCTGGATCATTGGCAAACTAAGAGAAACGTTAGCATGTTGACACCACCTCACACCTCCATGATGATGTAACTTATCATGAGACACTAAAATTAATCATAATGAAAAATGCTTTGTTAGCTGCTTATCCATTAACAAGTAGAACATTTACCAACGAGTCAGTGTTAAATGACTTTAATCTAAGATGTATTTGGGAAAATTATCTTTCCCTGTTACTTCAAGGAAAAAAGTCCATCTTTCATAAGTTTTTCAAAATGAAATAAGTATGAAATAACAACAAAGCCTAGCACAATGACAATTCACAGTCACAGCAAAAGTCTGTTTGTTGCTTTTTTCTGAACGACTGGAGGCTGGAAAGATCAGACATACACTACTACTACTGCTGTCTATCAATTCAACAAATGTGATTTAAATAAAATGACCCAACCTGACTCTTATCATAGCTCATTCAACTCATTTAGGGAAATAAATATCATGAAGAAAAGCATTGAAGAGATTATTAAAAATAACGTCTTTTAGCCAGCCAAGCCCCATGAAAGGGTTTAATTGTCTCGGTTGGTCACTAGGGATCGACGAGTACCGATAAAAGTTATAGGTAACAGGCTGATACTCAAAGCAAAAAATCTTATGTCAAGTTAGTCCTCCTCACCAGTAGCTGGCGCTACACTGCCACAGTTTGCTACAATGGCAAATGCGTGTCAGGTCCTGTACAGTAGCCACAGTTACATGAGGAGTTTTTCGTCTTTTCAAATGGAATCTTTCTGAATGACTTTTCTGAAAACAATAGTTTTCATGGAAAGGAATATTCCAATCTCTGGTCTACATGCTCCGCTGTAATCAAACAGAATAGTCAATGAGGCATGCGCAGAAAAACGTTAACATCACGAGATTTATCAAAGCTGGAGGACGACAGTTTGTTTATCATGGTGTTGCAATACCCCGTATTGCAAGTTTGTCGTCCGTCCAGTCTTGAAATTATGTTCATTTCTTTCAAAGTTTGGATCAAAAACAAACTTTCTGCAGCAGTCCAGTGCTGACGGCTCGCCGCCATTTTTAAAGCTGCGGAACATCTCTAGTTGCGTCTGCATCTGCCAATATTCCACCCCTGTGAAACCGATTAAATGTCCATTCGGATTGGCACTTTTCTTTCGGAATGAGGTGTATACAAAGGTTGAATTCTTTCTGTTTAAGCAAATAAACCAAATGCAAGCGGAATATTTGGGTCCATGTAAACGTGGATAGTGTGAATTAACTGGGAGCGTTAAAAGTTAATCTGTTTTATTTTGCACTTGAGTTCATTTTAAGAAATAACTACAATTCTGAGGGTTCTTAGTATTATTTCATATTTTGTTAACTTATCAAAAACAAAACTCAGAGAGTTGTTGGTGTTTCATTTGGACTTAATGTCAGAGTGACTGTGCTGTCTTTGTTCAAAATGATCTGTCACTATGAACTGAAATTTGATGTATCAAAAGTTCTAGTAGTATCACTTGTACTGGTTTGGTCTGAAAAAAGTGGACTCAAACATGCCTTCTAGTCACAGTATAGAATAAAAACAACATACAACCTCAAACTGTTTTCTTAACTACCAAAATGTTTTACAATTTTAACCAAGGTTTGATGAAAGAAGTGCGGGTGCTTATTTCTGCCCACATGGACAGTTTCTGTTATTTGCAGACTAAAAACATGGACGCTTTCACTGTGACTGAAGGCACCATAGTAAGGGCAGAGAACAAAAAAGGATCAGGAGTTTTACAGTCCGCTCAAAGCAGAGATGCTGTCTCACAACTTTCTGTGATGATCTTCTGTGAAAATGCAGTTAAAACGTTTATACTGATTTTCAGATCTGTCTTTTATCAGAGCATCTTCAGAAAACTGTGGGGTTAGTGGGTAAGAAGTTCACCTTAACTTATGTACAAAAGCATCAGATCAGTGTGGATCTTAATAACGAGTGCATCAGACTGCTGAAAAATTGTTTAATGGGTTAATGCAGGCATTCTTGCAGACAATAACTTCATTTTTTGCTTCCAAAACAAACACGCTGAATGACAAGTAATACCATGTAAAAATGATTACTACTTCTCTTTTAATTTACAAAACCATCTGAAGTGTTGGTCACACCACACTAAATACGAGACAGACTAAATAACATGACAACCCCCCAGTTGAACACAGATAACATTGCCAGTGGAAAAGATGCTCAGCATCCTACAAATATCCAAGCATGTGAAAGGAAGTTTTTGCACGTACTCAATTCATTTTCATTCTGCACAGATCTGTCAGATAATTGCAGAAAATAAATTGTTTAACACGAAATTGGTACTTGGACACTCTCTGTGACAATAACATGGCCATGCATTAGTCTCTTCTCCACTTTTGTTAACCACAATATTACTGAGAATATATAATATTTGAAACTTGGCAATACTAAAAGACAGGAGTTAAAATTGCATCTATAACGGTCCACAGATGTATGATCCGGAATATGTCATTCAAATGGGAGACTAAATACTTCCATAACTTTCCAATGTTGTAGATATTAGGGCAGAAGTATTGACACTTTTCCACCTAACGTTTTATAACGATTGACACTGGGTCTGATTCATAATGGCAGAATACAATTTCCCCCCAAATATGCAATAGAACAGTCTCTTGTACACCGGTCTTTTGAAGATAGTTGCTATAAACTGTCTTTACATAGAAATGGTGCCATCAATATGGGGCATACTCATCTTTTAAAAAGTGTAAAGAACTGACCTTGCACTGAAAGTGTTCATGCTTTTAATGTCTAGTCACAAAATGGGCTAAACATTACAAATATATAATATTTCCCATTGAGTTAAACCTTTGTTACGTTCCTAAAGAACTCCATATCAAAACAATTCATGGGAACTAGTGCAACCTGGAGGTGGCCTGGTCTTTGTGACAAGGCAGGCACAGAGTAAAATAGACAAAGTACTCTAGAGCAGCTCCAGAGCAATGGCAGATATATTAAGGCCATTTTTAAAATACAGGGAAAAACAGTAGCAGACAGCTTGACTTGCTACCCATGCTGAAAAAAATTCAGTTAGGGCAGGGCAGCAAAGCAAGCAAGCAATACCACTTTTACCATTCATTTCCCAATCCACTGATGTCTGTCGACCACGTGCCAGCCTCCCCACATACCTGGCCAGAAAGCTCCACTCCTCTTCTTCTTTATTCAAGTGTGTTCAGTTTTGGTTGAAATAAAGAATGGTACCCTCACTAGTCCTTTGTAAACCCATGCTTCATACCTCCAGTGAATTCCTGGGGCACACTCAAGCAGTCAGGACTGTTTTAGACGTTTCCTGGGAAGACCAAAGGGTGGGCACTGCGCTGAAGCCAGGGCACGGAAAGCTTCAGCTACCAAATGAGGATGGGACTGGATCATTGACTTCCAGCCTGCAGTTTCCATTATGTCTGTAGCATGACTGTAAGCATAGTCAAAATGAAGTTACACTCGAGACATGAGAACGTGCACATTAAAAAACAATAAACATAAATGAGAATGTAATGACAAAGCAGAGAAGGGGGACTTGATTTGCCAATTGCACAATACATTTGAAAAGGTCCATTACTGCTGTCTGTCCACAGCTTCAAATTGTTATAGAGTACCAGCTCATTCACATTTTCACTATGAATACACAAAGAAGATTAAATATTTCAAGGTGCCCATGGATAAAGCACTAAATCATTGGAGGGTAACTTTCCGTAGTGGCCACTCCCTGTTTTAAAATTCTACAAATACTTCACTCCCAGGTTTCATCCAAATATGAGTCTATTAATAACTTGGATACAAAGATACAGGGCTTAAAACTGGAAAGGCAAATAGCACTCTGTCTGCCTGAGCTAAAACAATGAATTCTAATGCATCAGGTTGGGGGAAGAGATAGCAGTGTGTTATTAATCTTGTGTCACACATATCAGCTAATTACATACTTGCTATTCCAGTTCTTTCCATCTTTACAGCCCAGCTGTCTCAGGACACTGCACCTATGGCAAGGAGATAAAAAGGTAAGCATTCAGGGCTGGTAAACAGAAATGGCAGCTGGAATTTATCACCAGGGTTTTTTTTTTTTTGCGATACTTGCCTGTTGATAAAATCTATGGCTTGTGCTTTGAGCTGCTCAGCACTGTGCAAGTCTGCTAGGATGAGGGTGTCTGCCACATTCTCCACTGAAAGGCTGTTGCAAAGTGCCTCTTCACACATGACCTTTAAACGCTCAAGAGCGTACTGGTGGGGGTTGAAAGTAAAAAAAAACAAGCAAACAATAAAACAGCTGTTACAACTTGCTGATGCTCTGGTTTAAGGTTTTCTCTCATCTATTCTAATGTTTTTATAAAGATTTAATGAGAACAACTACATCACAAATAAGAAACAACAACCTAAGCCCAACGAGTAAGAACCAGCAATTTGTAAAACAATTTAACATAGAAAAAATACTTAGAAATCATCAGGGATTGTTGTGGATGGAATATCAGGTTGTCAATTACAATAATTACGTCAATAATTAAAGTACATTTTTAATCTGTAGTTTCAAACCAGTGAGAGAAAAAATTCCGAAAATAAAAAAACACATTGTTCCAGAGGTGAGGCCAGTCAGTAGTACACAATGGTATGATCCACTGAGTCACACAGAAACCAACATAAAAACATGGGATGCATCTGACATGCCGTCAACCACACATAATTATAGAGAGGACAAACTTCAGAATTTGAAATGAAAACCAATCAATCAACAGCCCAGGCCATGCTTCTCCACACTGCTGTGCCTCCTAGGATCTGGGAAACCAAGCAGCTCCTGATTCACACACCTGAGCATCAAGCTGTAGCTCAGCTCTACAGAGTAAACTGTAATGGTGAAGTAGACTTCATGAGATAGCTCCCTAATGAAGTAATACTCCATAGAGTCACAACTTAATTATAAATATGATCTTAGAAGAAGCAATTTAGGCTGTAAGACATGAACAGCCCATGACACCAGAGAAAATCCTGTGAGACAGTACTGATACATAATGTTAAGATATAAATCAACAGAAATATAAAATAAATTACAGACAGAGATACACCAACATTACAGCTTTAAAAGATCTGAGACAATTGTTTCTTTCTTCGGTACTTACTTTATCTGCAGCTGCCAGCAAGTTGTCTGCCATCTTCTCTAAGTTAGGGGCCTTTCCGGTGTATATGAAGCCCATCATTTCCTTAAAGACTTCAGGGTCTACGTCACTGATGTCAACACGGTTCTGAAAGAGAAGACAAGAGATTCTTGATTTTTAACAACGTATACAACATGTAAAAATACAGAGGCACGTTATGGACCAGAGGCAGATTTTAACAACTTAATTTTCTTACCTTTTTACTCTCTTCCATTTCGTGTTCAAACATTGCATTAAAGACCGGTGACCTTGCTGTTGGGAAAAAATAATTGGAATTATACGAACACTTTGAATATTATGGCCATACTTGGCATGGAAGCAGAAGTTATTAAAAAAAAGAAAAAACATCAGTAACATACAATCACCGGCCACTTTATTAGGCACACATCTCCAACTGCTCGTTAATGCAAATTTCTAATCAGCCAATCACATGGCAGCAACTCAATGCATTTTGGCATGTAGACATGGTCAACACAATGTGCTGCAGTTCAAACCAAGCATCAGAATGGGGAAAAAAGGTGATTTTAGTGACTTTGAACACGGCATGGTTGTTGATGCCAGACGGGCTGGTCTGAGTATTTCAGAAACTGCTGATCTACTGGGATTTTAACCAACAACCATCTCTAGAGTTTACAGAGAACAGTTCGAAAAAGAGAAAATATTCAGTGAGCGGCAGTTCGGTGGGCAAAAATGCCTTGTTGGTAAGGATGGTTACCTTTCATATTTGAAACGATACAGTACCAAATGCTCGGTACCTGGCAATCTGTAATGGTACTCAACAGTACCAATTTTCGGTACTTTTTTTGTGTTCATGTGTTAAAAAATATCGATTTGTTTAATAATAAAATAAAATAAAAATTCAATTTAACAAATGTATTCTTCAATATATAACCTTGCAATGCTGTGTTCATGTCCAGCATGGAAAATCACCTACTCTTCCACTCCCTCACAGTCACAATGAATCATTTAGGTACCTAAACATGGTACCTTTTGTTTTTATGTGAATCAGTACCCGGTACTTTTGACAGAATTCAGTCGGTACCTAAAAAAGTACCTAATTCGGTACCAATCCCTACTTGTTGGAAGCCAGAGGTCAGAGTAGAATGGTCAGACTGGTTGGAGCCGATAGAAAGGCAACAGTGACTCAAATAACCACTAGTTACAACCAAGGTATGGAGAAGGGCTAAATATCACGTGCTCTTTCGCGCACGGTGAAGTTCTGCTAGGAGAAATGTGAACCCGACACCCCATCATGAAAATTAGATAAATAACATAAGGCTATTTAGTCTGTTGGATTAAAAAAACGAGGTATAGACCTGGTTTGTGAGAGAGCTAACTCTAAATCACTTCTGCTGTGATCTGTCGCTACATGGAAGATAACAATTAACTTCATTTCCAGGGGGGCGGGCCACCCCCTCCTATATAATGGTAGGGGAAACACTGGACAAGCTGAGGAGGTTGGACAACTTCCCTATCTTATAGATCCTTTAGTCGTTTGGGTCAAGGAGAAGCAGAGGATAAAAACCCACTGCACTGCTGGGCAGCTAAAATCAAGCTGGGACTACAAAGCCTTTGGTGCTTGAGGCGTTCCACTAGCTAGCCACTCTAAAGAGAAGCTACGGGTGTGTTTTGCTGAAGCCATTTTGGTGCTTATATCCTAGTTTCTGCAAGCCAAAACTGCAGGACCAGGTTAGTCTTACCTGCAAGAATGGATTTGTGTGCTTTGAACTCCTGGCCTCCCACATAGAGACTGCAGTCTGTGAAGCGTGAACACTCCCACAGGTTTCCCAGGTCATCAGAAAGTTGACACTCTGGTACTTTAAGCATGTTCATGTTGGACTGGCCAGAAATGTTCACAGAGTCCTGGACAACGCTTACCTGAAAATAAGAAGCACCAGTAAGACAGAAAAGTTAAAGTAGTTTGACCACGACTGAACATCTTAACTGCAAAGATGCCTCAAAGAGAAGTTACACTCAAATTTTTTAAATTATCATCTCAAGGCTAAGGAATCTTCAGTGAGAAGAATTTTGTTTGCAAAAGCGCAAGCATCTCAAAACCAAAAATATTTGTCTTTGCTTTAATAAACTGTCTCTCTGGGGCTGTTATGAAGCAAGTGAATTTAGTGACACTTCACTTATAGCAGTACTTAATAAGTCAGTTTTTCAACGCGCTTAATGCAATGCAAAAAGACTCCCTGATAGGACTGGGCAATTAATCCCAAAATATTTCAAACTAGCATTTAGAGCTTCTAACCAACGTAAAACTGCTATGTCCATTATTTTGATATTCCACTCCTTGTAATTCTCTCTCTGCTAACACACCAACCCCTCAAAATACATTCCTGGCTGTGCAGTTACACGACGGGCAGCCAGGTGTCGCAAAGCTTGAAGGCTGCCTGCAAACCAGCAGAGAAGAAGAGAAGAAGCCATGCGACACTGTCCCTTTCAGTCTGCTACACACAGTTCATTTACTATGAGCTTAGTCAGACCAAAAACAGACTGAGCATAGCTGGATTTATACAATGAAATAATGCCATTGCCATTGGACTGTGGTTAGATTTGGCAGGACGTCTCTACATAGAAGCGTCAGCGTCTTTTTGGGTCCAAGCTCCAAAGGAATTCAGTGTCAGTTATTTGGATACAAATTCAGTGTCAGTTATTTGGATACACTTTGGCTACAATGAGGATGACGTCAACCAAAAAGTAGTGAAGAACCTTTTTCATAAGGTGAATGTTTTTTCTATATCAACACCACAGTATAAAAAATATTTATTTTGTTTGATAGAAATAAAGGTTTTCTATTTTTTTTCCCCTTTTTTCAGATAAATGTGGGTTTTTTTCACGAGACATTTGTATTCTAGCTGATTTGTGTTTTTAATTTCATTGTTTCAAATATAACCCCTAATTGTTCATCTGTGCATGTTCATTTCAGTTACTTGTTTTAAAACTGTACAAATATTTAAAGAATAAACCGAGCTGAGAAAGGATAATTGTGCATGAACCACAATCAAGGTAAAAGGTTCAATCAAGTGTGATTTTTGTTTCTTTCATCATCACCCAGCCCTACTCCCTGATGTATTTTCAAAGACTGTAAGTTGATAGAAGCAACAATTAAAGCAGAAGTATGGAGATTACCTCACAAAACAGGGTGAGCTTGTCATCAGGTAAGAGTCCGTTGGCCTCATCAAGAAGAAAGTCTCGTCTTATAAATTTTTTGAAGCCCCAGTCTTTGCCTTGGACAAATCTATATGCTCTTTGGCTTTCTGTTCAGAGGATGGGAAGTGTTAGTCTTAATAATTACCTCATTTTAGTTGAAGGTAAGAAAAATACTTAAAGTGGAGGAATAAAACAGACAAAGAAAAATACGCTGAAAAAAAAAATGTGGCACTTGTAACCAGCACGTCTAAATTAAAGACTTACGTTAGCCTATCAAACACACAACACAATGCTAGTTATCCTTTTATGGAAGCCACATTTGTATTCTTATTTGGTTTAATGAAATTAAATTGGACAAAAAATTGGACAGTAAAATATATATACAGTAAAATATCAGTTTTTTGGTTCAACGTTGAAAACGCTGGTACTCACCCATTGCTTTTGTCTCCTCTCTTTTTGCATTCAACAAAGAAAACTTGAATTTTGCTCTGACTTCACTTTTTGGACAGCTAACAAGGAGTAAATACAATGACAAGTAATCTTTGCTTTCATCATCAAGTCCCTTTGGATTAACTCGCAGACACCTGAAAGGTAATCAGATAACAATGGACCAGTTAGATCACAAACTACTGTTGAGTCCCACCTTTTTACATAGGAAAACAAGATTATGAATTCATAAGAAAATGAAACAATCAATACATTAAAAATAAATAAATAATTATCCAAAGCTGTTTGGTACAGTCACAAATGCCAAGTCTGTAACTAAAGGCTGTAACTACACTGCAGAGACCCTGCATGCCAATGAATTGCAGTGATTGGTTTAGCTGGGGTACAAACCATTTCATCTTGTCATTAGGGCCAGAGGAGAAGGTTGAGCTCTTCAGTACCTCCCCCATTTCCTCTCTGCAAAAGCTAAAATTGTTTATGGTCCACATGTAGGAAAACTTCACAACTTTGACCTTGGAAAATGAGAGAAAAGCACAAATTCTCATCACTGCTGTTCATCACATTTGTATACAATATTACAAAACAGTTAAATTTTTATAATACATCACAAAAATGTAACAGTAGTAGAAATTAAGAAAAATGGATAGTGTCACAATAAGAAAATGATTCTGTCCAAAGCCTCCTCCTTGGGGCTAACAGGAGTAAAAACAACTCTACTTTCCCATCACAGCTGACATCCGTCCTCTCATGGTACATATGATTTCTGTTACAGACTTTACAGTGTCACCTGGTGTGATGGGTTTGTGACATGATTTCTACATTAAATCACAATAGCAAGGTACCAAGCAGACAGAAATAAATTACCTTTCACAAGTCTTCCAATTAAATTTATATAATTTAAATAAAGAAATAATCAGAGTGTTTCTTTTACTTAGAGATATGGCCTCTGTCCCCCTGTGTTCTGCATTATTTCCAATGGGTTTAACACAGACTATGCTGTGCTAATACAGCACAGTAAAGGAAAGTTGACAGCATAATTTTGAAGGACAAATAATACTCTTCTTTATTCTTGACCTTTTTTAAGAAACAAAATGACTTTGGATTCAATCTGTTGCGCTGAACTAAACAAATGTGATTTGCATCAAATTGTTCTTTGGTTCAATTTGTGCTTCAATTTAAATTAGTGCTGCACGATTTGGGGAAAAGGTGCTATTGGCGATTAGGTGGACAATATTGCGATTGCGATTGTGCTTGCGATTTAATAAAAAAAGTTGTGTCATGTGTCTACAGACTTGCTTGGTTATCATGGAGAAAAATCCAGAAAAAAGCAGAGATGGATTACTGAGGATTTCATATATCCAAACTTACTGTATACAAACAACAATGTACAGTACTGTTTTGTTTGTATTCAAAATAGCACATTTATGCCACTTTTGCGTTGCATGTTTTGAAAATTACATCTTTTTGCTGTGTCATTCAATCGGTAACCAAAATAACACCAAATAACAGAGGCAGAGTTTCTTTTTGCCTTGAGCGCCTCACTTACTTCTTTGTGCTCCAACTTGTCTGATTAAACTGCCGTACCAGGGGGGCAGGTAGTCACATGACCAGATGAAACAGTGACTGATTAGTCTCTCATGCTCGCTCTCTTACTCAGTCACACACATACACACACACACACAGACACACAGACACACACACACACACACACACACACACACACACACACACACACACACACACACACACACACACACACACAAACACGCTTATTTTTTTACATTTTTAAAAAATAATTGCACAATCGCACCTCTTTTGCGATTACGTAATTGCATGTGCTGACACTGCGATTGCGATAATCGTGCAGCACTAATTGGAACAAAGCCATCAAGGGTTAAATCAGAGCAGATCATTTTGAGAGGGACAGATGAACTATCTGTTTAATTTGGTCACCTTCTTGAAGAACAGACCTGAATGGGAGTAGTAATGAACTGACCTGTGTGTAACACCAGCTCTCTGCCACAGGTCCACTTGACATCTCCCCAGGAGGAGGAGGGGTGGGAACCCGGGACATCACCAACTCTGGGGTACCAATCACTCTTCTCCCTAAAATGCTGCTTGACAAAAACAGATATAAGCAATCAAGAGAACGATCATACTGAGTGGCTGAATAAGGCTAGATACTGTTTTGTATTTATTTCAATTCTCTTCTGACTGGAGTCAAGTTGCATAGAGTTGCACATGAAGTAGTATTGTCGGGATATCAAAGTTATGATTTGAAACGATACCCGCTCAAATTATCTCAATACCAATACTTAAACAATACCACGGCAAAACCTTAACATCAGAAAATGAACAGAATATGCAGCTTGAAGGGAGGGCTGCCTTAAAGTGATACTCCGGGATGGAACAAGTTGGGTCCTATCACAAGGATTAGGTCAGAAATTACCCCTACAGCAGTGATTTTGTGCAGCAGAAGCAAAGAGCACTCACACCAAACACCCCCTCCCTGCTCCTCTGCTGGTTTCCTCTGCACTCAGACGGGGCCATATTTTACTTGACCAAAAATACAAATAAACAGACTCCACCGAAAAAATCTGATATCAGTCTGCATTCACGCTTTATTTAGAGAATTTTCAGCGCGTTACTTTCACACAAAAACACTGCTAAATAAGGCTCTAGTTCTCATCGTGTCTCTTCGTCCTGGCAGACTACCTGCGTTTATATCTGGCACGCCGCGCGCAGACTGATACACTAAGCGGCGAGCGCCTCGTAGCGGAGGTAGCGCCGTTTACGACACGATGAGAACTAGAGCCTTATTTAGCGGTGTTTTTGTGCAGTGCAGTGTGCAGTGCAAAACATGTGGAGTTAAACTGGCATACCACAGAAGTACAAGTTCAATGCTCAACCACATGTGGTTTAAGACACTCGTTGAACTCTATGCATCCAAGAACAGCCCAGAAGTGACAGTGTTCTGCCTGAGACAGACAGACATCGACCAGCATCCTCCCAATTTACAAGCGCTGAGGCACTTGACACTTTGTTCGGTAATGATTACTGCACAGTCGGCACAGAAGCCAATAACGAGTTGGATCAGTACTTCAAGGAGCCATGCATCCCATATTTTTGTTTACAGTTAGAAAATAATAATTGCTACGATTCGAATATTTGTTCATTCAAAACCACAAATATTGGAGTACAAGGATTACCGTAAATTCTCATCCCTAGTATCTAACAGTTTCTCTACAGACAAGTGAAGGGGGGCTGATCACCCACTTGATGAATGCCAGGTGCAGACAGACAGAGGATGGCCAGCAGCCAAAGAGGGGGACAACACCTGAAGAGCCAATGAGAAGGCGACTCAACCTACATTCCTTAAAGCAGTGTTTCCCAACCCTGGTCCTGAAGGACCCCCTGCCCTGCATGTTTTTTATGTTCCTGACTTCAACACACCTGATTCAAATGATCAGCTCATCATCAAGCTCTGCTCGAGCCTGATAACGAGCCATTCATTTGAATCAGGTGTGCTGGAGTGGGGTAACATCTGTTGGGCGCCCTATGGCTGTTAGTGTGAAGGCTCCAAGCTGGCCTTTTGAATCGGCACTTCCAATATGGCCCTGATGATCAACTCCATTCTCCATTTATACTCTGCATCAGGAACAGACAGTGACATAGTGGAGGCTACATCCATATTTTAGACATTACATGGAAATAACATATGTAAAAGAGGAGTATTAAGCTGCAAAGAAAGAAGAATGTGAAATGCTAACATATTTGAAGAGGGTGAAATTAACCCTTTTTTGAGTCAACAGTGAGACATGACTGCAGTTTGTTTACAGGCTTTAACACTTTTAAACAGGATACAACATTAGCTGCTAGCCAATGGCTAAACTTAACAGCAGCTACATCAGTACTTTGTGCTTACCCTCAATTAAAACATTTTCCATTTACTACTGTATGAATAATGAGGGTGTTGGTGCTTTTTTCTTTACATGACTGCATATTTTGCTAGGAGACATTTCTCTCTCTCATGCTCAGGTAAGATGGGCACATTTTTTAAACCCCTTAGTTAAAACAATTTCAAATGTGCTGGTTTGCTTTAATTTGGCACACAATGATTGATTTCAAATCTCTTATTCACTGCTGGGCTGATGACTCTATTGGAAGAACACCAGACAAAAAAAAATAGACATCCCTGGTTTCACGCTCTCTCACACAGTTATCAAAGCTTAGTCAGTGTACATGATCAGATATTGCTGGCTCAGTCTGAAGAGGCACCTGACAGCAGCTGGATCGTCCTCAACCTTTGGTTAGATCCAACTGTATAATGTGAAGTCATGCTAATAATAATAATAATGCTAGCCATGCTAACCCAGCAACAGAGGGAATACCAGGGGGCAGAGTAGCATCATGCTATTCACAGACATGGCTAACGGAGCTAACATCAGACACCAACACCATGTTGGAGGAGCTTCACCTGCTGTGAGCAGACAGGATCCAGGAGACAGAGATGGAGCATGACTGAAGAAGCTCAGTCCTGGACCCTGTGGAGGTGGATGCTGGCTGACTGGACAATTGTGGACAAGCTGTCAGCATCTATTTTCTTGTGGACCTTTTTGCACTTTCTATACACTTTCTTACTTATATTTTCTGATTGCTGCTGTGACTTCAATTTCATTGTACTTGTTACAATGACAAAGTTCTATTCTATTATGTTCTACGGGTGTAACAGTACACAAAAATAATGGTTTGGTACGTACCTTGGTTTTAGGGTTACGGTTCAGTACATTTTCGGTACAGTATGGAACAACGCAAAACCATTTGCTTGTTTGGCATGTTTATTAAACCAAAAACTTGCCATTACACAGCGAGGGGGGAGGCTCTTCAAGCTCCGGTTGGTCGTTAGCAGCAGCCATGATGCACAATTCAGACACAAGCTCCTGTGGCTACGGAAGCTCTTTGATATTCATCTTCTGATTGGCTCACCGTGAGACGTCACGTCCACTCACATGAATACTACGTGAGTGGATACTATGTGAATACTTCACACGAGTACTCTCGTGAATATTAAAGAACCATGTGCAGCGGCTAACGTAACCTTACTGTTCTCGTTCAAATACAGAACTGTACCAAACTGAACGGCCTTACGGAGCGGTTCGGTACGGATACATGTACCATTACACCCCTATTATGTTTTATTGTATTCTATTCTATTCTTAAAACTTTACGTTTAATAGTTAACAATCCAGCTAACCCATAAAATAAGATGTGATCTCACCATATGGACAGATTGTCAGTGTCCCACAATCATGACTGACATCCAGCACCCCCTGCCCCCCTGGCATCACAACTAAAAAGTTCTTTTGATGTTCAACCACTGTGTTAAAGTTGAACAATTTAATTTTTGAACTTCAGAGAGCAATCACGTATTCAGTGCAACTATCTACAACTATATACAGTGAACTATGTTTTAATACATGTGGTCATGGTTAAAGGCTTATGTCATTCACCGCTGTGTGACTGTTGTGTGAATCAGAGCAGTTGTAAATCACTAGTGTAGCATAAAGCCAGGATGTCTTGCCGACAATAAGATGACTTCTATAGTCAGACATATTACCATCAAATATTAGGCTTCAAAACTCACGTAACCTATAGATAAGAGGAGTCTAGTCTGTACATGGAGTTCGGTGACAACTATTTGGCCTTAATCTACAAACTTGTGGTCACAAAACAGAAAACTGGGGGCATATATAATCTTATGTAGGGCTAAAACAATTCGCTGTGAATTGGAGCACCAGCAGAGCAGCAGGGAGTGAAACGAGCCAATCAGCGAAGAGATTTACGTTCCCATTTCTGAAAACATTAACATGACTATTTGTACTGCATGGTTGCCCTATGGTCACTTTATACATCTTACATGCAACAACTTGTAATACTTGTTGTATAAATATATTTGATATATGGCCCAGCTCTACAGCTGTCTGCGTGCTTGTACTCGTGCATGAAGTAAACTGTGCCCAAGCCCACCTCTCTGAAGCCCGCAAAAGCATGGAAGTGACCGGCTGCGGTCACACTGGCCATTCGAAACGTGCTTTAGGGCTGAAGCCTGCTTGAGCACGGCACCGTTTGCCAGTGTGACTGCGTCCCAAGTTGTTGTTCGCAGTGTTGGACAGACCACTTATTAGCAGCTTTGACCTTGTTTTCTAACGTTTATTTGCTTATTGGGACTTGCTTTGGTCTCTGTATGATCCCATCTAATTCTCTTTCAGCTCACCATAACCACGCGTTTAGTTTTGTTTCTCTACATGCGCCATTTTCACTTCCCTCATGCAAATTCGGCCCCTCCTCCTCCCCCCTGAGTGTTGCCAGTGAGGCAGTGCAGTGTGAGCATGAATGAGCTCCATTGGATAAATGTACTCACTTTAAAAAAAGTTAAGGAGAGTTTTGACACTAATTTGTGACTTAAATCCTGAAAAACTGTTAAAAAAAAGTGAGCACAGAAGACTCCCTTCATCACGTTTTCAGGCACTAAACACCAGGAGCTGTCAGTCTGTCCAAGCCAGAGATGCAGAGCCTTCGTCAGCGCGCAGTGCCGTCAGGGCACTGAGATATTTCATCATCAATATTCCTCATGTATGAACTTAGTGATCTTTTCCCATAAACGTATCCAATAACACAGCACCTCATGCTGTGAACTGAAGTTACAGATGAGCATTTATCGCCAGTTATTTCATTTCACAATACAACAACAACAATAAAAACAAATAATGCGACGTGTCAACTGTTCAAATTTGCGTTGATGAATTGTTACAGTTGATGCAGTCAATTACATCGATTAATCGCTGCAGCCGTAATGCAGAGACACTGAGCGGAGGGGAGGGCTATCCAATGGGCAGGAGAGGCAATAACGACAACCTGAAATAAAGTGAATACTGACTGGGGATGTGTACCGAATTAGCTACTTTTATAGGTACCGACAGAATTTTGTCAAAAGTACCGGGTATCAATTCATGTAAAACCAAAAGGTACCATGTTTAGGTACCTAAATGCATCTTTGTGACTGTGAGGGAGTGGAAGAGTAGGCATTTTCCATGCTGGACATGAACCCAGCATTGCAAGGTTATATATTGAAGAATACATTTGTTAAATTGAATTTTTTTTATAGTTCATTATTAAACAAATTGATATTTTTTAGGACACAAACACAAAAAAAGTGCCGAAACTTGGTACCGTTGAGTACCGGTACCAGTTGCCAGGTACCGGGCATCGGTACCGTATCGTTTCAAATGTGAAAGGTACCCATCCCTAATACTGACATAATGATTTCTCTGACTGTTGAGTTGCATAAGTTCATGGTATTTGTGCTCCAATGTGCAAGAGTAACTTTTGGAAGGACTCTAGCTAGTTAGTTTTATCATGTACATAAAACACTTCATACTAACAAGTACTTCTTACAACTCAACTTAAAAGTACAAAAACACCCAAATGACAAACTCATTACAGTGTCTCCCCTACCCATTATATAGTTGAGTTATCATTTTCTATGTAGCACCAGATCACAGCAGAAGTACTTTAGAGTTACCTCTCTTATAAATCAGGTCTATACCTTGTTTTTTAATTTTACACACTAAATATGTCAAGTAGAGCTGGCCGATATATTAAATATACTCGATGTATCGGAAGTTGTTGCACGTGAGATGTATAAAATGACTATATTGCAACCACCAAGTACAAATAGTCACGTTAATGTTTTCAGATGTCGAAACGTAAATCTCTTGGGTGTTTGGCTCGTTTCACTCTCTGCTGCTCATCTGGTTCTCCTCTCACAGCGAGCACTGCACTCCCTGGGCCCATCCAGAAAAACTATCTAGAGCGTTTTGTATTAGAAGAGGAGGAAAAAAAGTTGCTTGCAGGTTTTGGGTTCTTGTTCTTGGGGCTTGTTTTCTAAAGTTAAGTGCCGTTCAGACACAGCACTCGGCTGTGCACTGCTTGATGCATGATGGCAGAGAGGACGTTTGTTTGGTGTTATTTTACAGCTGAATACCAAAATACTGTAAGCTGCAACAAAAAAGTTTCGGTGGCAACATCACAAGTTTATACAAACGTGTAAAAACAAACCATAAAAGGAAACTGCAAAGTAAACAGTGAGAGGAGGTAAAGCTAATACAATAAAACCAGACCCCAGGCATACAAACACCAGTCACTGGCAAGATGAGTCTTTTCAGCATGACCAACAATATCCAGACTCATGTTATTTTCAAAGTGTAATATAATATAATATAATATAATATAATATAATATAATATAATATAATATAATATAATATAATATAATATAATAAAAAAAATAATATAATAAAAAATATAATATAATATAATATAATAATCAGCCTTTTGAATAAATCTGAATGAATTATTCAACTAGAACTGGGAATATGTAACTACATAAAGTCTGGTGCTGTAAAATAAAAGGTTTGCTTAACTTTTTCTGATTGAGATTTTCCCCTTTTTCCTTGCAAATTTAAAAATACAACTGAAAGGTCTGCTGGAAACATTATACTGATATCATTTTAAGCATTAAAGGGCTGGACTCAACGTTGATAGAGTGATTTAGAAGAGGAATCAGAAAATCAAGATATATATTGTGTATCTTGATACAGTCTAAAGATATATTGTATTTTGGCCAGGTTGTGCAGCCCTAGTGTCAAGTCAAACTACAAGTTTAATGAGAGGTTTAAAATGACTTAGGGAAAAATAGCTTTTAAAATTAGCTTAAATAAAGTAGGAATAAATGATAAAGTAGATTATTTATGTATTGTGTTTTACTTTGGTAAGTTTCAATCAAATAAAAATGATCATTTGCAGTTATGCAGATAAATAAACAAGTAAATGAGGACTTTGAATCTTAATGATCACCTGATGTTAGCTAGAGAAGATAGCAAGCATCTAAAATAATAAACTGGTAAATGATCAGCATCTTTCACTGCTTAAAAGAGCAGATTTCCTTCTAGTATGGTTCTGGCCTACTTTAGCATTACGCACCTGAAGCAGGTGAGGGATTTGTGTCAAAACTAAAAAAGCGAAGCCGTGTAGACACCATAAAACTGCAGAAACAAAAGAGGCGGCCGGTAAGAATCTTGACCTTTTAAACAAACGTAGTTTGGTAGATGTTGCCCAGACAATGCTGGCATGGGTGCACGCAGGGCCTGCACTCTGCACGTGCACCTGCGTCCTTTTGTTCTCTTTATTTAGCCGCGTTTCCACCAAGCAGACCAGTTCAGTTCGTCTTGGTACAGCTCACATCTTGTGGCGTTTCCACTGACTTATCACGGGACAGATCCCCCAAATATGGACGCAATACAGTGTACCCAGCTAATAAATCCAATGAGGAAGAAAAATACAACACGGTAAACAAAGAGCTGACGCACGGTAAGTGACAGTTCTTTTGACCAATCAACAGTCTGTAGTGATTCTAGCGAGATAAAGCAAGAGATCGGATCAGTTTGGTCTGGCAAACCTAGGGAAGGGTGCCAAAAAGTGGGTCGGCTCGTCTTGGTTGTTTGGGGATCTGTCCCAAGATTTGTCAGTGGAAACGCCTTAAAATGCATGCTGTGCCAAGACGAACTGAACTGAACCACTTGGTGGAGACGGGGGGGCTTTTGTGAAGATGCAACACTTTCTCTCCGGTGCTCCCGTCTCCTGCTGCCGAAAACATCACCGCTCCCCTACGGCTGTAAACCTAAGGGCAACACTGCCTTAAATGTGTGTATGTTTTTTGCACATACGAGACAGCGGGAGATGAAGCAACTAACAGCACACTTAGTACACCGGTTCAGATCATCTCGCATTTAGCGGCGTTTCCACTGACTTATCACGGGACAGATCCCCAAATAACCGAGACAAGCCGTCCCACTTTTTGGGACCCTTCCGTATGGGTGCCAGACTGAACTGATCTGCTCTTGGAAGGTGGAGCTACACACTGCAGACCATTGATTGGTCAAAAGAATCGTCACTTACCCCGACAGCGGCTGCATTTCTCCTGGCGGCACACAGACTTCTCTGAAACAAAGCTTGATTGCACTTTGTATCAAAGAGCCACATGCCAATCACAGAGAGAATGAAATGCTGCATGTCTTCTTTCTATGCTCTTTGTTTAATGTATCGCATTTTTCCTCTTCGTTGGATTTATTAGCAGGGTAAACTGTGTCACGCTGCCACGGTGTCACACTATTATTTAACAGCTGCAGTATCCGGCCGACACACCGCCGACCATGAGAGGGCACAGTTTTGCTGAGGAAACGCAAACAGGATCAGGCTTAACTGTACCAAACCGTACTGAACCGAACCAGACTGCTTGGTGGAAACGCAGCTTCTGTGTGTGTGTGAGTGTGTCTGGTAAAAAAACTCATGAAAATAACTTTAACCTCAACTGTCCACATGCAACATGTTTTCTTTTACTGGGATAGGAGATTTGTCTGCTTCGTTTGCAAAAAGTAGTGCTATAATGTTACATGTTCCATGGATTTTGATTGATACAAATATTACTCATATCACTAATGTGATAGAGAAAGACATCTGTATGTCTGTCATTGAAAAATAAAATTAGCAAATTGTTCTGTTGCAGCATAAATTTGCCTTAAAACGTGTTATGGTCAACTGATTACCACTGTGTTCCCCACAATTTGACCCAACTGTTTTAACACAATTTTTACTTTTCACAGAGCACTAACAAAGAGCTCAGAGTTGGTCCTGATCAGCAGGACCTCAGAAAAGTCTTTGCCAGAGCCTATATGCAATGGGCAAGACTACAGATTAGAGTTTTCTGGCCCTTGCAAAACCTTGCAGAAGCTATTACCTTTATCTAAAAATAAAAAAAGGTAAAAGTAAAAACGTTTTCATACACTTATGCAGGGATCTTACATCACCTCTTGATGGTTGAAACAACAATGATTCCTTTTTTCTAAGTTATCACAGGATCCCTCATGGCCCCATCTTCATTTTCCACTCTGGAAGGAAAAAAAACACAAAGCTTTGAAAATTAAACCTGTTCAACTCTAAGAACGAGTGAGAAAAGCTTTCAACATCCAAGTGCTTGGAAATAAAGCTTCACGTCTTGCAGATAGACTTTGACTGTCATATTTAGACCCAAGTTTAAACTGCAACGTTGTTAGCTGACATGTAAGACGGGATGTGCTTTCTTCAGACACACAGAGAATTATGTTGTCTATGTAAATAAAAAGATACTTTACAGTAGTTGAAAGTTAATTGATTCTAACTTTGGCTTGCTATACAGCTTACCTATGCCTCTTTGGTATTGTAGTTGTGAGTTTTAATGACTTCGTAGTCTGTTATTATTATGAAAAAAGCCTCTCGAAATCGTTAAAGTGCAACACTTAACACTTAATGTTAGCGTTATTTGAGGTTAGCTAAAGTGATGTACACTAAATTGCACTCTTGTGTTAACCCAAACGAACTCGCCGTCTTTCTAAAACCGTACTACTCCAATCAAAGACGAAAACTTAAGCGTGCATCATTAAGATTGCGCATATATTTCAATGCAGTTCTGAATGCGTATACAGCTAACTCATGCTAACATTTGTTTTCACTAGCCACAATAGTGTCAACTACGGGCTTAGACGGCAAATACAGCCAACACATATCAGTTAGCTTAACACTCATGGTGTTAAATACGTTCACCTACTATTAAATTTATAAGTCTATCTTACAACAGCCACAACCCCAATCTAATGCATTAAAATGGCTTAGCATACCTAAAATTGGATATGTAATATCATGTCCAATGCCTGTATTACTCTGTTCAAAACAAAGGGCCTCAAATGATCCATGTTACAGGATGCTAACAATGCTAGCGCTTTGGTACAATCTGCCACCGGTAGAACAACAGTGGCTAACAAGCGGCTAACAAGGCTAATCTCAGCAGTTACAGCCTACAAAAGTTCAAGAAGATATGTTAAAATCATACCTTTCAATTTAATATTTCCATATATACGGGATAACGTATATAGCTTTATGTCACAGTCGCTCCTTTTACCCTCCGTCACTGCAAACAATTTTCACTCAATCTCTTTCTCAAGGTTTCTTTGTCTATGTATATATGTGCTAGCTTACATCTGGCTAGCAGGTTGGTAGCTTGACAGGCTAAAATGATGGTCCAATGCGCATGCGTGATATTTGGATACCACCCAGCTCTTTCTCATTCCAGCAACTGAACCGTAGTACATCTGCTGCCAATATGAAAGACCTGCAATCAAGAGTAGGATTCCTCGTGCACTATATTTTAAGTGAAAGAGACATCGTGATGACATTTTCAGTTTGATTATATCTTATAAGATCCTAACAACAACTGTATATGTGGATGTCCCCTTATTTTATGCCCATCATATTAGAAGCAATAATAAAGGACAGGTTTGGTATAAAGAAGCCCCCAAGATAGATCAAACCCTTACTGCTGTCCAATCCCAGTGCCATCACACTGTTTCCTTCTTAAGCTTATAGACCAGCCAACACTAAGCTGCAAAGGGGTACATTCTTCTCTGAAACAACAGTCTACAGCTTCCCGTGGTCTTTAATAACCAATTCCATTTCAGATTAGTGGACACCTCTCTGTAAAATCAGTTGTAATTATAAACTCTCTTCCAATCAGGCAACAATCATGAACAACATAAGGTGAAGTTTGTATATTATTGCACCACACAGCAATGAAAGACACTGAAATGCCTTTAATGCAGTCTTGGATTTGTAGAGTATGTTGTAAACAGCAGTGAAATGTCATATTTTGAAATTGCAGCCAACATCAGATATGTTTAATATCACAGTGATGATACAGTGAGTCATTTTGAAGAAGAAGGGATTAATGATAAGATCATAGTTGGAGAGATTTAGGTATACTTATCAGGAATTTACATCGGTTTAATTTAAGGTCAGAGAAAAAAAGCCTCCCTTGTATGTGTCCACAAACAAGACAGACCAACAATTCAGAAATGGGAACAGTACAGAAAGATTATATAATTGCATTTATCACAAAAAAGTTATTAATAGTTTGGCTGAGAATCATGTGGAGAAAAACAGAAAGGTTATTGACAGTCACTTTTTTATTTTTGGTGTACTCTTATTCTACTTCAAAGCAAACAGTGCTGAATACTCATTGGGCCTTTTTTGTTGAACTTAATGTATTCACCATGTAAAAATAACCCACTTAATTTCTCCAGAAGTGGGTGTGACAGTGTCCTTCTTTAACAGAAAAAAAAAAAGAAAAAAAACTGTCATTGTGTGAGTTTCATATCCCATACAATTCCTGACAAGTGTCTTTTGAAATGATAAAAGTTAACAAAAGAACTTATGAGCTTGAAAAAAAGGTTGCAGCCCTTAAAATGAGTCTCACTTACCTTATTAGAACATGGCCATACAGATGTCAAGATTCATATTGAAAATTACATTAGCCACATACTTTTTGGCACTTGAACATTATATCATAATACTTGACAAAAGAGAGATAAAAAATCCCAAACTGTCCGATTCATATCCATGATTACTTTAATGAAATTTATGGTAATACGCAAATATTGAGGAGATAAATATAGAAATAGCTCTTATCAACATTATCAACAGTGGTTATGAATGAAGTTAATTTTCCTATTAGTTACCTAAGAAAATGATATCAAGCAATGGCCCTCTTTAACTCAAACCATAAGTAATGCATGACATTGTACAGTAAAAACCCTTTTGCTTTTCAGTTTGACACCAAATACTACTAATACTATTATTATTATTATTATTATTATTATTATTATTATTATTATTATTATTATTGTCATAGAGAATGGGGGATGACATAGTCAGAATCAAACCTAGACCACTGGCTTCAAGGACTTCAACCTGTGATGATGATGATAATAGTGATGATGATGATGATGATGATGATGATGATGATGATGATGATGATGATGATAATGATATAGAGTGCACAAGATGAACCACTAGGCCAAACCAGCATCCTATAATCAAAATGTCATATTTACTTTTAGTCAGACATGGTTACTTTCCATATAATACTGGTTTAATTCCCCTGCTGAAGAGGTGCCTTTCTCTGTGGAGTTTACATGTTGTCCTCTTGCATGAACATGATTTATCAGCTACTAGCCTCATACGATGACAGTCATCCTTTGGACTGTCAAATATATCACCCTGTACACTCCTTGCAAAACTAATCAGTGGTTGGCTGAAAATGTTTCCTGTAAATGATAAAAAGCTGCAAAGTTAAAACGGAGTTTTTCCCATTAATATCCATGTGACACCCAGTGTGTGTCCCTTGTGTCATTCAGTCTTTATCATTTGTATAGATCAAACAGTGATACAATATGCACACCTCTCATCTGTTACCTTCATTAATCTAAGTCAGAATCATTTTGACATGTTTACTGTTATCTCTTTGCATTGTAATGCAGCTTTAGAAAAAGTTACTGTAAAATTTAGCATTTGGCATTTTGAGAAATTTTCATCTAACAGGCTATCTATCTTTAGTGACTTAAAGGGACTGTGAGAGCTACGAGTTTGAAGTGGACCACAACGACACCTTTGGCTCGGAGCCACATGAACACAGTCATGATGACATGACTCTAGCAAGGAGTCCATTGAAAACTCCTTCATTCTTCTTCAAAAGAAAGGTCTTGAACAATGAATACAAATTTGGTGGTCTGAAATTGCTTAACCTTAAAGCTTTATGCTTGTCATTAAAAGCAGCAACTGTCCCAAAGATATATCTTAGCAGTGAGTGGTACACAAGTATATTCTTTCTTACTTTTGTTTTCTTAAATGCTGCGGTGACTCCTGAATTTCCCCTCGGGGATAAATAAAGTATTTTCTATTCTATTCTATTCTATTCTATTCTATTCTATTCTATTCTACAAGTGTCCTGTTGGACAAAAGCCATATATTGTGTCAAAAGAAACTGTACCCATTTTTAGAAGTATCTCCTTCCCACTTCTCATATATGGATAAACTGCTGGGAAACATCTCAGGGTTTAAAAGGAGGCAACTCATTCATGGTGGTGTTTTCAATTTTATAGACCGGAAAACAGAGATGATATTTTACAGCACATAATCTGGATGAACTCTAATATTGATGGAAAGCCTTTTTTTGGGAACATATGTATAACAAAGGTATTATTTTTGTAAATGATATTATTAATGAGAACGGCAAGATTATGGACTATAATGAATTTAGAATTACATACAGTGGGTTGTATGCTCATTTTATTCCTTTAATCAGCTAATTGCTGCACTGGGGGAAAAGTGGAAACAAACAATTAACTATGGAAAAATTAAACTGCTGGTCTGTAAACCATCAATAAAAACTCTAATTGGTTAAATGGAACAAAACCAAACAAAAAAACATATAATTTTTATTTAATAAAGCAATCGTTAAAGGTTACCCCATACAATACATATGGAAAATGGGAAGAAACTTTTGACTGTCCATTACCATGGGAAAAAATATGTGAATTAATTTACAAAACTACGGTGGATGTGCAAAATCGATTCTTTCAAATTAAAATCATATATAATTTTTTACCCACAAGGAAAATGTTAAAACTATGGAATATGGCTGAGACAAATGATTGTCGTTTTTGTTATCAGGAGTCTGAATCCACCTTGCATTTGTTTTGGCACTGTCACATAGTGTCCTTGTTTTGGAAAGATGTTGAGGAAACGTGTTGAGAAACTGGCTTGTCTTTAAAATTAGATTTTGTTTCTGTACTTTTAGGAGAGTTTGTAGACAGTAATGACTTAGTTAGCCTAATTATTGTTCTGGGTAAACGATTTATCTTTAAGGCCATAAATAGATCTTCACTTAATATTATTTACTTTGAAAGATTTATTCAGCGATATGTAGTTTTAGAAGGTTATATGGTTGAAACTGACAATGATGCCAAAAAGTATAAAAGGAGATGGGAGGTTCTCAAAGATTTATTTTTGAAAATGTAACTGAATTGGTCTTTATACATACATTTTTTTTTTGTTGTACCATGTGTAGTTATGTGTGGGAGGTGAAGGTGAGTGGGGTGTAACGTGTTTTTATTGTATTGTTTGTTTGTGTCATAAAATTAATAAAATAATAAAAAAAAACACCTTCATTCTTGAGTTAACAGAGAAGCTTCTTAATTTAGATTCTAATTTAACCATCAATTTAAGCACCATATCTTTAAACATTCTCTCTCGCAGTAATTGGTTTTAGGAAAAGCGCTGACAACAAGGTGAATGTTGAATCTGAGCATGCGTCATATTTATAAACTACATGCCAACTTTCATGTTAGAAGTGAGGATAATTGGGTGTGAGAGCTGAGGGAGAATAAGACATCATGACTTGATGACGAGGTGTCTCATTTCACAAGCAGGGAGCTGATGATAACCTGTCATCCTTCTGGTCTGCTACACCTGCATACCAACTGGCAGCTGGGATAGGCTCTTATCTGACAAGCTGCCGTCTTCCCTGCCCTTTCATCTCCTCACTCTACAAAAGAGAGTTTAGAAGTCTTTTATCTATGCCTGAGGGTACAGTTTCTTGTATGCCAAGAGAGGAATTCAACCAATTAAGCATGTAATACTAAGCATAAGAACCATGCATTAGAGAAAGGTTAGCTGTGAATGTTTTCAGTTTTAGGCGAAAACTGGAAAAACCTATGGTGGCATCTTGAATTCACATGAAAATAAAATTTTAAAAAATCTTCCTGTTTTTAAAAGATACTATTGCATGAAGCAGGAATTTCTGAAAAGCTTTAATTGTTGATCAAGCAACATGAGGGTGTAACCAACAAAGACGCACCTATTACCTCAATAACAACAGTTTGATGGATAGTAAACGACTCATAACCTTGGCCCAAAAGTAACTTTTGCATTAAATTCACAAAGTAAAAACTGGATTTAGAATATTTGCAGCCCCTGGTGTTTCAGTGTAAAGTGTGACCCTGTTAACAGGTGACCCTCAGCTGACAATAACGTCACTTTCCAAATGTGTGTGTATCTTTATGATGATGTGACTCCAGTTTTTATGAGATAGTATCTTGTAAAAACTGGATTTTTTTAAAATAAGTGAATGCTATTTGCCACTGTACAAACCTACTTTGAGGTTCACAAAAAAAATCTGAAATTGTATTTTGTGGTCCATTGCTTGTTCAAATACAGGAGCTTAACTCTGCTGATCCTATCCGTTTATTGTAATGGGATATAGCCAGTATGAGTTTGATCTGGGCACAGCATTCAGTCTATTTGGGAACAGGTGTATCGTTATGAAAGATTCTGGCACTGTGTCCCAATGGTCATGGCTTGCATCTCTTTACTATAGAAAACTTATTAGATACAAGAAATCTCTCAAGCGTTGATAGCATCATAGTTTATGCCTCTTAACAAATAGATGACATAAATAACATAGGTATTTAAAAGCCTGACGCTTGTGATGGATGCTCCCCTGCCCTACACACTTATAAGCACTTTTATCCTTTATATTCACTCCTTGTATTTTGATTTGCAAAGCACATAGCAGTGTTCCAAAGAGATACCCAGCAAGGATGCATTACTGAGAGAATGTCGTTGAGCAATTGCTGATCCAAGGGAGTGATAAAGAGAGCCAGGCTGTCTGAAACCTGAAAAAAGAGGCTGGAGAGAGTCACAGAGCATATAGACCAGGAAGGTCACCAGCTGCCAAAGAAGAGCCAGACTCTCTCTGCAATGTCCTCAACATCTCCTCTATTTACGCACACTTAAGGCAATGGTTGCATGCACAGAAAGAGGAAAATAACATTTATGACATAAAAACTGTTTTGAAATAATGTCCCAGAGATCTTGGCCTTTACACACAAACAACAAAAGTGGATTGATGAGGAGATATGCAAATGTGGTAATCCGCCAGACCCCTTCACTATCACTACCTTTGCATATGGTCATTTTAAGGACATGCTTATCTCTGGGACCCAATGCTAATAATGCTAATAGATTTATCTCCTTACAGCTCTTTGTAGTCTGTTCCCTATATATTTACATAGAGCCTAGAAGGTTGTCGCAAATAAATCAGGCTGTTATATTGAAGCATACCAAGCATTAACCTATAGTATTTTTTTGCAATTAATCCGAATTTTTCCATTCACCTCTCTTTTATTTAATAAATATAGTGACAATTGGAGCTCATTTTGGATCTGTTTCCTTGTTCTAGCCAGCCATGTTTCTGCAGTGTTCAGTTACTTATTTATCTGCAAACTTTAGCCAATCACATTTCAAGGCTGGTGCATGGCTGCCCTCCACAAATTATGTCCTAGATAATTTCATATTGATTAATGCAGATGCGTTCCTCTTGGCTCTCATACCCTACCTGCAGTCTATTTGGTATAAATTACTGAAGCCATTTTGCTGCACAAAGCCAGCCCTCTCCAATAAGGTGCTGGCTCATATGTCGGCTGGGGCCCCCAAACTACCCCTTTGCCTGCAGGAACCACTAAAGCTTTTAATTGCCTTCTGTGCAAATGGTCCTTATGCACTTGATAAAATATCTGGAAAGTCAGGCATGGGTTGGTAGAGGCTTAGGCAGGTCTGTGCACTTGAGGTGTTTGTGAATGAGATAGAAAGTGTGTGTAACAGGCAGAAAAAGAAAGAGATAGCAAGACACATAGTATAAAAGGGGGCTAGAGAGGCTAGTGCGTAAGTCTCATTCATATTATTACATTTGGTATGGTGTTCCAGTCTGCCTTTATAAGGTAGTCACCACTCAGCAAAATACTTGGATAGCCAAGCCAGTGCCCTACAGGATTATTTCCTTCTGTGTACATTTGCTACAGTAGAGTGGCTGATAACCCTGTGTAAAAGGATAAACAATCAAAGTGCAGCTTCACTGGAAGTGATTGCATTCTGTAACCTGCGCCAGAGATTTGGGGCCATTATTAACGTGAGTCCTGTCCTGACAATGCTATTTTCTAGAAGGTAATTGCAGATTCAGATCTCTGAGAGGGCCTGACTGAGAGTAAATGCCACCTCTTTAATTATGGTCTCCTCCACGTCTCCTCTATTGAGCCGCGGAGATGTCTATCGCTCTTCGGGATCCTGGGGAAAATGACTCTAATGGGAAATGACCAGTGTCTGGGAAGCCGGCTCAGATTAGAAGCGACATTTCTAATTGATGGTTTAAGAAATCCCTGGTTGGATGACAGGGAAAAGTCACTTTGGAGGAAATGTAATTGGAGTGATTGGAGTTCTAACAAGAGTCAGTGGATAATTCTTTCTGATTTAAGCTTGTGTCAGAGCAGACAACAAACTGGATTGTTGAAAAAGCAGTGGCTATTGTAGAAATTCACAAAAGTCTGACATCTCTGATAGGGCTACCTGTAACAATGTGTTCTTTCTCAAGGTAAGCTGCTTTATCAGGTCACATGAAGGTGATCATTGCTGTCACTATATTTGACCATCTCAGACCAAGCTAATATAATTTTAGTTTAAAAGAATGTCCAGCATAACGTACCTATCATCAACCTACCATTTTTATTTGTTTTATCCTTCACTGAAAGGCACAGTTTAGTTGGATCCCCTTTGCTTGACTAAAGACACCACAGGATACTTGTGCAAGTTCTAGCAGTTGATCATTTGTCAAAGAAAACATTTTATACCTGTGCACAAGCACAAGATGGCTGTAAAAACTAAATTTCCTGACTATAATACAACAATAACAATACAAATAAATTAAATCTGGCTACAGTACCATTATTGCATCTATGGTTGTTGTAAATGACCTCATTTGTGCCTTGGACAGAAAACAACATTCTGCTGCCTTATTTATTGATTTATCCAAGGCATTTGATTCAGTAAGCCATGAACTGTTATTAATGAAACTTAGAGCTGCTGGTTTAAGTTCAAAGACTATTAATTGGTTTAAAAATTATTTTACCAGCCGAACTCAGTGTGTCTTTGCAGAGGGCCATAAATCTGAGTCTCTTCCAATCACTAAAGGTGTCCCTCAGGGATCTATTCTGGGACCCATTCCGTTTTCTATTTTTATACATGACCTGGGAAAGGACATAAAGGCCAAAATACATCTCTATGCTGATGATACTGTCATCTACACCCATGCAAACTCTATCACAAAAGCAGTGCAAGAGCTTCGGACAGCATTTCATTTCCTTACAAATGACACGACAAAATCTAAAGCTAGATTTGAATGCTCAAAAAACAAAATTCATGGTCTTCTCAAGAGGTAACTTACAACAGGTGAATAATTTTAATGTTTTTACTTCTGAAGGAAGCTGTATTTAAAATGTGACTTCCTACAAGTACTTGGGTATTTGGATAGACAGCAAACTCTCATTTAATGTACATTTCACAAACCTAGTAAAAAAAAAAAAAAATAAAAATAAAAAAAAAAAAGCTTAAAATTAAGATTGGCTTTTATTTTAGAAATAAATCCTGGTTTACTTTTAATGCCAAGAAAAAACTTGTGGAGGCTACATTTTTGTCTGTGATTGATTATGGTGATATCCTCTATATGTATGCTTCTGCCTCCACTGCGGACTCTTTATTCAGTGTATCATGCATCTCTTCATAACCAATGCAAAATCTCTAACCCATCACTGTATTCTTTATGATTTGGTTGGTTGGACTTCATTAGCAATTCACAGACAACAACACTGGCTGATTTTTATTTAAAAAGCAATTCTGGGAAAACTTCCATCTTACCTCTGTTCCTTTCTATATCAAAGCTTCACTGGGTACCAGTTACGATCCTCTAACTTGCTGCTCTTCTCTGTACCCCAAGTTTTTACAGACCTGGGGAAAACTGCTTTTTCTGTTAATGCACTGTGGTTGTGGAATGATCTTCAAAAAATGCTAAAATTGGATTCAATTATATCTCTTAAAGAATTTAAGAGCATCATTAAGAGTGTGGTGACAGAGGCATGTGGTTGTTTTTCTTGAAAGCCAATGTGTGTATTTGCTTATTTATTTTAACCTGTTGATTGTGTTGTGTCATTTTCCATGTACTGTGACTCTGTACGGCTGCTATTTTGGCCAGGTCTCTCTTGTAAAAGAGATTTTCTAATCTCAATGGGACTTCCTGGTTAAATAAAGGTTGAAAAAATATTGTGGTAGAAATAATAAAACATTCAGTAGTATAAATGATTTACTTCTTTTCTTTTAATTCAAAAAGAAAGAAAGAAAATACCAGGTAAACTTACACATCAACAGGTTCAGTGAGTAACACAACATGAACAATAGAACAACAAAGAATAAAACTATTCCCAAATACCACCCACTTCACTTCCTGCCACTCCAAAGGAGGCCATTAATGTTACATCATATACAGTTTATTCCTTTAGTTTGTTTATTTAACAAATTGAAGCAGGGCAGGCCAAGTCTTGTTGTATTTTGTTTAGGTTTGATAGTGAGAGACAAATTCTCTCCAGGTGAGAGAGTTTTACCATTTCTTCTAACTACACTTTGGCAGGTGGGGCCTCTGTTTCTTTTCCTGAAACATTGAGCTGAGTTGTTTAGCTGTTATGAGTCCATGGGATAGCAGTTGCAGCTGACTTTTTATTTAACTCAAGAGTCTTACCAGAAACTCTAAGCAGCACTAGAAGGGGTTCAGGTTTCAAAATAACATGCAACATTTTTGAAAAAGTACTGCATATATTAAAATAAAATATTTCTGTTTTTCATCAATAACTTCTCTTCATGAAATTGAAGTGACTTCTCAGTCTTATTAGTAATGATTCTGTAAATTTGGCTTGTTTTATATCATGCACTGACTTCAGGCATTCACTTATGGCCTGACTGCAGCCAGGTGTACTGAGGATTTTTAGCAGCTCTTGAATCCATCACTGCTCCCTGTCAGTTGTAACAGATTTGCAGCTATTTTCTGACTGTCCTGTCATTAGCTGACATTCTAGTGCAGGGCATCAGGATCTCAGAGGTTCTCCAACTGGTGCAAAGCGTTGAAATGACAATATAATAACAACATCTGTCTTGTGTCCAGCTGTATTGACATGACATTACAGGTACCAAATTGTTTGTGTTGTGAAGTGTGTCAAGAAGATACCTCAAGCCTATGACTCTTAAAGCTCCAGACTGTATTAAGGTTTCCAAGACTCAGAGGCTGACGGTTGGTTGGTTGGTTGGATGGCAGGCAAATGTGTGATGCTGTAATTGGAATCGACAGGGGGATTAAATGACAGTAGTGATAGTCTTTTATTCAGTCCAGAGGGAAGAATAAAATTATGTGGGTATGTTTATATATGTAAGTGCTTATGTTAGTAGCGAAGGAGGTGCATTATAATCGTATATCACCATCAAGCCAGGAGTGACAGCATTTTAACACCTTTCATATGAAAATGAATTAGATAATGAAAACATTGAAGTGCAGTGCTTACCTCATACATCAACTCTATTCAATTAGTGGCCCAAAATTCCTCCCTAATTCGGGATTCAAGTCAGATGAGGAAAAATCTTTTACTAACAATTGATTGATTGATTGATTGATTGATTGATTGATTGATTGATTGATTTCGATCACGTAAACAACAATGTACAAAAATAAAATTAAAAAAAGATAAATAAAGCACAGATGTATGCATACATACATACATACATACATACATACATACATACATACATACATACATACATACATACATACATACATACAGAGTACCTATATAATCATAAGGAAATGAGTGCACAATAAAAAAATGGTCTCTATTTTTTTTTTCTTGACAATGACAAGTTCTTACAAAAATTCCAACATTATTACAAATATTGACAGCAGTATTTGTTGTGACCTTGCAACTAACCCACAATATACTGTGTCACTGAGCAGGTGTGCTTTAAAAGTTAACATTAGCAGTCATACACAGGTGACAATAGTATTTTTTTCCCCTAAAATGAAAAATCAGCGAGGTAAATCATCAGGTTAAGTCTGCAAGCTTTCTGGAAGCTTTGACTGCGTCTTACAACTGGAGCCGTGCAACAATTAAACAGACTTGGACCACAGCAGCTCAACTTTGCTGCTAAAAATGTATGGCCCAGCTCATATCCTTAGTCTAAATATCTGGCCTAACCTAATTTTTAATTGAATAGCCCTGTCATTGGGCAATGGACTTCTTTTGGTACATGGAGATGATGCTGTCAAGAAAAAAAAAATAGAGACCATTGCCATGCAGCAAGGACCAACCAGAATCAAGAACTGAACACTATTGCGTACTAATGGACTAATAAAAACCTACTCTCACGAAAAAAGATACTGTAAATATAGTCACTGAAACTGGGTGAGATTGAAGGCATTGTTCAGTTTTAAAGATTACCAAAGAAAAAGTTGCTCTTCCAGGTGACAGCAACACAGGCAAAGCAACACAACAAGGTGGACACATTAATGGGATTGGGAAACAGAGTCTGCCAGTGAACACTCTGAAACACGCTTAATAGCTAGAATGGTTATAGCATTAAACCTCAGATGGATTTCAAGCTTGTAGTTTTTTTTTCTTCGTGCAAGCTAGCTGTAATGTCTGAATGCTCCATATTCATTTCTCAAGACAAGATGCCTTTACCGCAAGATGTTCGCCATAAAGCATGGCAATATATGGCATGGTTTGCAGGGACCAGAGGGAACAGTTATGCAGAAACAGGGCCGTTGTTGTCTTGTTCCAGTGTTTCTTTATGGCTTTTCTTGAAAAATGCACTCAAAGCTTTATGTTTTGTCTAAACAGTAACAATCCACTTTTGCACATTTTCAAATATCAAGTGTGCACACTTAAATAATAAAAGCTCAGTCAAAATGCAATCAAATTAAAAAATTAATTCTAAAAAGGAATTTAAACCCAAGAGTCTTCTACCATTTCTGTATGCAAACAGAAAAAGTCCCTTCGTGTAGAAAGAGTCAATAGAAAATACGCCAAAGAGCGAAGGCTTTATTTACTCCTAAATTTAAAATAAGTGAACTCTCCCTCTCATATATGTATTTTGAAACTGTTCACATTTCTACCTGCACTCAAAGGTCAAGGCTAACATCTTATTCGATGGGTATTTACTGACCTTGTCACCTACTTTGTATTGTGTGTGAACAAATGAATTAAGATTTAAGAGCCTCCGTAATGGAAAAGTGTTTTAATTTCCCCCTGACATTAAGGTGTTGTGCCTTATAGGCATGCCGTGGCACATTACTTGGAGCCTGCTCTCTTGCTCTACCATGCCCCCCGTGTTCCACTTAAACACTTCAATCACAGCAAAAGATCAAAGGAGCTGTTAAACTAATCAAGTGGAGACACAAGAGATGGAACTTCCCCTGTATTCATTGTTTTTTCCTATTTGCACTCTCTTATCCTCCCCCTCTCTCTCTCTGCTGCTTCGTCACTATAACCCTATTAACCAGCTCTGTGAACTCAAGGAGGAATTTTGTTGGCTCAATTGCCTGCAACATATATGGAGCAAACAATGATCCTAAACAAATGGGCATGTATTCTTTAAGAGCTGCAAGGGGTGTTTCACCAGATGACTGCTTAATGGTAGGGAACATGAATTTCACCATCATCCTCTACACTAAGCTCATGGTAGCATAAAGTTGCTTTATTGTATTTCATAAAATGTATTCATAGCTGTTATTGGTGATGGCTCTATTATAAGAGAAGGTACTCAGCTCTGCTACAACACATAGTTGCCTCCATAATAGCACAGGATCAAAAGAATGCATGTAACCAGGAGCATAAAGCAAAGGGAAAAAAGAGAAATGCAAGGAGCAAATCTCACAGGAAACTAAAATATCACAATGAGGGTTTCCTTGGTAAAAGAACTCACCACTTAAAGACAAAATGTTTTCATAATTTAACACTTTGAGGTCGAAGGACAGTCGTACAGCAGTCCTTCAGAGTCCATACTCCTGCTTAATAACAACCAGACAGACCTGCTGCTACTTTCATCAGCTCTCAAAAGGCTGCCATACTGGATAATAACTTGTTATCAAGCAGCTGAGAAAGGTATGTTTTGAAGAAAAAAAGGTCAGGGGGTTAGATTCATTTTTCTTTCCCTGGAGAAAACAATCTCAGAGATCCAATGCGTCTCATTTTGTGTTATTTTTGACGGAGGAAAATTTGACAGTGATTTCTTCAGGATATGTTATAACCAAATAAGGTAGAGTCAGAAACTGTGCAACTATTTACAACCTCATGAAAATACATGATATAAAGTAGAGTCAGGTTCCATAATTCTTTTTTTTATTTTTTATTTTTTTTTTGAGAATGCCTGAGATTTTCTAGAGAGTGGCGATCATATCATGTGACTTCTTGCACCCTATCAACCCATGCTTTATCAGGCTGTAGTGGGCCCTTTTTGTTATTCAACTATGAGCACCCTTAATAACCTAGAAACACTTCAGTAGATTGATGTGCTACTAATGGTCTTTTCTGTTTACATTCTGTTATGACCATTTTTCTGTAAACCAACTGTGAAATCAAATGTCAGATATCTGCTTTGTTCCCTGTATCACTTTCTACTAAACCACAGGCTAGAGCCCACACTTTGCCACAGCAATGGGATTCCTGTATTGTTATTTAGAGCGAGAAAATTGAACATTTGAGAATTTCACCTGTTACTCTTAAAACTGGATGATGTGATCAAACGTCTGATTTTTATGTTCAGGTAGAGACGGGATGACCTGATTCAGCAGCCTGAGCATTAGGCTCCTTTATTTTTATTCATTTTTATGAGGCACGTCTGTTTTTTCTTTTTTCTTTCCACTGTAGAAAGGGTAACACCAATTTATTTAGGGAAATCAGACTCAAACAGAGCAGAAATGTTGTTGTACTGTTAACCATCTCAGCATAACATTGCAGCAACAGAGCAAAAACCAGTATGCTTGGCAAGTTAAAACTGTGCATTTTGCCTAGTTCACTGGCTCTTAGGAATAAAAATAACCTCCGATTCAAGTTTAAACACAAAGAAAAAGAAAAGATAAATCAAGGAAAGTCCCTTGAAAATGTATGTCTCTCTTAGGGACCCATCCTCTAATGTAAACCACTGTAAAAGCATTTTAGCAAACAATATGTTAGTTCTTCAATATTTTTCCAATTTTAATCACAAATGAAGGGACTTTTTGGTTTAAAGGGGACATATCCTGCTTGTTTCCCCTTTTACTATGCCAGACTAGGATGCCTGTAAAGCATTTCTGCCCTCAGTACAAGTCATTTAGTTCCTTCATTGCCCCACAATAGCGTTCTCAATATCCTCATTTTAGGCCATTCTGAAGATCTTGTTGAAACGCTCCGTTTCCAGAATGACCTCCAGTAACCTCGCAACGTCACTGCCCTTTGTGCTCTGATTGGTCAGTTCTATCAGAGGGGCGGAGGGGGTAGAGCCAGGGGGCGGTTTTTGCAGCATGGCAGTATTTACAAAATCGCCATATTGAATGGGGCAGACCGAGCGAGTTTGCTGTTTGCCAAAACTTCACCGTGAGGCATTGATAGCAGTAATAAAATGGCAGAGTGTAGGATACGTCTTTTTTTATTGAACCCGAGTCAGACCCGGGCGGTTCTGCAGCTCAGGAGGAAGAAAATCCACCTGGACACAGATCATCTCAGGACACTTCAGTGTTGTGAGTCAAACCGGTACTGTAACATGTAGAGTTTATACGTGGAAATATAGGCAGACTTCACCAATAAACTATTTCTATAACAGGGCTCCATCCTGCTCCTTCACTTTTCTCTGTCTGTTTTATCCATCATGCTGAAAGTGTAGTCTAAAGATGGCCTCCACCGTCAGTTCCTCACTATGTTATTACCGCAGCATTATTGTGGTCCAGGTTCACAGTGCATGTCAGAACAAGCATGCAAATATCACAGTCTCACAAGTATTACGACGTCTGCTAAAACTACAGTGTTTTAACTGCTAATTCACCATGTAAAGCTGAGCTGCTCAGCAGAGCAGAGTCCCTGCATCCAAAACTGCATCCTGCATCCTAACTGACATCACAGAGGAGGAGCTGCTTTATCAGATTACTCCAATAAAAAGAAAGGTAAATCGTGTCGTCATGAAGGTCGAAATCTCGCGGCCAACTGTCAATGACCTATTTTCAGAGGCATCAAATCTTGTTCTAGGATATCAGTAAAAATACAATATCTCATTTTTTGAAAATTCAGGGGGTGAAAGGTCTTGTTTTCAACTTTATTATACTATATGTAAGTATTAAATCAGGGATCAGCATGATATGTCCCCACTACATCTACACAAACTAAATGTATTATTATTATTATTATTATTATTATTATTATTATTATTATTATTATTATTATTATTATTATTATTATTATGCAGTAGATGGATAACAAGGTGTTTCATGGTTCTAATGATGATTTTTACACTTTCCAAAGTTTACAGCACAATTTGTAAAAGCAGGATGAATGTTATATAATAATAGCTGAGGGACAATTCCTTGTCAGCACTCAGTGACATATTTTTGAACATTGCATTCTTTACAAAATGTCCATCAAGCCCAGAATTTTGTTTAAAGTGTCACATTCACATGTTTACTTGTGCAAGTGTAAGAACAGATTTTGGTCTAATGAAAAGAGTAATGTTCTGGAAAGGGGTTAATATGACAGGTCCTTTTCTCTCCAATCACTAATTGAGTAGACTCATTTAGAAGCCTAAATAAAGCAAATAACCAGTCTACATGTGCTTTGCAAAAATATACTTCTGCAGCACAACTGAAATGAAGCAATTAATGTTGATAGACAGAAAGTCATTAGTTTAATGGGGAATTAAAAACATTGTATTGCCTGGGATGTTTTCTTTCTTTCTTTCTTTCTTTCTTTCTTTCTTTCTTTCTTTTTCAAAATAAATATGGTGTTTAAATTGTGAGACTACAGTCTTCAGTTCTACTGCCTGGTCCTCACTGCCCCTCGGTAATGATCTTGCTGCAAAGCCTTTTTTTCTTTTTTTTGCCTTGTTTCTTTATTGAGTTTGTTGATGATACCGCATCCTGATGTAATCTCATTTTGTTAAACGTTTGGTGAATGAGCATTTCGTTAGTCTCTCACTTAAAGCCCTGGTACTGTAGGTGTCTTTCTCACCTACACATACTGGGAAACACACTGCCTACTAAGTTCCCATCTTTACCAAGTAATCCCATTTGTACGTACACAGTTACCCACCACTGGCTATGCCACTAGAGCAACACAGGCTCAAACAGACCCCAAGGACACTCTGACTTTTGGACTCCAGGTGGTGCTGAACATCAAACTAAAAACCCTTGGATTAAGTGATGATCTATTCTATCACTGACCCCATTAAGGCCCCTAGATATAGATGTAATGTAACATAGATGTAATGAATGGGTTTGTATCTATTTGTGTCAGTGATAAATCCTACAGCTTAAGGCAACATTAAACCTAATAAAAGGTTTAATATTGCTTGCATTGTTTGCACCGTCTGACATTCACAGATGATTTTTGTTTTTATTTTTGCTATGAACTATTTACAAAAATGAAAAAAGAAAGAAAGGCCATGCACCTATTCTTTGGATGATGCATTGGGCAATATGAACTGCACCTTCGCCGTGATGCTCTGCCTGGTTGTGTGGTCGATGTTACACTGGCTGCTTGTAACAATGGAAGTCATGAGGGTTAGTGACGCACACATATTGTTGACAGGAATGCAGTGGTGCCTCAGTATAAGATAGGCGAGACTGAAAACACCAATTAAAAACAAAAAAGTAAAAGACGGAAGACATGTCGATCTAATTATAAAGTAGCTCCTGACAAATAGAAAAAGTGTTTCGAGCTCTGCTTCTGCTCTGTTTCTACCAGTTCTTCCACTAGGAAGTTTAATGACGCTGGCAAGAAGATGAATCACCTTAGACAGCACACTGAGCAGCGCTGACAAGTAAGCACCAGTTAGTCTGACACCTGCAAGTACCAGAGGAAAGACTAATAGTAATGTCAGCTGCTACCTGTGGAGTTGAGCTATGTCTGTCTGAGCTGAAAGAAAATGTCCTTCTGATAGTTGCTAAGAAGCAGCCTGAGGGAGGTGGATGGTTGGACACAACATATACTCTGATAGACAATGACAAGAAATGTGCTGTGGCTCCTTTAACAGATTTAAGAGGTGTTTAAGGTAAAATAGTGTGTCATGTATCTTTTAGGGGTATCTTCACAACATACATTGTATTCAGAAAGTATTCAGAACCCTTTCAAATGCAAATCCTCTCAAGCTTGGTCAGATTGGATGGGGACCGCCTGTGGACAGCCATTTATAGTTCCCTGCAGAGATGTTCAATGGGATTCATGTCAGGGTTCTGGCTTGGCCACTCCAGGACATTCAGAGTTATCCACTGCGTGCCCAGGGTCATGGTGAAAGCAGAACCTTGAACCCAGTCCGAGGTCCTGAGTGCAACTCTGTTCTTTGCTCTTTCAGCTCTCCCTGAATCTTGACCACTCTTTCAGTCACTGGTACTGCTGAAAAATATCCTCACAACATTATGCTCCCACTGTCATGTTTCACTGTTGGGATGGTTTTGGGCCAACAGTGACTTTTCTGCTAACACTGCATGCTACACCTCGTATGACTTTCCAAAGCTGCTCTTTGAACTGTATTGCTTTCCATCACTGCAAATGATCTTCTTTATTCATTCATTCATTTTTCATACCACTTGTCCTGTGCAGGGTGGCAGGTGGCTGGAGCCTATCCCCAGCTGTCCTAGGGCGAGAGGCCTAAGACTGGTAACCAGTCAATCACAGAGTTGACACACACACACACACACACACACACACACACACACACACACACACACACACACACAATTGAGACAATTTAGAGTGTTCAATTAACCTGATGAGCATATTTTTGGACTGTGGTAGGAAGCCGGAGTACCCAGAGAGACGCCACGCATGCACAGGGAGAACATGCAAACCCCACACAGAAAGGCCCACCAGGCCAACTAGAAATCAAACCAGTGAGCTTCCTGCTGTGAGGCTGCAGCGCCGACCGTTGCGCCACTGTGTGGCCAGATCTAAAGTTCTTTATCAGGTTGAGAGGGGTGTGCAGAGGCCAGTTCATGAGGTGATCTTCCTTATGGCTCTGAGATGCCAATCAGTCTTGGGAATAATGTGACTCACTGTTGATTGTAGCACTGTTGTGCATGAACTCTAACGCCTTCTTCCCTTTAACCAATTGTCTTTTCCACCATGGAGGGAAATTTATTTGAAGAATGGTGCAGTATGCCTCAGAATTCACTTTTACATTATCCTGAACCCAGAAAGGACCAACAAGTTCATCACCATCAATGGCAGCTAAGAGCATCACACCATTGCAATAGAGTTGGAAAGGTATGGTCATTTGAAATCCAACCAAATGCCCAACCATCTGGTCCATCCGATAACTCATGTATTGTGTTTCCCATTTCAGTCATTTTCTGTCTCAGCATCATACATTGAGGAGACCTGGGTCTATCATTGAGCCCCACAGCTTTGAAAATGGCCTTACTTGTCACTCAGGGTCTTTAAGGGACCTCTTTCTTAATTCTTAACAGTCTTTAGCTTGGTAATGTTGAACATGCCATTTCTACTCCAGGTTTTCTTCCATCTTGTCTCTTTTGGACATATCTTTTAGGGTTTGGTAGTAACAATTTTTGGGGTACAGCATTTGAAGATTCCCTCTTACACATTCTCTTGACATGTGGAATCTTTTCTTCTTTGGACAGGCCACTTCTCCTGCCCATGCTCACAGTAAACAGGACTGACATGTCTGATGTCAGTCATTCTAACCAGGTGGCCTTTTCATTCCAATAGGTGAATTAGAAAAATACAGTATAGTAGATACAAAAATTAGTATTATTTTGAGAAATAAATGCATTTTTACCTTACCTAAGTGAAAATTGACATCCTATATTCAAAAAGTCATTGAAAAAAAAAAAGAAACTCACAGTCTGTTGAATCACATGAGGTTAAGCGCTGCAATTTCATGGTCAGTTCTAGAAAATTAGAGACATGTTATCATTAACAAAGTTGTATTTGTATTAAACTATTCTAACTTTCACAAAATTATCTGTGACAGGGTTCTGACAATTTTTTCCTTTAACTTAAAGCTAAAAGCATATGCTGAGAGTCACGCTGGGATTCAAATGGTTTCAAATATTTACATTGTTATTTATTTATCTGAAAAAGATTCATCCTGTTAACAGATTTTTTTTAGATAGCTGAATGTAGATGCATCATGCCAAAAAGAAGCTGATTGAACTGATGGTTAACCTATGCTTTGTGTATTTTACTTTAAATTTCATGTTAGTAAGATTTTTCTGACATAAGTGTGCCAGTTTACAGTTCTTGTATCGTATTTGTCATAAGAAAAATGGCTGGAATACACTAAACTTCAATATTCATAAAATCACAGAGAAACATTTCAAGCAAAGTGGATATTACTAAAGTTAAAATCTGTGTATTGTCTCCCTTGTAGGATACATGTAATTCAGAAGTAGACAAGAAAACAAATGGTGAATTTATCTGAAGATAACAGGTGCTATGCACAGAGGGGCATCAAGTATTTCCAGTTAAGTCTCAAGATGCATTTAAACTTCTGGTGCTGTCCTAGCGTATGATGCCACTGAACATTTGTCACCAAAACATACAAAACTGTTCATTTCCATCAGCGTTGTTCATGTTTATGTTTGTGTTGTTAATTGTAGCCTAATACTGTAAACACTGTATAAAAGTGTCCTTCCAAAGATGAGATGACAGCTCTCCAGCCACCTCTGCTGTGTGGTATATGATGTATTTATTGAATAGAAATCTCTTGTGAGAGCGTAATGGCATTTGTGTGTTCAGTGATGAAAGGTAAAATGATGCTGGGAAACCAAAGTTATAGCAATGTATGCTAACCACTAGCACGTCACTGCAGTTTCTCTTTGCCATCACAACAACAGCTAATGTCACTTTCTAATGTTTCTTTTGGTAACTAGAAATGCCCATGGATCACCACACCAATGCGGAAGTGATGCCTGCGTAGAGCCCATAGCTTCAGCCGGTTTGAGCACTATAGGAAGTGAATCTCCAGAACTCCACTTTAGAAGTCCTACAAAAGGTAAAGTTATTTCAAAACTGAAATTGAAATCTGTTCCACACAAGTCAAATTGAAGATATATACCTTTCTCATGGACAGGAAAATTGAAGTATCTTATATACGTATAGTCCTTAACCCAGTTCCTTGAGTTGAATTCCCACTCTCACACCTCAGTACATGGTACCTTCTCTCTCTCTTCTCCTTATATCATTCCTCCTAAGATTTCTCTGTCTATAAAAGCAAAATATTGAAAGGACACACAACTCATAAACACATAATTTTACTGGTTGACCAGTCTTTGTGGCTATAAAAAAGAAAAATTATCCAAATTTTGACGTAGGTTTTATCATTGTTAGCTCCTATTTTTCCGTTGAATAAATTAGAAAAAAAGGTGAACCAAACTGATAAAAAGCATGAAACAGATTTTTAAAACAACTCTGTGATTGACTAAAAGGATTTAGATCCCTGATACTATTGTTGATGAAAATTTAGATCATCTGAAAGGCAGCCATTATTGAAAGCTGTAAAACAAATCTGACAGTCTTGTTGAGTTCCTCTCTCCCTGGACCCTTGTAAAGTCCCCACAGGGATTGTGTGATGAATGATTCAAGGCCACCTCTTGCCCAGGGATGCTCAACTGAACCATGCCTTGATCTATCATCCAGCCTTCCCATATTAATGATGAGGTCACAGTGTTGAGGGTCACTGCTTGCTGATAAAAGCACAAAGCCTGCTATTTGTTATGAGCCCAACTCGACTGATCATAACTCTTTTGATGAAAGGGGACATGATTTCACACCCCCAAGCTGTCACACCGCAGATATATCCGTGTACCTCGTGATGTAATGTCATTTGAGGATTTCAGTGTATGAGTCCTTTTTAGTCAGAGCTGGAACAAATGACCAACTCACCCGATAAAGTGCTTAAATTGTAAGTTTTATAAAAAGTTTATAACATACTTTTTGTGAGTTGTTTCTGGCTCAAACTACGGTGGCCCTGAGGGCTTACTCTCTCTCTCTCTCTCAGTTGTCCTCAGATGAGCTTCCATCGGAGTCTCCAATCCTTCCGGTTCTCCATACACTCAGCCAGCTCTGAGGAGCTTCTAGCTCCTGCATCCCTCCTCAGGACATCCACACACGTTAGCATGGGGCGTCCTCGAGATCGATGCACACGTGTTGGTTACCACAGGACCAGTCTGCCGGCCGGGAGCTCCCAATGTCTGTGGCAGTGACCGGCCAGCCTCATCCTCCTAGATGCTACCTTCTCGCTGAGCCTCGGCAGTTGCCTGTACAGGTCTTTGTTGGAAATGTGGATGCTCTGGACTCGTTACAGTGCTGAAAATTTTCCTCGTCCTGTATGCGACCTCTAGGTAATATCACAAGGAAACACAAATACATTTCATGGTTATACGAGTAAAACTCAAATCTTCTTACTGATATGGTTGGATGAACCATAACCTCGTAACTCAATAAGTTAAGTCTACCTGCCCTCAGAATTCCCTCAGAGGAAGGGTTGAGTAGAAAACCATCGGCACGGTGCACAAAAGATCCCAAGACATAATCAAGTGGATTCACTTCCATGCAGCTTTTGGTGTGCATTCGCCTTTGTAAAATATTGCCACTGCATGCCCTGCCTGGGCTGTAGCTACACATTTAAGGGTAGGGATTACACTCCTTCAGGCATAAATTTCTTTGCCATAATAGCCCAACTGTTCTCTGGTTCAAGGGAAGAGGTGGCTCAGAAGAGAAGACATCCTGAGAAGTAGAGTGGGTAGCTCTATCAGTAATGAGAGGGGGCAAGATTGAACTGTCCCAGATGGATGTTCTAAATAGTGGTCCAGCTCTTTAAATACACAGTAAAGGTGGTCACTTATCAGTGAGGGGGTCTAAGGCCAGAAAGAGAGACTTTCATGCAATTGGTTGTACTTATACTTGTATTTGTATAGGGAAATGCCTTTGTCTTTACCTGCAAAGGAAAGCTTCAGCTCCATTTTGATACTGTTGGTGCACTTAACACATAAACCTGTGATGTTCTGTTTTTAGAGTTTGTGATTCCCTTTGTGTTGCTCAGTAAAAATTGCACTCAAAGCTCATATATAATTTGGGTATTTTCTTTGAGGCGCCCACCTTTCACCAAGACAGACCCTTGACACCTTTTTGTTTGTTTTACATACTAGCAGCCTCTGATTTGTATATGTAAATGGGTAACTGTGGCAGAAAAAATGTTAAAGTACTTTGAGTGTTCTAAAAACTAGAGAAAGTGAAATACAAACACAGTCTATTGCATTAATCTTAACCAGGTTTACTGCTGTTAAACATTCTTTAAAAAATGTAAGAATACTACATTTGAGTCATTTTCATTCAAGCTTTTTTTAACTAACAAGTATACCTTCTTTTTCTCTGAGTTAATTGTGTTAATGCATTTCCGCTATGCTGTGTCTTGACTAACAGACACTTTTAAAGATTACTAGTTGGCTTTAACAGTGTGACCCAGACAGGGCATACTGTCAAGTCAAACATCTTCTAATATTGGATCCTACTCTCTCATATTAGTGTATATATATATATATATATATATATATATATATATATATATATATATATATATATATATATATATATATATATATATATATATATATATATATATATATATATTAGGGCTGTCATTTTAACGCGTTAATTAGATTAATTAATTACACCGCAAATTAACGCGTCATAAAAATCAATGCAGATTAATCTGGATCCCAAACCCGCGAGGCGTTCAAAGACGCACTTATTTTCAAATGTCTGGTATTGACAAACTGTTTGTCCTACATGGAAAAATGGTGTTCTCGTCAGATTTTCAAATTTCTGACGGTCCCTGAATGTATCACACCTAGCAACATGCTTTGAACCAGGGGGAAGAGAGAGCGCTGTTAAGGGGACTGCCGTCCACATTTTGTTTATTCATACGTCCTTTTTGAAAATCTACAGAAAATCAATCGTTTGCTCTAGCTTAATTCTGTAAAAAAAAAAAACAGGTAATTTTACCCTCTTTCCTGCATCAAACAAGCCCTGAATCTTCAAGAAATGTCTTGTATACAAATCTAAAGAATTCTTTGAAAATTTGCTTCCATCTTCCTGGTGTCATGTTTCAGCTTGGGGCTGCTCTGCACCAATCAGCAACAGTTTGTGTGTTCAGAGCATGTAAAACTGAAAATACTTCACTTTTCTTTGATCCAAGACTTGAATTAAGTGTTTTGTACATAGTTCCTCACAGATTTTAGCCTTTAGCCCTGGTTCTCCTGACCTCATAGAAGTGTAGAAGTTCATATTGCAGTGAAAATTGAGTCCACATCGAGTAAAAATGTGAACAGAAGCAAAAACCGTCCTAAAAATCAAATCAGCTTATCTTAGGTGCAGGACTGTGTAGATTTTGTAAAGATAGAACCATAAAACTTTTTTCATTTGTTCCTTATGCATCAGGGTACCTAAAAATGTGTTGTATACATTCCCACCTTATTTTTAAATGTTTTTAATGTAATTTTAATGTCCTGGAATTCAAAGTCTTTATTTTGGGACCTTAAGCAGATGTGAGATTAAAATGCGATTAATTAGATTAATTAATTACGAATCCTGTAATAAATTAGATTAATTTTTTTAATCGCCTGACAGCACTAATATATATATATATATATATATATATATATATATATATATATATATATATATATATATATATATATATATACTGGGGGATTCTTTGGGTGAGGATCAAAAATTTAAAGCATTGCCGTTGTTGAATGGCATTCTTGCTGAGCATCGATCTAGCAGCCATGTTCCGCTTCATTTGAGCCAACATCCAGCCATGGAAACGTCTAAGCAACCAGAAGAGTGTGCTGAGTCTTTTTGTGGGCGTCTGGATGTCCTGCGCTCCTCTGTATTCATTAGTCGACTAGTCACAGCGGTGCAATGGAGCATATCCTCCGAGCAGCCCACAGGGACTGTCAGCAGAGTGATGGAGATGGATCACAGGTGGAGCAGCAAGGAGACCTGCCATAGATTAACTCGTCTGCCAGCAGGGGGACTCAGTGGAACCATTTATATCTGGCTCAAAAGATAATTCTTCTAATTAACTTTTGAATTTATTGCCTGGTGTTGTATCCACAGTGTGGAAAGTCCACTGAGATCCTAACTGACTTCTTTGCATTGGGCGTATTACATGAAATGTTTCAAATCTCTTAGTGTAGAAAAATAACTTTGATTAGTTTATCTCAGCTATTTTATGTCTAGCCTTTGTACATGCTCATCCTGTCACATGGCCGAACATCAATAGGTGTGGTCGTGCCACAAAAGTAAATAAAGTATTGATAAAGTTTATATTTTGAAGGACCTGTATATCACAGATCACTTGTCTGCATTTCAACTGAGGGTGTCAAAAACAGTACAGAGCCACACTTTCTACCACAGAGGTCATTCCATATCTTTTAATACTGCAGGTGTGATATGCTTAGTGTGGAATTGTTACCCTCACCCTCCACAAATTAAAATATTTAGAAAATGTGTGTGTGTGTGTGTGTGTGTGTGTGTGTGTGTGTGTGTGTGTGTGTGTGTGTGTGTGTGTGTGTGTGTGTGTGTGTGTGTGTGTGTGTGTGTGTGTGAGAGAGAGAGAGAGAGAGAGAGAGAGAGAGATTTGCTGTGATTTTGCGCTATATACAGAAAATCAAAAATAATTGATTAATAGTTTGGGAGTGGGAGGAAGCGACTTTAGTCCCAGCTCTGTAAATTTACCATAAAATTCAGGCTGAAAGTTGAAATGTATGATAGGTGACAGAATACAAGACTCAGCCCATGTCCACATATACCCGGGTATTTGGGAAAGCACACATATATTTAGGCCTGCCATCCACATGAAACTTTAGTTTTAAGTGGCTAACGGTGTTGATGAAGATTCTGGAAAAACTCTGGTCTATGGTTTTGTGTCTACACAGAGAAACAGAGTTTTTAATTATTTTCAGAATACCCAGCTACGTGTGGACAAGGCCTTGCCTCATTGGGCAGAGCTGAACATAGTTGTTGGTGATCAACAATAATATTGATGTGCAAGCTAACTGCTGCTAAAACTACAGTTGGTTAAAAGTCATCCATAGTCATCAACCCAATCACTTCTATCAGGATACTCACTAACCTGATACACATGGACAAAGAACTTTGGCTGCAGAGACAAAGTGAAAAACAGTTTGTCCAACACATTTGCAATAAGCTTGTTCCCATTGATGTAAATTTGCTTACTGAAGTGACACAAATGAACTTAACATCACACACACCAACCAATTCCCCACGTAAAATTTCTCAAAGCAAAGAATATTTTCCCAGTAAAACCAAATTTTCTTGATTTTTCTGGACTTTGGTTTGATCCAAAACTTTTAAAATACTTCAAGCTTAAGACACCACCCAACGACCCAGCTAAAACATACAAAGTGCTGTAAGATCCTCTTTGTTATGACCTAGAGGTTAGGGGTGGTTCTTAAATGGGGGTACATGTACCCCTGGGGGTACGCAAGGGCACTCCAGGGGGTACGCAAGATTCAAAGACGTATATTCAAAAAATAGCAACCAAGCAAAATTCCTTGATCACCATTTATTTAATTAATGTTTGAATCCAATATAAGTTTAAGTTCATAAATTTAATATCATATTCAATAGACACTAAGGGCTCTAATTTCGTAGACCAGGCGCAAGGGCAGGCGCAAGCGGCCTTCGCCGACCTTCACCGGGGGGACAGAGCATGACCGGCGCACTTTGCAAGTTTCCTGCAGTGCCAAGAGAGGCTCAGTCAAGGCGCAGAGGAGCGCAGAGCTGCGTGTCCACGCCTCCCTCTGCGCAAATGGCCGAGAGGGAGGAGAAAAGCCGTGAGTGGGTTTAACACAGCAGAGCGCTGTCTTCACCAATCAAATGTTCGCCTCTCCTCGCCTTTAAATGCCCTGCGGCCGAGGCGCAGCGTCTGATTGGTCTAAGTGACCCCCAGCACTGCGGAAACTGTGTGCTGGAAAGAGCCGGCAGCGGAGACGGTCAGAGCCACTGTCCCTGCAGCAGGAGAATGGACAGCGGGGCACATCGGAGGACACGAAGCACGTCACCGTGTGGGCCAGCTCCCAGGACAGATTTAATCTGTTCCTTTGTCATTAATAGGAGTACAAAATGAAGAGACAGTTACACAGCTGGCTTATCCATTCACAATACTTTTGATCCACCTGCACTCCTGGTTTGTCATCGCCAAGCAGAGCCTTTGGTGATACACTGTATACTCTCCCAGTGTCTCCACCTCATCCTCCTTACAATAATGTACTGCATCTTTTTAGATCAGGTTAAAAATAAAGACTAAAACAGAGAAATATGGGAAATCATGGGTAAATCCTAAGTAACATACATTTATTTTGTCTCTTTTTTCTTCGTCTTTTCTCTTCCTCTTTTCTTTGAATTAAATGAAATGAGAGAAGCCAGATATATAGTCAGTATCAGATGTTAAGGCTGTTTATTGTTTAATTGTAAGATGTGCATCAAACTTCCAGCTGCCGTCAGGTTAACTTTCCATTATGACAAACGGCTTTAATCTGACATCAGATATGACCAGCAACGTGCGGTGAGGTCCATGACAAGGGAGGCAGGCAGCCAGCTAAAGTTGAAATTTCTATATGTGTGTGTTATATATACGGTGCACTGCTCACATTTGCGAATACAAACTGTTACTGGCCAGCCCTGCCCCTTTAACGCGGTGACAGTCTGTGCTGTGCTGTGTGTGTGTGTGTGTGTGTGTGTGTGTGTGTGTGTGTGTGTGTGTGTGTGTGGGGGGTGTACATTATTTTGGTCTTTATTTCCTCAGTAAATGGTGCACCTTTTTTTCCTCCTCTTTAGTCTTTTCTCTCACTTTGGCCCGGACTCCTAGACACCGGTTACCAGCAACGAGCCAAGTAAATAAATGTTAATCAGCTTTCCCATCTACGGTTCAGAGACAGACTGAAGTCCCGGAGTTAACAAGACGAAATGCCAATTAAAACCCGAAACATACGTTCACCTACATCACAGGAGAAAGAGCAAAATACGAACAAAAATAACTCGTATCTCAACAACACAAGAACACAGGCCAGACACCTCCAGTATACTCTATTAAACATCTGTACTAACAAACTATCCCGAGACCTCAAAGAGGGTGTGGTATTACAACCTGCGGAGGCAGAGAAGCGCTGTGCCTCATCAATGCCCACATTAATCAGTGTGAGACCTTAGTACGCATGCGCAAACCTGCAAAACGTTGAGGTTTCAAGGAAACAGTCTCTCTCTCTCTCTCTCTGAGTCTCTGCCTCTGACGCACATTACAAGCATGAAGCCAGCGCAAAACGCTGTCCATCCCCTCTGTTAGCCTCCCTCTTATTGACAAATCAGCAATTTCCTTTTTTAATTTTTTTAATTATGGCAAGTTGTATACGACAACTGAAAAAAATATATTTTTATAATTTTTTTTTTTTTTTTCTTGTTAGCTTAGAGGAGGCACTGCCTCCCCTGACCGCACACCACTGCTTCTATCAGGATACTCATTAACCTGATACATCCGGACAAAGAACTTTGGTTGCTGAGACAATTTGAATTGATAGAGTGAAAAACAGTTTGTCGAACACATTTGCAATAAGCTTGTTCCCATTGATGCAAATTTGCTCACTGAAGTGACACAAATGAGCTTAACATAATACACACCAACCAATTCCCCACGTAAAATTTCTCAAGGCACAGAATATTTTCCTAGTAAAACCACATTTTCTTGATTTTTTCTGGACTTTGGTTTGATCCAAAACTTTTACAGTACTTCAAGCTTAAGAAACCACCCAACCACTCAGCTAAAACATATGAAGTGCTGTAAGATCCTCTTTGTCACGACCTAGAGCAGTGGTTCTCAAATGGGGGTACATGTACCTCTGGGGGTACGCAAGATTCAAAGTTGTATATTCAAAAAATAGTAACCAAGCAAAATTCCTTTATCAGCATTTATTTAATCAATGTTTGAATCCAATATAAGTTTAAGTTCATAAATGTTATATCATATTCAATAGACACTTAGAGTACAGTGCTATGTTCTTTTTTTTTCCATCCAAAACTGCTTTGTGCTTGTTAGGGGGTACTTGGCGGATAAAAAGAACATATCATAGGGGGTACATGAGTGAAAAAAGTTTGCGATCCACTGACCCAACCTAAATTAGAATCACCCTCAGCTATGGGTAAAGGCTGTATTTCAAACTATCAAAAAAAAAAAAAAAAAGATTGTGATTGGTGGTGCGTACCACCAAATTGCTGCATCAAGTTTGTGTATTTGTGTCTTTCATAACATTTTTCAGAGTACAACTGGTTTGACTGAGGACATTCAGTGTCAAACTTTATTTTCACCACCAACTGTTGCCCTGGGGGCAGGAGATTGTCTCCTTTACAAATAAATCTAAAATGGGTTTCCAAAGAAGATTTCCCCAAGCCCAGAGAGGTTCATGCTTTAGATTAAAAAATGGTGTAACTCCGTAGCCATCTGGCTTGAGAAAAGGAATTTAAGAGCTGTGTAGATGCCAGCCCAATGCCACATCTTGGAATGGGCTGTTGCTTTTCAAATGGCTCTGGGCTGTATCCCTTTCTGTGTAGTTTTATATATATTATCTTGTTTTCTGTCTGCCCTCCCTTTTCCCTTAGCATAGAATCTCCTCGCACAGCAGAGCTTTTTTAGATAAGGGATCTAAACTAGGTCAAGGACTCAGGGTAAAGTCATTGAACACAAGCCCAATTAAAACAACGACAAATGCGACAGTTCAAACTCTCTCCTCTGTAAGCTTTGAGATAGAAATCCTTTCAAGGATTTGGAGAGCCATTGTTTCACTTTCCTCATGAGTGAAATCATTTTCCAGCTTTTTTCACTGGGAAGTGGAGTCTGTAATTAAGAGAGCTGAGTTGTTATCAAACCGCTGGTTGAACTGGAGAAGCCTTGCCCTGTTCTACATGTTCATTTATTTAAACGAGAGGCATCGGGCAGGAAACAGTTTCATTGCTAAATTAAACAGGATGATATCAGGTAAAACTCTTCTGACATAACCATCTATTTCTGATGTTTACACAGATTAAGCTCTTCTTTAAGTCTGAAATTAAGAGCAGCAAGCTTTAAGTGTTGTTCCGTTTTGATCTAGTTACAATGTCCTTTCCCCGTGTGCTAAGAAACTCTTTGTTGCTTGCAATTATGTCAGTGATCTTGAAGGAATAAGCACATGTTGTGTTTTTTTCTGTTCATTTAGCTCATTTAAGGTGTCACTGATCATTTGTGAACATTAACATAATACTGAACTGTTTTTTTCAGATTCCCATATCAAACATGTACCACAGAATAAAAGTTTGATGAGATGACATGAAGTAATAATACACAGTGCACTTTGTAAGGAACCCCAACTACTGTTGCAAAGTTCCAAAAGTCTGTTTCATTTGCCAGGCACTTTTGTCCAAAGGATAAGAAGAAATTATGAAATATATTTAGATTTGTAAAACAATATGTGAACTCATATTCTCACCAATGGGACCACCCTTGCCTTGTGAAATTCATAATCCCTCTCTGTAAGAAGATGATATTTGGCAGCCACCTCTATCCAAGTAAGACATTGTGCCTGTGGTCTTTTTGTTTCTGTAGGAGCACCACTGGCAGAGCATTTGATGTTTTTAATCAGGGCCTCCAGAGACTAAGGTCACCTTTTACCACCCCCTTTCTCTTTTATTTGTTCGTTCAACACTTGGTTTAATCCCACTTTTTCACTCATTACTAAAATAGAGCAAGAAAAAGGGCTAGTGGTATGGAAAATGATAGCATTTCTGGATCCTGTCTTTCAAAAAAATTAAAGAATTAAAAATTAAAAAAAAAAGAAAAAGAAACAGACAGAAAGAACCCCTAAGTGTTTTGTGCAGCCTCTATGACCTTAAGATTAGTCCTTTTTGGAGCTGGATGTATTGCCTCTGGCTATTTCTGTCAGAAACTGATTTTCATATTGATGTGTGTGTTTGAGCCCTCTCCAGCCCTTATATTGCCTCATGCATCACCTGTACTCTGCAGCTGTCAAGCTTCAGTGATAGCAAGTGAGGCAGACAATGCCTTTGTTAATAAATAAACAGGTGAGACACTGCTATTACATATTGTGTTCCCAAGGCTAAAGGCATCCACTGGTCTCCCTTAACGTTTTATGACGTTAAATCTTAGTTTTGTCCTGTATCCTTTCATGTAGCATAATCATATCAATTAATGGATGATTTGAATATATATATATATATATATATATATATATATATATATATATATATATATATATATATATATATATATAACAGTGAAAGTGAGGGCTATGGGCCATGTATTCATTTCTAAAGACCATTTTCCATTTTCCACTTTCTCATTTGTAAAGAGGAAAAAAGAGCAGTCGGAAAAGTACATGGAGCAGAGCTTTGCATGTATTACCAGTAAAACTCTAAGGGGAGATTATCCTTGGCCAGATGTGTGTCTCTCTTAAAGGAAAAAAGCATGCTGTCCGTTAAGAAGCAGCCACATCCTCCCAGTGGTGAGCATCAAGCAGCAGGGCGCTGGCAGTTGGCTGTCTGGAGCATCAGGCGCACTGTCCCTGAATATGCAAGATTTTAGGTTTTAGGAAGCAGAGGCACGGTGTTGTCAACACATCATCCAGCACACTTAGACAAACATTTACCCAGATGACTGATTGACAGTAATGCAGCATTGGCCTCTGTTTGCTCAGAGGCATATGTCATGCCTGTTCATGCATTATGCATTTTTGAAAGAAGACAACATGGAGGAGAAAATGTTGAGTTCATACAATTCACATCAGCGTGTGTTATTCTGGACACACACACATCATATACACACAAACACATCATATACACACACACACACACACGCACATATTATATATATATATATATATATATATATATATATATATATATATATATATATATATATATATATATATATATATATATATATATATATACACATGCACATACACACACAAAAAACATGGGGGGAGAGGCTTATAATCAGTGACAAGGTAACAAGCATGCTCTCTCAGTACAGATTGCATTTTATTGAACCAGGTCTTGTCAGCATTTTTGGTGAGCTGGTAAAATATAATTGTGTCATCCTTTATAAAGCAGTGTTGGGGTGACAGCTTATTAAAGCTTCATTTCTCTGCTTTATATTGGGGTGTGAGAAAAAGAGGTATTCCCTGGGTGATTTCTTTCACATCAAGTCAAGGTAAAACCTTCTCCTGTAGGCTCCACTGGATGCACATGATGTACATAGATCACATTACATGAAATCAATTCACCAGACAAATTAGAGCTAGTTGCCAAAATGTTTTTTATTTGACAACCATCAATTTCTATATTGATTAACCAGTGGAATTGAAGCCTGTGAGAACCGATAGAGATAAAGTGCCGACCACATATATCTAAGCATTGCTGCAACCAGGGTTTACCCCAGCATCTGTTTATGTGAAAGATTTTCTTTCATTCTTATATTCCTAGATGCTGCTGTACACAATTCCAGAGGTAAGGGAGCTCGACCTTTATAAGTCATATCATACAGATAATATCTGACTTATATGAACATATATATTACGTCTGACCTGCCCATGACCTCTTCCTTTTTTAATTCCTTTTCTTCTTAAAAAAAAAAATCGTAACAATTCAACCTTTATTCTATAGTGCAAAAATTAAATTTTTCATTGAAGCACAATTCTTTTGCAAAATGTCTAAACAAAAAGTAAAATGCACTGTAAAACACAACACCGACTTTAATTAAAAAATATTTAATGAACCCAACTAATTTGTTTGTTTTAAACAAGTTATGGTAAGAAGAAAGAAGATGAAAAAGTTGAAAAACTTAGCTTTTCTCAGTGGAGTCAACATAGAAAAATAAAGTTGTGAATTGTTTTTATTTGATCAGTTCCCACATGAGTAAATAAGCCCTGATCTTCATTCACCACCAGAACATGAAGGGAAAGTCCATGTACACTGTAAAAAGGAAACTTTAAATCAGTTGAAGTAATACATTTTTTTATTAATCACATCCCATATTTCTAAGTTCAGGTTGCCAATGTAATTTTCTGTATCTTTTCAATTTAAAATTCTGTGTTACTATCTTGATGTAATATATTGATTTAGCTTGAAGTAAATCAGTTAAATTTCTGTTTGAATTGTGGGAAAAAATCTGTTGGTCGTACTTAATAAAAGTGTTGTAATTGGTAACACACAGATATTTTAGTTTGTTTGTTTTTTCAAATAACTCTTTCATGTTCTTCTCACTTGTTGTATGCTGCAACAGAATAATTCTCCCCCTGGGGATCAGTGAAGTTTTATCTTATCTCAAGTCACGTGTGCTTAGTTATTCATTTTACGTCATGAGCTTGTATAAATCCAAATGAAAACAAAGACAAGCTAACTTAAAAATTGCCCATACTTTTCAATTAAAGGCAACATGTTTCCTTTTTTTTTTTTTTTTAAGTAAGGTCAACTTGTTATTTTTTCACAGTGTGTTTTAGGATCATCGTAAAAGTAACCCAGACTGATTTCAATATTCAGATAATATTTCTTCATTTCTTACAGTCAGTTCAGAGATGACCCCATATCCTTCCTTTATTGGGAATGAAATAGTTTCAGTGACTTGATAAAGCAGATACTCTCATGTAACTTGCACAGAAATAATAAAAAAATAAATAAATAATTGTCATTACAGTGTTCATGTTCTCATTAGGGCTGTTAGCACTGTTTTTATGAGAAGCTCAGCACCTTTCATTGAACTGGGTGTAGTGAGGAAGAGCAGCGAGCGGTGTGGAATAGAAGAACCTGGGCATTTTAACTGAAAGTTAAGATGGAGGGGCTGCTTGGGGGAGATGTGTTTTAAACAGAGCTTCAAACTTTCCTACTTCATTTTCCACGCAATGTCAATCCCATCCCCATGAGAGAGGGGATATTTAAGATCCCATCAGTGGATATGAACCAGAAATGGCTTTTAATAAAAGTTAAAGAAGAGATACCAGTTGATTATTGCACTGAAGAATAACAAAGCCGTAGCAGATCTGCAGGGAAATGTGAGGTCTTATTTCTTTTCAAATTTCAGGGATTAAGTGCAAATACCCCACCACTGGCATTAACTTGGGCAGGATTTGTCTGTTTTCAGTGCTGGTCTTTTATTTGTTCGCTGTTATAGCTGAAGGGAAGAGGAGATATCCTCCCTGGTAGCGAAAGTAATAAAACATCGTCTTCAAAGTATTTAACTGATGAAGATTTCTGAAGGATTCCTTCACTATGACAAAGTCATTTGTAACCTATGGAATACATGCCAAGTTATTGCACAATCTGGAGAATGTCAGCATTTTCCTCATTCGGAGGTACATCTGCTAACAAGAAACTTACCTAATTATCCTCCTCTCACTAAACTAAGTCTCTCTAGTGGAGAACTTTTAAAGCTAAATGCATGTAATTAAACTATGTTGTGAATACATTAAAGCTTCGCATGAGCTCTATAGAAAATGTGAATAGGAAGCAATTGTTTTGTTATTCAAGCCTAATGTACACATTTGAAAGACTGTTTAATTTGAGCAATTTCTTAATTTAACTATGGAAAACAGGAAGTGAAAAATATAAAAATATATTGGGGGTGAAGGAGTAATCCTCATTATCCAGATATGCAGTGAATCAGTTAGAGAAAGTGCTGTTTAAAGTCAGTATAATGAACCAACTTTAAACATTAAAGCAAACTGCTGAAATGCCGCCCTCCCCAACCTAAATATGACATTTAATGACAGGCATATTCCCAAAACACAGGATCATGAAAGGGGTATTAGGGCATTTAGTGAGGATACGTCACTGAGTGTAATTAAGAAGTATCTCGCCTCCAGGAACTCCCTAAGTTGACAGAGTCACAGAGAGAGCCCTTGTCGCTTGAAGAAAAAATGGCAAATGTGTGTTCAAAGACTGTGCCTCAGAGTCAGTATGAAGTTATTTTGTAAAATTATCACCATCTGTCAGGCACATTTGAAATTTCTTCTGAAGAAGTTTTTCATTCCCATCCCCTCTCCACACAAGTTATATGATTTCACTACCAATCACTCTCTCTCTCTTTATATACATATATATATATATACTGATTCTTCAATTAGATTATTGTATTTGTTAGGGTTAAGTAAAAAAAAGCTACGAAAAAAAATAACTGTCTCAATGATGATATTTCAGCATTTACCTAGTTGGCAGTACTGGGCTCTCCATTACTCTCCATTTTCACCTAGAAATTATTCTTAAAAAGGACTTTTGATGTTTTTAACTGTTTTTAATTGTGTCTTACTCTGTAGCACTTTAAGATTGGGAAAATGTAAAGTGCAATACAAATGAAATGTATTATTATCATTATTTTTTTTATTTTTTTTCCAGTGTGTTGAAAATTCAAATGTGCAAGAATTTCACTGTTTTGCGCTTGTCCCTAATCCAGGTATTTCAACATCCTGTCAACAATTAAGCAATAAAAGTGCTTTATTAATTTAAATCTTTTCATTTCATCATAACAACTTTATTAAATATCTTTTAAATTCATATAGTTTATATTCGTTCAATTTCCAATTTCTTTTAAATTAACTATTGCTGTCCCTTACACTTTCATCATTACTATCACACTCAATATTTTACAGACTAATAAAGTTTTTTTAAAAAAAAAACAATAACTGACATCATTGCATGCTAATTAGATGCTCCAGAGGAACACTGGAGTCATAAGGCAGAAGCCTGATTTTTTTGATGCCCACATATGCGAGTAATTTTATCTTTTTATACACCTAGATGTGAGAGTATGTTTATTAGGTGTCATTTCCATACAAGTTACTATTTGAATATTTTAACCACTCTATGGGTAATTTCACTTTATTTACATGTATTGAGTATACACTGTATGCATGCTAACCTGTTAGCTTAGCAAGTCTAAAACTTACCCAACAATTTTTGGCAAAAAGTGAAATTTGTCTTCACTGTCACAGTTATTACTATCACAGAGGTGATTGTGATGGTAATGACAACCAGTGACAGTCACAACAATTTATTTGTTTAAAATCTTAAAACTAAAATACATGCTTAATTTTCTATTTATTATTTAATACTTAACTTTGATACATAACTAAACAGTGGCCAACCATAAATTACATTCTTTTTTTCTTTTCTTTCTTTGAAGATGTCAACATGGCTGCAGCCAAACCAGCTTAAGTGTTGAAAAAAAAAAAATAATAATAATAATAAAGGAAGATCCTGAGAAATATCAGCAATATCTTGAAAGAGCAAAAGAGAGATACAAAAAAAATAACAGAGACAGAAAAAATAAAAGCCATCTCACAAAACTGTATCAAAATGGTGACAAAGATGTAGGAGATGGCAGTGGAAAGTTAACCAGAGAAACAAAAGAGCCAGTGATAAGAACAGTGAGAAAATACAGAGTTACATATCTGGAAACACACCTCCCATATCTCCTTTAGTCACAGAATGTGATGCTTTTTAATGACTTTAATACCATTTTTCTTACTATGCTGTATGTCTTACTAGTATTTGTGTGTTTATGATACTGATCCAATGATTTGTAAAAACTGGTTGATGACCACTGGCAGGTTCCTGGTCATTGGTTGATATGGGTCACACCGCTGGTCTAAGAATATGAGACAAAGCTGAAGTCTAAGATCTGCTGTTTCCTGATTGTCCGCTTGAGGCTGGCTCTGGAAGTACCAGCAGTCACATACACACCAAGCCAAAAGAAACTGTTTTCACAACAGAAATTAACTTATTTAAAGCCTGGTTCAAAAACGTATCCTGCCTGACTCACTAATTTCACTATCAGCACACGCTGTACGGGGGCTGAATTTTTTTCTAATTCAGCAGTTTAGAGGAAATTAAGATTGCCAGCTCGCTCAATCAGAGGCACAGCTCAGCTCACGTGACTGGTGTGTGCCCTATGGCTGTACTCGAAACTCCTGACAATTACAATATGTCCGCGATAGCCGATTTGCTTTTAAAACCTGTTTCAGAAACAAACGGGTGACATCGGGAGACATGTCTTTTAACTATACAGTTTATGGCAGGGCTATTCAATAAAAAAAAATTTGGCCGGGCTGTATTTTTCAGACTAAGGACATGAGCTGGACTGTACATTTTTAGCAGCAGAGTTAAGCTGCTGTGGTCCTCTCCTGAGCTGTGCAAGTCTGCTGTATTGTTGTACAGCTCTGGTTGTAAGACGCAGTCAAACTCTGAATTTTAGTGGCCCCCTCATGAAAGTTTGGAAAGTTTGTCCAAAACGCAGCATGGTTTTCAGTGTGGTGTCTTTGGACATAATGATCTTTTAGCACTGCAATGCACTTGTTGCAGAGCAAACACATTGGTTTGGTTTGGAATTTGTTGAAAAACAAAAAAAAATGATACAATTCATTCATTCCAGGCATGATTAAACTGACATTTTTCTTGCAGATTTTTATTTTGGGTTAAAAAGAAACATGCTATTTTCACCTGCGTAGAACTGCTAATGTTAGCTTTGTCAAGCACACCTGTTCAATGATGCAATGCATTGTGGGTTATTTGCCAGATAACAATAGGTGTTGCAGTCAATAATTGTACAAATGTTGGAGTTCTCCCTGTTGGTGTAAGATGTTTTTCTCATCGAACCCGAATCCCAATCACTTGGCAGCTGTTTTGGGCCATTCAAGGGTTGCTTTCAGGCCGCATGTGACCAGCGGGCTACTAAGTGAATAGTGCTGGTCTATGGTCACACAACTGATGTTCTGTATGAATTAAAATTCTACACACTCACTTGAGAGTGCTGAAATCATGAGTTTAGCACGCCAGTTCTCTTGTTTGATCTTTTTTTTCAGTCAGAAATGAACCAGCTAGTTCAAGGAGGATATTATTACATAAGCAATGCTGTAGTAATTTACCCAATGATTAATCATAACAAAAGCTTTAGTGTTCAAAAGATGTAATTTAAGAAAAACAAAACAGTACTTTCTTCTTTTTTATTTTTGTTTTTTCTATGTATAAAAAAAGCACCATTGTTATTTTTTATGTCATTACCAAAACATGTTGTCATCACTGTCACAATACATTTTGTGATGAAAGATGTTGCTTTTTTGCTAACTTAGGTTTTACCTCAATCATTGTGGTAATGCTAAAAAGTCTAAATTTGCATTTTTAATAAAAATATACATTTTAATGGAAATATTTTGGTAAGTACACAACATTTCGTTATTGAAACTAGGCAAAATATTGAAAAGTAAGAGAGAACATGTTGTTAAAATGCATTTTGAATATACTTACAAATACTTAGTAGATGTTTCTTAAAGAGCATGTTCTATACTTACTAGAACAATTGTGGAAATTTTGCCATTAGTATCAGTTTTGTACCAAAATCAGTGTTTTATTTTGTGATGGTAATGACATTTTGGAAAAAATGTGAAAATAACATTCAATATCAAAATTATCATCAAGTTTCAGCAATCAAAGCTACACTAAGATCTTTGTTCCAGACGAATTAATAAACCCTTTGAAATATATATATATATATATATATATATATATATATATATATATATATATATATATATATATATATATATATATATATATATATATATATATATATATATATATACACACACACACTATTTTTAGATTTTATAATATATATTATCATATTATATATAATATTATATATTATTATATATTCTCTTCTTCTGGCATCTTTGTATAAGTCATGAGCAGAAGTGGTCAGTCTGTGGGTCCATTCACCATAATCAATCTCTTCCACTACAGCTTCAACATGCACCATCCTGGAAAACATATTAAGCTTCTCTTGATATTTCTCATATTTGTACAAATTTGGCTACTGTATGCCAGAAACAATGTATGTACATCATTTCCACACAGCAAAATTAAACCACATTTAAAGAAAAACACTGTTTCTGCAGTTTCCACCATATTCATCTCTGATGTATTTTAGGTAAAATAATTTCAGAAGGAATAATTGTAGGGGTTGTCAATCTAATAGCTTTTTATGCTGGACTAACACCTGTGGAAGACAGCTGCTATATAACAGCGGCTCCTTAAAAGAACTAATTCTCCAGAATAAGAAATGCTGCAGAGGCCAGCCATTTACAGGACTATGTCAGAGCTATATTTCACGGCCTGGCTGCAGCCTCTGTCCATTAAAGTGTTAGATGTATTTTAGGGGCAGTGTATGTCATGCTCTGGTCTTAGAGGTCTGCACCCTATGACAGCTGACAGAAGATGCCCTTGGCCTATAATAATAATAATAATAATAATAATAATAATAATAATAATAATAATAATAATAATAATAATAATAACAATAGTTGTTTCTTTATAAACTGCACATGATGCTATCCACTAAAGGAAGTTGCTTCCTGATAAAGATTTTCATTTGCCTCAATACGGTGAAGTCATGTAATGTTTCGGTAGCATTGGTCAAAAGACATTCATGCATTCAGTAATTGCTTTTCATACACGTTATATCAGCATTGCCAAAGAATACAAAACTTATTAGTTCAAATGTAAATGAGTATTAATCAGTTTGTGGGAAAAGAAGACTTATCTTATATCTTATATATATATATTATAGATTATCCCATCTGCTTGGAATTAAGGGCCTGAAAGTGGAACAATCAACAACAGAAGATACAAACATGTCAAGCTGTTTTGCATTCTCAAGTAATAAATCAGTTTCAATACATAATTTTGCTGACTTTTAGAGTATTTGTGTTGATCCTCGTATGATCAGAAACCAAATGTGAAGCAAATAGTTTTTGAAGTGCATCACTGACAATGCCTGGATGTTGATTATCTCGGTGACTAATGCTCTGTCACTCTGTGGCGTGAGAAGGCCCAGTGAGAACCACTGGTAATGGAGCTCTAGCAGGTGCTGAAAGCCCACTGACATCAGGCAGGAGCACACTGACAAGAATTTTTAATGAATTTCAATTACTGATCTATTAAAGCTAATGAGGTAAATGAGCAGCCAGAACACATTTGCAAGATAGCTTGAGACAAGACCACAGCGTTTTGACATGATTGTGTGAGTGTGCAGCAGCACCTGATACTCTGCGTTCAGGTTTGAAAATCACTTTGTATCAGCTAACTAAGGTCAGATTAAAAGAAGAAGACAAAAATAACAATTACAGCCAAAAAAAATGTATCATGTAAGATATGTAATATGCTTTATTTAATGAAAGCACTGGTCTCAGTCTGAGCTGTGATTTCATGTCTAAATGTGTGATCAGACTGCCATCTGCTGGAGTCACTACATAGAAAATAAAAGGAAGATAAACTGTATCTTCAGACGTATAGTGCCATCTGTTGGTTTTATGTTGAATGGCACCACAAAGAGGCCAACATTTGCAACTCTGACTTCCTACCAAGTTCACCCTGAAATCTATTACTGCTGAATATCTTTGAAGAGGCAAAACTGCACTCCCTGGTTTCTTCTGGTTTCTTTAATTGTCTTACTTTGAATTTCATGAACATTGTTAATTAAAATGAAATCTCTTGATATACTCAAGAGTGTTTCTGTTTCACAGTGAAAGTGGGTTTTTTCTTTTCCAAATTTAAGTCAACAGTTCATGGAACAATTTCTTAAAAAATAAAAGCTGATGTGTATCAGGCAAACATCTAACTATGATTATATCAGGTATTCTGAAATCACATTTTTAGATCTTAATTTCAACTTTGTTCCTAAGTAGGACATTGAAGAAGCACACAGACACTCTGATTCATGTTTTATGTTGTTCATTGTGGACAAAGTAGAATTGCTTTCTCCTACAGAAAGATTTTAAAGAAAGATTTTTAGCTGCTTAGTAAAACTGGCAAGCTTGTTAGCTGACTTACCCTTGCAGTTTATCAATCAAACAATCAATCTTTATTTATGTAGCCCCAAATCATAACAAACATTATCTCGAGAAACTTAAAAAAAAACAAAAGACAAAAACAAAACAAAACAAACAAACAAAAAAACATTAACAGGTCTAGACCCAATAATGTTGATAAAGTTTTATTATCAAAAACCTAACATCAAGACAAGATAATCATCAACTCATCTTAACCCACCATGAGTACAGAGCTTTTGCTTTCAGCATTTTACAATGGAGAGGAACAACTTCTCGTTAACGGGCAGAAACCGCAAACAGAGCCAGACTCATGTTAGACAGACATCTGAGGAGACTGAGATAGGGTTAGAGAGAGGAAGGAGAGTGAGAGCAAGAGAGGGGGGGGCAAGAGACATGCATCCACGCAAACATGCACACACAAAACACACACACACATAGTCTATAGTATGGCAATAGCTAAGGTAGGCAGGTTAGGAAAAAGATTATTTTACAGCTTGTTCTTCCCTTACTTTACTATGCAGACATTGTATATCAGAATGCCTCAGAATCCAATCTGTCAGCTATTAAAGTTATTTATATTAATCTTTGCAGATTTATTTTAAGATGCCCCTACAGAACTCATCACTGCACTCTGTACTCTTCTTAGAATTGGTTATCACCTGAGGCTAGGAGACAGTTTCACTGGCTGCAGTTTATTTTCAAATGTATTTATTATAAATATCCTCCATATTTTAAACAATATATGATTCCATATAGCTCTCAGCATAACCTTTGACACATTGATAATCATTTTTTATTTGTTCCAAGAATTCACAAGAAATTGGACGCTTTTCCTTTAAATATAAAGCTCCATCAGACTGGAATTCCATGCCTGATTTTCTAAAATCTATTAGTTCTTTTAATCTCTTTAAGAAATCCCTTTTCATTTACTTATCTAAGCCTTGTTTTTGTTTTTGATATTCAACTGATGGCAATATTGGTGTATTGGAACAGTGATAAACTGTTGTCAAATGTTAGCTTTTGTATTTGAACTGTATGTAAGAGTACTGAGGACATTGGGTAAATATCATGATGGGTATTTATTATTTTCAGATGTTATAAATGTGAATCATTATTGGGAGGGGTGAAAGGGAATGGTGGGGTCAATATGTTGTGTTTTGTAATGTACTGTATTGTCTTTGTTCTTTTCTGTTCAGTTTTGTATACTCTGTAATATTTGCTTTAGTTATGTATCTATGTAAAGGACTCCCTTGAAAACATGATGCTGCATCTTAAGGGACTATCCTTTAAACATTTAAATAAAACTTATGGGTCCACAGCAGCAGGCCATTCCCCGCAATAATCCAAAGCCACAGCATTGACTGGTGCACAGAAGAGAGCTCTTCACATCACCGATCCAGAGGAACCTACAAGACAAACTCAGAGCCTCCCAGAGAGGTGTATGGTCAGCAACTGTAATGAGCCATTAAGGTTAGGAGTTAGACTGACAGACAGAGAGGGGGAAAGCTGTGTGTCAGTTTCCCCCCGGCAGTCTAAACCTATAGCTGCATGACTTAGAGCACGGTCACACTGGCCATCCAAACCGTACTGTGCCTAAGCACGATTGCCCCCCTGTAGCGCTGTTCCCCAGCTGTAGAGTACGGCCAGCGGTCACACTACCCCTATATGAACTAGACTTTAGCGGGTATCAGACACGTGAACAGCCCGCCTCCGTCATCGTGAAGCTTCTGTTTACATGAAGCACGATCTCATCAGAGTCAGCACAATGAGACACAGAGAGCACTGCTACAACTTTAGACTTTTGGACTTATGTTAAGTCATTTTCGCCCTACACAGCCCTCTGACACCCCCGCTTTGTTTAAAATGATTGTGGAGAGATGCGCTCGTGGTGATTATACGTAATGGATCATACGTAATGGATCACACGTGCTGTCCGCGTGCTTGTGCTCGTGCATGAAGTAAGCCGTGCCACGGAAGGGAATCCTGCTTGAGCACACAACGGTTGCGGTCACACTGGCCATTCCAAACGTGCTTTACGGCTGAAGCGTGCTTAGGCACGGCACGATTGGCCAGTGTGACCACGTCCTTAGAGCTAGTTCAGACCTTGTCCAGCCCCAAGTTTTAAGTCTGCTATCAAAAGTAGAGACCGTGTCGGCCCCCTGGACCACAAATGGTAGGTGATACCAAAGAAGAGGAGCCTGATAACTAAACACTCGATCTCCCATACTACTTTTAGAGACCCTAGGTATGTCGTGCAGGCCTGGTGCTGAGAATACAGTGACCTAGATGGATAATACTGAACAACAAACTCTTTAAAATAGGATGGCCTGATGCCATTCAGGGCTTTGTAAGTCAGAAGAAGAATTTTAAACACTTTTCTAGATTTTAAAGACAGCCAGTGGTAGAGACACTAACACTGGAGAGATGTGCTCTCTCCCCCTCGTCCAGTCAGCGTTCTGAACCAGCTGAAGAGTCCTCAGACTTATTGGGACATCCAAGTAAAAGAGAGCTGCAAAAGTCCAGCCCAGAAGAAACGAAAGCATGGACTAGTTTCTCAGCATCACTCTGAGACAAGATGTGTCTGATTTTCCTGATGTCACAAAGATGAAAAAATGCCATCCTTGAGACCTGTTGGATGTAAGAATTAAAGGACAGGTCCTGATCGCAAAGAACTCCCAGGTTCCTGACATTGGGGCTGGTAGCCAAGCTGATGTCATCCAAGGTGGTGACGTCATACAAGAAAGCCTCTCTGAGATGTTTAGGTCCAAGAACAATGACTTCAGTTTTCCAAGTTCAGCAATAAGAAGCTTCTGCTCATCTAGGTCCTTCGGTCTTTGAGGCATGCTTCAAGTTTAGATAAGCAGACGACGTTTAATGAAGAAGAAGAACATACAAACCCATGCTCAAATCACCAGAAAGATTGAGAAGGGCAAGTTATGTCAAATGTGTAAGACGAACATACAGATTAGCTTTACACAAAAAAAAGAGTTTTCATGGGGTGAGCTGTGTCGGTGAAGGGGGGATGAAAGTTGTCATCAAGTCAGCCACAAGTATGCAGAGCCGTGTTTAATATGACTGCAGGTAAACACTAATAACTAAACTGTAGTAGTAGATTTAGCAGGTCAAACATTTGCCCGAATGCATTGCTTTGGTACATATACCTCAGGGTACCTTAAAGTGGTTAAAGTGAGTCAAAGTCAAACATTTACCAGTGTTTTACTCATCAAACTACATTATTTGGGTAACTATAAACCATTAAAAGCAATTATTAACCATTGAAGTACATGATAGTGGTAATTAAGTGTTGTTATATCACTAATACACCTGTGTTAGCTGAAAGTAATGATGGAAAACTACATACTATCACAATTACCAACAGTGAATGCCTGAAGGATTACAAATTTTAATAGATAATTAACAAAACAGGTGCATGGTCTACAGGATATAGTATATAATATTGTAATAAGTCCCCATATTACAATCACAATATGGAACACAACAGGGTGCAATAAATGATCAAAGGATGCTTAATGTAGCAGTTTATATCTGCTGTTCCTCATGCTTTACCTAAAACCTTTGTTTTCAAAACGCCTCTCTGCTTATGGAATCCAACCATGACTGAACTGGTACATTTAGTGAGATGATAGTTTCCCTAGTTTGACTATCTGACTGCATCAAATGGCAATGCACCCCCTACAACCCCCACACAAAGACAAAGACACACAGTCTCACACACAGACAGACACACCCACCAAAGAAATAACTAAGCTTAGCATGTTATTCATTTTTGAGACATTTTTTTTACTCTTTTTATTCAAAAATATATCATTACCTATGATTTCTGTTTATTTTGATCTCAACAATTTTAGATTTATATGTCTGTAATGTCACTTTTCACTCCTGTTTTTTTGATACTCAACATGAAAGATTAAAATAAAAGTGTTTTTTTTTTTCTTTCTTTCTTTCTGCACTTAACAAGCACCTAAGGTTTGATAACAGTCTGATCACTTGCCTGGAACTATCTAGTTAACATTTCATTAGTGTAATTTCACTTGAGTGGGATTACATTACTGCCTAGGGTAAAACAGTATGTGGTGAAAATGTTTAATTTCTTTCGATTACAGAGTCAATACAACCAAACTATCGCCACAAATACCACAGAGTCAGTCTAAATTCCAGTACAATAACAATAGAATAAAAGGTAAAGGATAACAGACAGATTTTAAAAGGATTTATTGTAAAACTGGTGAAAGTTACAGATCAGTGTTGGAAATCTAAAATATTATATAATAGAGAAAGCATCAGGTTATAGAAAAGCTTACTCATCTTATCAGACTGTTAGTCCAACATCATCAAAAAATGCTACAGGTTGACTCCAAATTCTGTGTTAATAGACCACATTACATCTTAAAAAATACCAACGGTATTACACTCTGTACAGCGATTAGTTTTGAAATCAAAAAGTCCCTGGAAATGATCTGAGCCACCATCAATGATTTATTTAGATTTTTCAATGTAGAAATAATGGTTTGATTGTGTAGACTTTTAAGTGTCAAAAGTTATTTCAGGCCAAAAGAAAGAGTTAAAACTCCTGAACTCTCAAAACAAGAACCCCCCCCCCCAAAAAAAAAAAAAAAAAAAAAAAACAAGATATGCAGTCATAAAGTTCTGTTAACAAAGAGGTTAGGAAGAGCAGATACAAGAAGTGAAATCAGGATCTATGATCATGTCCTGGACTCAGGCATGAATGAGTATGCAGCTCAGACTGCTGTTGAAGAGTACCCTGCCGTCTTTTATGGTGCTGCACTTGTTTCTGAGCAGGTCTAACATGCCTGCTCTGATCTCTGGGGTGAAGGACTGGTGAAAGTTATCCTGTGCTGTCATGAAATTCAGCAGGCGTTGTCCCGTTCCGCTGCTTGGAGTGAAGCACTCAGTGATGTCAAATGAGTTGGGAATGACGTGTTCCTCATATTTGAGACCCAGGCTCTTCAGGCAAGCAATAACTTCACCTGAGGAGCGGTATTCTGTGATGGCATGCACGCAGAGCTCTTTCTTGTAAGTCTTCCACAGAGTGTCCCAGCCGCCACCAGCTGGAGAGAAGGAGATTTAAGTACATGAGTTGTGGAAGAACAAACTCTTTGTCATAATTAACAGTCATGGTGGGTTTTCATCAGACTGGCTTCAGTTTGACTTGAGTTAATTGACACATTTCCATCAACACCCTGACATTATTTGGTAAACTACACGAAAACCCAAAACACGTTAAAACAGACCATGTCATTTTGTATATATATGTGTATGTGTATGTGTATGTGTATGTGTATGTATTTGTATATATATATATATATATATATATATATATATATATATATATATATATATATATATATATATATATATATATATATATATATATATAGTTATATATATATATATATATATATATATATATATATATATATATATATATATATATATATATATATATATATATATATACTTTTATTTATTTTATTTTAGGTACTTTTTAATTAAAAAAAAATATGATTATTATTATTATTATTATTATTATATTTTTTTCTCTTTTTTTTAACTGTAATTGTTTCACTTAACTCTTCTAATTCTTGTAATGGTATTTTATTATTAATTTATTTTCTAGTTATTATTGGTATTACTATTACTTTGTATGTGTATGTATGTGTGTATAGCTTATTATTTTCTTTTCCTTTTTTCTAAATATTTCTAAATATTTTATTATTTTATTGAATTATTTTCTGACTTTTTTTAAATTATATTTTTAAAAACTTTATGCAGATATGGCCTTTTTTTGTGGGGGGGGGGTTATATGCGTATATGTCTACAATTATGTATGTTTGTAAACACGCATACCTTTGTTCTTCATAATGTTATGATTTCTAATGCGAAAATGCGCACATTCATTGTAAGGAATGGTAAATTTCTGGTGACTTTGTGCCAAAAATTCAATATGTGATGTCTCTAAGTTAATATGACAGCTTGAGATAGAAGTTCAGGAAGAGCAGGAAGAAAAAACACATATATAAAAAAATACACACACACACACACACACACACACACACACACACACACACACACACACACACACACACATAAATATATATGTGTGTGTGTGTGTGTTTTTGTGTGTGTGTGTGTGTGTGTGTGTGTGTGTGTGTGTGTGTGTGTGTGTGTGTGTGTGTGTGTGTGTGTGTGTGTGTACATATCAAACAAGGATTAAGATGAGAGACTTCAAAGCTCACAGATCTAGTGAAAAGCTGCAAACTGCATGTACAGTGACCACTAAAACAACCATATCTGTTGTCATGCAGAGAAAGGAACTGTTTGATCATGTTTTCAAAAGTGTGATCTCAGAATGACACAAACAATATAGCCTTCCACTTAAAACCAATGTATCTGTGATCTATGTTTATGTAGGCCTACATCATTTTAAAGTAATGACGTGTATTTTAGACTTACACACAGTAACTGAGACAGAAGCAGCTTAGAATGTAATCATGAAACAGAAATAAGTTCTTCTTACCTGCTTCAACAATAATCATAAGCTTCCCATTGCTCTTCAGAAGGCTTTGGTAGAACTTGATTGTGTTGGAAAGGTTCTCCACATAGTAAATCATCTATCAAAGACAGAGGTGTAGAGAAAACTCGTCTCTTAATTGAAGCACATTTCCATGCATAACAACAACAAATTCTGTATTAAATTGAAGCTTTTCTGTCAGGCCACTCTGGTGTCAAGGGAAAAATGGTCTGTTCCTATGACAGTCATTCTGCAGTCCAAAGGTTCTGCCAAGATGCTGCTTACTTGATTTGGAAGGCAGCAGATGTACTTTGTGGGGAGCTTAGTAAATGAAGGTGTTAACACAGAGGGAGACACTGACATTCTACCAGCTGTCTACACTACTCCTCAGTCTGCCCTGTTTTCATCAGCTAAAAAAGGGCAAAAGGTGCAGTATACATAAGCAAAATTTAACTCCAGAATTCTGAATTTTGAATTATAATTTGAAGTAAAACAAAATGAAAATACCTGAATCATGTGTATGAAATCAAATCTCTCCTTGTCTCCGTTTGCTTTGACTTGCTTTTCGTAGGCCTCACTGCCCATGACATGCCAAACGAACTGAACCTTCTGGAGGCTGGCAGTCTTTGCTACCAAAGCTAAAGGACGGGAGACAGAAGATAATAATGAAATGTTTTCAAATTTTAAATTAAAACATTTTGTTTGACAAAGCATGACCTTACAGTTGATCATGAACTATTACAAAGCTACTCTTTACCCAGCTTTGGTGATGACTGGAATACAATACAATACAATACAGCTTTATTAACATAGCACATTTAAAAGAAAGTAACCAAAATGCTGCACGGTATAAATATAACATCTGCAAACAAAGCAAAGCAAGCAATCAAACATACAAATAAAAAAGCAGACAAGCTCACGGTAAGTGCCTTTAAACAAGACCACCGACATGATAAATTATAAGATATTAAAAGCCACGGAGTAAAAGTGTTTTTAAGAGGGATTTGAAAACAGGAAGTGAGGAGGCCTGTCTGACCTTTAAAGGCAGCTCGTTCCAGAGCAGCAAAAGCTCTGTCACCTCTGAGTTTTAACCGTGTCTTAGGGACCGCTAGCAGCAACTGATCAGCTGATCTTAGGGATCAAGGCGGACAGTAAGGCTGGAGCAAGTCAGAAAGATAAGGAGGGGCAAGGTCGTTCAGGCATTTATAAACAAGTAACAGAATTTTCAAGTTAATTCTGTATTGCTCAGGGAGCCAGTGTAGGGACGTCCAGATGGGAGTGATGGGCTCACGCCTACGGGTCTGGGTTAGCAGACGCCCCTAACCCAGAGTTGGAGGCGGGCAAGGGTAGCCTGGTTAATTCCTATGTACAAGGAGTTGCAATTATCAAGACCTGATGTAATAAAAGCATGGATTAGTTTCTCCAAGTCGGGTTTGGAAAGAATATGCTTCATCTCAGCTATTTGGCGTAGCTGATAAAAGCTTTTTTGCACTACGCTGCTGATCTGTTTTTCAAATTTAGAATCAGGATCAAATTTGACCCTCAGATTAGTGACACAGTCCTCAAGATACGGTGATAACGAGCCAAGGTCAATGTTGGGAAGGGAATGGCAACTTAGAATTGCTATCATATAACAAGACACATTTATACATACAATTAACTGATGACAGAGGCTGCTCTATGAACACCCCTTGAAATGGCACAGCACCCAGGGGGAATTGGGGATTAAGTTTCTTGTTAGGGAACACTTAAACACGTGAACAGCCTGACCTTGGATCAGATATAGTATGCCCTATACGTATGTAAAAGCACCTGGTTCCACATTTACCCAAAAAAGCCTCACGTCAACAAAGGGAGGACTGAGGAGAGTTTTCAGGTTGGGTTGGTGTGGGTTGAAGCAGGCATCAAACTTTAACCTCATATATATATATATATATATATATATATATATATATATATATATATATATATATATATATATATATATATATATATATATATATATATATATATATATATATATATATATATATATAAATATAGTATATTGGTATATTGTATCATATATATATAAACACTTAGAAACAGGAAACTGCCAGCTGGTTATTGGAATTCATAGATCCAGGGAAAGCAGTGAGGAACTGACAGACAGAGGAGATTGATATTACCTTTGAAGTTGTCTGAGAGTGCAGCACTGCCCTCCACAATGTCAGTTGTGATCAGGACATTGGGTATAGTAGACTGAAGTAGGGTGAGCAGCTGAGCATCCACCTCCCCTGGGAAAACAAGAAAAAATCAGGTCAGCTTTGGAACTTGAAAATCTCACTGCCTTCTAAAAGTACCTATGACCTGACAAACATACAATTCTTTGTTGATTGTGATATTTTAGGGCAAGGAACATGTGTTTAACTACATAAAAACCCCAGAGTTACCCCATCATGCATTATTCACACCAAGATGGTATTATTTATGAAAGCCAATCAACAGTTCACACAGCAGATATCAACTGTGCTTAAACTCGCTACATACCTCCACCACTCCCAACACCAAGAACACCCAGGCTGCTTTTACCTGCTGCAATTCTACATGGGTACATCAGAAAAAAGTGTTTGAACAAATAAATGACAAAAAACTGGAGAACATTTACACAGTACAACAATTTAACACAGAGTATAAGGATAGGTATTGAATTATGTAAATTAAATTACTTTTTGTGTCCTGATTGCTAAAATACTTCAAAATATTCACTTCTCATTTTTTGATTAAAAAAAAAAAGGCAAAAGCATATAATAGCTCCAGTGTCTCACCACTGTAAATGTTGTTATTGAAATGCTATCATTACTAATAAAAACAAATACACCAAAATTATTTCACCTATAAGCACAGTAAGCAGTGTGTATCTGTGCCAATAAAGAAGCTATTCAAACGTGGAAAATGAGCATTAGGCCTTTTGAAAAAGAAAGGGCGAAATAAAGGCTAACACTTTGTGAAATTAAAGACATTTTTTTTACAAGTTTTACAAACAACAATAGGATGAAAAACAAGCACTTTCAGATTTTTTTCTTATACCTTTGAAACTCCCCAGGCAAGATGTCATGAGCACACTTCAGAATAGCCTCATGCTCCCCGGAGTGTTGGAGGTAAAACTGGAAGCTTTGAACAGAGCTTCCCTCATAGCAGGTCTGCTTCGTTTCTTCTGCCATTCTGGATTCTGCAAATGAACACATAATCTGTAACTGCTGTTATTTATACCTTGAAAAACTACAATTATCAAAAATGTCATAAAGAAAACACGTTGGACATAAATCAAACACTGAGAACGTTTTATTACCTTTAGTCTGTGTCCAGTGAGAACAGAGAGCTGATTGTTTCCCCTCTCTCCTACTGGGGGTGGATCTCTCCTCCCACAGACAAGCTGCTCCCCTTAAATGAACTGTTATGTAACCCTGCTAAACTTTGCAAGTGCCAGGAGTAACTGCAGCTGTGCTGTATGAATTACAACCCATTGACATATCCATGTGATGAGGGGTTAATATTCAACAGGGGAGATAGACCAATGGGAGCACTTCACTGACAGCATACCCCCATCCCCAAACATCCACAGTTAGAGCTAAAGCCATAGTCAAGTCTCAAAAGATCAGACATTTGTACATGACAAAAAGAGGCCAGCCAAAATTCAGTAGACAAATGTATCCAAGAGAACTTTCCACTGGGGTATATAGTAGATGGATAAACCCTCCCAGAAAAGCAAGTCTCTAATTTGGTGTTGTACAAATCATTCAAATGCTAGCTCTTCCCCGTACCCAGTGTTTGTCCTGAAAGCATCTTTAATAAGTTTGTAAATGTATGACTTATTTAAAACAGTTTGGCTTGAAGGTTTTAGTCCACACAGTCTTTCAAAGTAATCATTAACTATACGCTTTGTTGTAGAGAACAGTTAGACTGATAATGGATACTCTGTTAACCCTAATACACAAGAAATTTTCTTTTGAATAATCAACTATCAATATTAATATTGCAAACTAAAAAAAACCTTGCAAGCATCTCAACATTTCATTTCCATTCATTGAGACTTAATTAAATAATCAGTATCACTTTATATTAAGGTCCTGTAATAAGCATTAATAAGACCTTTGTAAGTGCTTATATATTAACATTATTATTTGTTTATAAGACTATATAACTGCTTAATAAGTGTTTAATAACGTCATTTTAAGGGTTAGGCCCCACAGGTTACGTTTAGGCATGGGGCCCCAAATGGTTAGGCTTAGGGGAAGGGCTGGGGTAGGGCTCATGAGAGACAAAAGCAGAAGACAAAAAACAAAGAGGGTTAGGGTTAGGGTCCATATACCTTAAAGATTAAGTTGTCATGTATTAACTATTACAATGACCTTCTTAAACACTTATTAAGCAGTTATATAGTCTTATAAACAAATAATAATGTCAATAAGCATCTTATAAGTACTTACAAAGGTCTTATTAATGCTTATTACAGGACCTTAATATAAAGCGTTACCAAATAATCTAACATTTTCCACATTTCGTTCAGGCTAAGAACTCATCTTCATCGTTTTCCAAAGTGTGAGGTGTTTCACTGCAGCCCATCACATTACAGCGACTAATGGGATCTGATGAGCTTAAAATGAAATACATCTCTAAAAATGAAAATGGTCCCAGTACCCCAGTGGTACACCCCGCATGCCATGAATGATAGATTTTTTTGTGCTTAGCGTGGGCCATGAATGCAAAGTGTTTCTTGTGTTTTGGTTAAATTTATACACCCATTTACTTTAATCTGTTCCTAGACCTGTTGATACGGAGCCTACATTTTGTTTGCTTTGTTTTGCTCAGAAAGTTTAACTATTCCTTTATCAAAACGAATTAACATCAGAATTAAAAAAATGACCCTCCATCTTTTTTCTTTTATCAAATACAGACCTGATCAAAACTTGATAGAATTTCCCTTTTGCACATTCAGATCATAATGAGGTTTTAAGCAGAGCTAAATTATGCAAAAGCAAGAAGGGGGAGTTTGCCAAAAAGCACTTTAAAAAAGTAATTTATTGAAAACAACAAGTAAACCGCAACAGGCTGTTTATTAGCTGATCAAAAGTTTAAGAAAAAAATTACAAAATCCCTCCAAACCAGAACAAAAGTTTTTCTCAGTAGGACTCAGTCATGAGTAGCTCCACAGTTTTTGTTAATCATTTCAAAAATTTGTTTGGGCATGCTTGGTGCAAGTGTTTCCAGGAAGCTTTTGGGAACATTACTTAAAGTGGTGAAGATGGCTTCATGAAAGGCATCAACTGTCTGTACTGACGGCCATTTTTATAACTTTCCCTTGCCATCCATCCCCAAATGTTCTCTAATGGATTTAAATCAGGGGAACATGTGGGATGGTCCAAAAGAGTGATGTTATTCTCCCTGAAGAAGTCCTTCATCAAGCCAGCATTGTGGCCTGCAGCGCTGAAAAACCAGCTGTTCCCACACAGACCAGGGCCCTCAGTCATGAAGGATGCCCGCTGCAACATCTGCACGTAACCAGCTGCTGTCTGACCACCCTGCATCACCTGAAGCTGCAGTGTTCACTGAATGAAAAAACACAGATCATGATGGACCCCCCTCCACTGTGCCGGGTTGAAAACATCTCAGGTGGGATCTCCTCTTCATGCCAGTAACGTTGAAGCCATCAGGACGTTAAGGTCACATTTTTTCTCATCAGAGAATAAAACTTTTTTCCACATTTCAATGCCCCATGTTTGATGCTCCCTGGCAAAGTCTAAACAGGCAGTTTTGTGGTGTTGAAGGAGACGAGGTCTTCCAATTTGTTTTTTGTTTTTGAAACCCTTTTCCCACAGATGGTTATTAAACTGCAGTCAGCTCCAGTATGGGCCTTAATTTGGGTCAAGGACCACCCCGTTTTTTTGACGGACAGCCAATCAGATCCTCTGGTCAGGCGCAGGTGTAATTTTTTGGGGGTCTACCACTTGACTCTTTTGTTCCATATTGCTCAGGATCTTTCAAACAATGTAGAATGACTGTCTTACTGCGTCCAACCTCAGCAGCACTGGCACGCTGCGAGTGGCCTTGCTTATGCAGCTCGACGATCCAACCACAATCAAGAGGAGACAGTTTCTTAGCTTTAGCCATCAGGAGGACATCACCGTGTGAATGCCTGACAGAAAACTTTTGATCAGGTGATAAACAACCTTTTTTTTTTTTTTAATTACAAGTTCCAAATGTTTTTTGTTGCACTCCCCCTTCTTGGTTTTGCATATTGTAGCTCTACTTTAAACCTTATTAAGGTTCAAAATGCATTCATTCATTTTCTATACCGCTTGTCCTGTTCAGGGTCGCAGTGGCTGGGGCCTATCCCAGCTGTCATTAGGCAAGAGGTGGGGTACACCCTGGACTAGTCGCCAGCCAATCACAGGGCTGACACAGAGAGACACACAACCATTCACACACACAGATATAGACAATTTAGAGAGATCAGTTAACCTGGTGAGCATGATTTTGGACCGTGGGAGGAAGCCAGAGTACCTGGAGAAAACCCACACATGCACAGGGAGAACATGCAGACTCCACACAGCAAAATGCATATTCTAGAAATTTTTTAACTGGTCTCAAGATTTTGATCAGGTTTGTACAGGAAACCGTAAAAGAAAAAAACAAACAAAAAAAAACTGACCACTTATTTTTACTTTGAACTTGTTGTGAAATGTTCATACATAATTACAGTGTTAATAAAATATGTCTTGGGCACAAATAAAAGATAATTATCTATATATTTTTACATGTTACATAGTAGTGTGATGCAGCAGCAGTAAAGCAGTCATAGCCTTACACCATAGCTAATGTGTAATGTGAGTAAAATGACTGAAACTCTAAACCCAACGTTTGGTGAAAATGCGGGTCTCATGATGACTGAACAGAATGTGATGTGAAAAATATACCATTTTATTACATTAGATTAGAATAGATTAGATTCAATTTATTGTAAACAATCATAAAAATGACCTTAAACTCTAAAACAATATTGAAAACAACATATTACAGTTTTACATTTAATGTTTACATCAATAATATACACCTGAAGAGTTGTTTGTAAGGGAGCATTAGGCACCGGAGATATCAAACAGGGTAAATTCAGTGGGATTCCAACACTTTTCATGGAGTTTTACAGATACAGACACTTCTTAAATTAAACTGAAATGAACATTTAATCATAACTACACCAATGATTCTGGTAAGAAAAAGCTCTGCAAATGTAAACTCAGCAATGGAGATGTAATGTAACTATTATTACTTGGAAATGTTCCCTTTAACTCTATTACTGTTGCACATACACGTCTCCAGATTTATTTCATCAATTAATGAATTATTTGAATGCTAGTTTCAACTAGTTTTCATGACCAATAAAACATCAGGGTTAATTTTAAAAATGAGACACTATAGGTTTAGAAAAAAAAAAAATCCCCGTCTTTTAAACTGTCCTGCAGTAATTGCAGATGTACAGCAGATGGTGCAGTGGGTTCTGTATGTCTCTGTTTATACCCATACACTTAAACCTCTTAGTTATCTACACTCGATCACCTGGTGTATTATTTGATACAATGATAGAGTTTACATTGAGTTAACATTTTCTTCTTTTAAGAAAACAACACATTCAGTGCATCATCACCCTGTTTTTAACTGAGCTGGTTTAAGACTATCACCTCAAGGTTATTGTTAAAGATAATCTTTCCACTGGATTCAACACTACAGTCTGGATGTCGGAGGATCTCCATGACACCAGCCTTTAGCTCAGGTGACGCCGTCTTGCTGAAGTCCAGCACCTCGGTCAGAAAATCAAGAAGCAGCTCTCCCTTCTCATCCCCTTCAGAGAAACACTCTGTAATGTCCATCTGAGACGGCAGTGTGTAGTTCTGGTATCTTATGCCCCGAGAGTCCAGGAAGCTTTTGATGTCCCCAGTGGTGACACACTGGCTTATTTCTGTATTACACAGCTCGTTCCTGTAAGTCCTCCAAAGCTTACCCCAACCGCTCTCACCTGGAATAGACGAGAGCCAAAGTCAACAGGCATCACAGCGGTCCTATGCATCTTTAAGGCTTTATTAAAAACCACCTTATCATTGTGTGGGAAAAGCAGTATATGTATATGATGGAAATGGCATGCTTCAGTCATCTGGGGATATGAGCTGAACTGAAAAAAAAGCTATTTTCCTAATTATACAACAAAGACTCAAACGTTAGTCAACTACACATGTATAGAATAAGCAGGATGAAGAGTGAAAGTCATACCCAAATTATCGTGGAGACTGGAAAATAAAAATATTAAATACTTCAGAAACTATGCTGCAGAGCAAACACTGCCTCTGTCTGCCAGTGTTGCTTTACACAGATCTGAATTCAGCATACATTTGTTTCAAACTTAGTGAAGTCTAATTCACCAGCTCAGATAGTGCTGCACAACTGAAGTGAACTGTTCGCCATCTACTGATAGCTCAGTCCCAGGTCTTCAATCTGCATTTACTAAGCACTAATTCCAAACAAAATTTGACCTCAAGACACTTTATAGAATGAGCAAATTTATTACATATTGAACAAAGACTAATGTCAAGATAGAAGAATATCCAGTCCTGTCTCATAGGCAAGACAGAGTCTTATCTCAATCTGACCGGAGCAGAGCACTTGGCTGCATTTAGCAAGTTAAAGGGGCAAGAAAAAACGTCCTTTTCCCAGGCAGAGAGCTTGGTCTGCAAGAGACGCCAGGCTAAACCAGGCTCAAGAAAGACAGCCATCTGCCACACCAACCATCAGCCATGTTGGGAGCATAGCTGTATATAGAGTGGCCAGCACAGCTCTGTCATTTACAATTATATGGTTTTGAGGCCAAGATACCCCCATCACCGGTGTTATCATTGTCCAGCCTATACACACACACACACACATTTTTTTATTCTTTCTTTTTTTTTTCTTTCTAGAGTCTAATCTCTTCTTGTCTCTCCCGCCTGACGTACTTTACTATTTCTGAAACACTAAACAAGAACAGCAGCTGTCAATCTTTATTAAACACGATGTAAAAACTTAAATGAAAAAGAAACTTTCCAGGAAACAAAGGGTTGGGGGTGAGGGGGGGACTCTGCACCCATAGTGATGAAAATCAACTGATTGTATAACTTGGACTGTATTATGAAATGTGTAATGGGGCCATTAAATTGATGCCATGATGATGAAACTCAGCTTAATTAAACTAATTGTGACAGCTTCAAAGGTGCACATAAAAAATTGTTGGGTTATTTTTTCAACCCAACAGCTGGGTTGAGACTGTTGGTTAGTTTAATTGGGTTGTTTTCATTTAGTTGGGTAATCTAAATACCCAGGTTGCTGGGTTATTGTGGTTGGCAGTTGAGTTATCAGCTGTTGGGTTGTAATTTTCATTATATTGTGTTGGGTTATTTCGGACTACCAAACATGTTGGGTTGACGCTCACGCATGCTCGACCAACAGCTACCCCCAGTTTACCCCCACTCATTCGACCCCCCCCCCCAGGACACTGGATGGGCAAGTCTCGTTATGGCCCGACCGTGATTCTCTTCGCAGGCTTCTACGTGCAGTACCACCATCTAGCAGCGTTGCATACTGAGAGACACCCTGAGAGACTCAGCCTTATACAAGCAAGGTTTGCTACATGTGCACTATTTTTTCACTACAATGTTCAATTTATATTAATAAAATGTATATAAAGCTCACTGTAGTAACCGTGTATGGTGGCTATCTGAAATCACTGTGACACGAGCGTCGGTGGCACAGGTGGATAGTGCGCTTGATCAGTGATCGGGAGGCTGGAACCTGCAACGTTAGTCAACTTTAGTGATAGCTTCTTGTGAGTAACGTTGGGTTATTTGAACAACCCAACTGGCTGAGTAAAATAAAACCCTACAGTGTAGTCAAATTGAGCCTGTAACCCAACTGTTGGTTAAAGGAAACCAACCCAACTTGTTGGGTCAAAATAACCCAGCATGTGTTCCGTCCAATATTTAACCAGTGTTGGGTTAAAAAATAACCCATATTGGGTTGTTTTTAACCCAACATTTTTAAGTGTGTGGCGTAACGGTAAGTGCTACAACCGCACAGCAAGAAGGTCGCTGGTTCGATACCCAGCTTTAATGCTTCTACTTCATGTGTTTAATGTCCATGGTGGATGCAGACTCAGTTCTAAAAAGTGGTTTGTTTAGTCAGAACTACCTAAACAATGACAAAAAAAAAACAACTGAACAGAGCCTGCTGTAGGTCCTGTGGTCACGGTGAATAAACAGCTAACAGCTGTCTCAGAAACTGTGTTTAAAGTAAAATCCAACCCCAGTTTTAGCGTCCACTCTTAGTGCTCCTCTTCCTTCCTCCTCCCAATAGTTTTTCACTTTAGAGGCCCTCTAAAGGTCTAACACACTTTGTGAATAGCTTTTTATCTTACTCAGGGGAACTTCTAAGAAAAGTCTTAGAATTTGAGACATTCTCCGATTTTTCTACGAATGACTTCACTAAGAGCTATTTTAAGCTGTGGTATGCTTTGTAAATACAGGCCCCTGGGGTTTAGGAAGTGCTCCTTCAGATGATGGCACTCTAGGTACATCTATGGTATTTAAAGAATCTATCTGTAATATTCTATGTGATTCCATAAATGTAACTCTAATACGTCATTTAAAGCAACAGTGCCATTGAAAGCCATTAATGGTGAACCTCATACCTGAGAAAAAGTTTGCAACACTGGTGTAACAGCTATTTTCACATACCGCTGTATCCATGTACTTACCGGACACTAGAATGATCAGAAGCTTTCCATTCTTGTCAAGAAGGCCCTGGAAGAAGCTGATAGTAGCTTCAGGATCTTTCACATAGTACAGCATCTGTCAATTTAACCACAGTCAATTAGTGACTGGATGTATACTGCACCAATTTACCACACAATGAAGGACATTTAATATAACACTGGCTCTTCAGACTTTGGCAAAAACGTCCCACAAAGAGAAGTGTCAAATTGAATAAAAGTGAAATAAATTATCCAATTTACAGCATTCAGTGTTGACCATTAGAGGTTTTTTTTTTTTTTGCACAAATATAACATTTTTTTTCCTAAGTATATTTTCATTTTGGTAAATTAAAAGACCATTTGATAACCAAGGAACAAGAATATCTGTTGTCCCAAGACAAGAGTTTATTGTTTCAATTTGTCTTTATTATTCAAATTATTTAAAATGAATTATGCCACATTAAAGAGTAGAGGATGGGGATTAGGGCAGTTAGTAACCAAAAAAAAACATGTCTAATGTGGACAACACATTCATACTGTGTAAAGTGTGTTTTTGTCAATACCATCAGATTTTCTGTCTGACTGTGGTGACACAGTTTGACGGTGTAATCAAAAACATACAAATATCTTTAATGGAAGCTTGGATTCACCTTTTTTGTTACAGTAAATAGTAAAACATCTTGTATACTTTGCAAGTGATGGTATTCTAAATGACTCTAAAAATTAATGAAGATGGAAGAAGAGAGTTGATGATGAGCACTTTGTCGCACTAACTGAGGTTTTCCTTCTGTTTCAGGTAGTTAATGTTAATTGCTTGTGCTTAAAAATTGTCTTTCTGGTTAATAATAATTGTTCTTCACATTACAGATGAAATGCCAAGACCAATTTTATTTGTTGAACCAAATTGCTCATTAAGTTGTAAACATCATTAATTTAGAAAGAAAAAAGGTTGTAATTATTTGTTGTGCTTAGGCCACTGCAACAGCCATCAGAACTGAGTCACCAACGTCAAGACAGAGCAAACTTTTTTTGGTTTAACGTGAAACATTTACATTATTTTTTGATATACAGTTGATTTATTTAAATAATCTGTTTAAAAAGATGTATATGTTTTTAAAGTCCCAAATTGTCATGTTGAATATTAAGTGTAAATGATAAAAGGTGCAAGAAATAAAGTTTTTCTAAAAGAGAACAAATGAAAATATGTATAAAAAAATTAACATAAGTTAACATTTGACAATTTGTACCACCAAATGACTTCCATCTACAACACAAACCTGTATCATATGAATGAAGTCAGCTTTCTTAACCCTCTTCTCCCTTTTTAAGTACAGCTCGAATTCAGAAGACGTCATCTTGTGCCAGGTGAAGTTAACATACTCCAAACCTGCTGTTTCAGACACCAAAACTACACAAGGACAGATATAACAGAGTTAAGTCATGTAACTGATGCTGAAATGCATTTCAGCTGTGGCTCAGCGGTAAAGTTGTCGTCTCATGATGATGAAGGTTAAGAGTTCAGTCCCAGATCTAGCAGTCACATGCTGGTGTCCTTGTGCAAGACAGTGAAGTCAAAATTGCTCCCCCTATGGATCAGGGGTGCGTCAATGGGTATGAATATGAAAGCAGGTACTGATGATCCCCCATTACTGCCATCTCTGCCATCAGTGTGTGAATGTTGTGTGGATTAGAAAAGACTGCTGAAGTGCTGTATGAGTACTGGTCTATTTACAATTAACACAACAGCAAATCAGATTTCGAGATGGTAGTAAAAGGTGTACCACATGGCTCCTCATTAGGTCCTCTTTTGTTCTCTATTTACATCAATGATCTTCTGCAAGTTTGCTTTAATACTCAAATTTTGCTATATGCCGATGACACTGTACTCTATTACTCCAGCTCTAACATTTCTCAACTACAACACACATTACAATCGGACTTTAACTTAATGCAAAAATGGTTTTCTTATAACAAGCTTCTTCTGAATAAGTCAAAATCGTATAGTATGCTATTTTCCTCCTGTCCTCTATCTTTGCAATGGTCTATTGATATCGTTGATGGAAAAGCTTTAGAAAAAGTTGATGAATTTAAAGACTAAGGGGTTTGGCTTGACTCCCATTTATCCTTTAAATTTCACATCAAATCAATGACAAAAAAATACATGGCCTTTTAGAGCTACTTTATCGCTCCAAGGAGTGTTTTTCTTTAGAGGTTCGAAAAAGAATTGTAACCCAATTGATTTTACCAATATATGACTATGCAGACATTATTTACCAAAATACATCTGAAACAAGTCTTTGTCCCCTTAATGTGGTTTACAACAGTCTTTGTAGATTCACTCTCAGCTGCCACTTTAAAACCCACCATTGTTTAATGTATGAGTCTCTGAACTGGCTCTCACCCAAATCTAGAAGAATGCTCCACTGGATCCAGTTTATCTTTAAATGCAACTTTATCAGTTTTCCTCCTTATCTAAAGCAATTTTAATACCATTAACATCACAATATAGTCTAAGACACACAAGCAATCTAATTTTCCTTACCCTCAGAATAGCCAAAGAAGTTGGTCGTCGTGCATTTAAATATAAAGCTCCATCTGGTTGGAATAAACTACCTGACTCATTAAGATCTATCACATCCTTTCCTATGTTTAAGACTTACTTATTTAATTATCTACCAAATCCTTGCACTTGTTTCTGACCCTGCCCTCTATGTTATGTAGTTGTTCCTATGTATGTGATCACAGGCCGTATCTTATTCTTTGCTATGTGGGACCAAAACAGTTTGATGAGGGAATGACTTACCATCTGAAGCATAGTGTTTATGCATGAGTGTGTTTGAGTGTGTGTATTCTGTATTTAATGTTGTTTGTAGTGTATTGTACTATCTGTACTGTATTATGTCTTGTAAGGTCCCCCTTGAAAACGAGATGGTCCATCTCAAGGGGCTATCCTTCTAAATAAATAAATAAAACACAATCAAACCTGATCACTGAAATCAAACTCTGTGACTATTTTGAGTTTGTGATTGAAATCTCTTAAAGTAATGTACAAAGAAAGAGTAATAGCATAAATTTAGCACAAAAAACCCACTATGCTGTACAGTTTATTCAGAGCCTATACTAAAACAACACTGAGGCCTTTAAAAACCTTGTTTTATAATGTGTACCAACAAAGCAAACCTGTCACCATGTAACCATGGTCATAATAGTTGTGCATTATACACCTTTCTCAGTATAATAAACACATTAGCTTATGTATCTTTTAAGATTGCAGTATTGTAGACAGTAAATAGTGTGTTAAAACACACACACAGTCAGTATTATTATTTTCTTTTTATATAGCCATCAACAATATTTTAAAGCCAGAAGTCTTAAAGTTTTTTAAACAACTGTAGTATTGTCATGGATCAATTGAAATCTCTAAAGGCTCAATACTGTAACCTTTGGAAGCTGTACCTTTGTAGTTGTGTAGCTGCTGACTGCTTGGCTCTACCACCTCATTGTCCACTGTCACTCCAGGGTACTTCTGATGGAGCTTGGAGAGCATCTCCAGGTCAATCTCCCCTACAGACACCGGCACATTTGTTATTTCATAAGCTGCTTTATTATGTCTTCTTTAGATCATTTTTCAGTGGATGTCATTGTGATCTCGAAAACAGGTAAAAACAAACACTGAATACAGCAAGTGCTGAATTAATCAGCTTTTTATATGAAAACAACAGCTTGTGGGTGAGCAGTTAGTCAATTAAATACATTATCTGAGTAAATCTGTAACATCATTTCAATATGATAGTAACATGACAGCTCAGGTATATTTAAAAGGCTGGATTTACAGAAGTAAAGGGCCAAACTTATTTGTGAGAAGTTGTTTTGCTTAGAACAAAAAAAAAATGTATTATCATATTTTTTTTTCCTGGCAAAGGTGCGAATAAGTAGGTCACTTTGCGCTGGACTACAGTTAAAGATTAAACTGATAAATGATTAAATGTGTAAAAACCCTTGACTGCAACTCAAAGGGTAAAGGTTCTTTATTGGTGTAAGCAGTAAAAGAGCTCTCAGACATTTCAAGCAGTCTGATAGCAGGAGTTCAGTTTTAAAAGTATTCTGTAGCATGTTCTTACCAGCACCACTTCCTACTCCAATGACGTTTAGATGTGACTTTCCTTCTCCAATGCTAGGGGGAGAGAAGAGAAACACTTTGAGTCTTCAGAACAGTCAAGTCTAGAAAGTCACTTCTTCCAACTCGTAAAATTTAGGTCACATTTTTGGGTTTGTGACTGTCAATTCTCCCACTTAGGCAGTGAGGCCTTCTGATAAAATGTTTTATACCATGGCTTTGAATGCTGCTCAGGTATTTTCTAACACTCTTCTTCAGAATTTTAATAACCCTGTTGCACTTTTGTATTCAGCCTGTGAGTCATGTCTCAAAGGATTCCTCTGTGATTTACTTCTAAGAAAGCCACTGGAAGCAAGTGGAAAACCGAAGGAGGGTAGGTTTACTTCTCAGTAGCATGGTGTATATACAGCTTGAGTTTTTTCAAAAGAAAAAAAAAGTGCAGGAAGAGGAATTTTATCAAACAACAGTATGTTATTTTACATGGGCACGCCTTGTTTTGTGGACACGTGTCCTGTTTCCTTTTCCATCTTCAGATAAGTAGGTTTATTCTCTCTGTGTGTGTGTGTGTGTGTGTGTGTGTGTGTGTGTGTGTGTGTGTGTGTGTGTGAGAGAGAGAGAGAGAGAGAGAGGGGTTACCTATCCAGTACATCTGGTAGTATATTGTGGATGAAGTCCCGCATGCACTGATGCTCAGAGGAGCGCTCCAGAAAAAGCTGGAAGGATTTCTGGTACCTACTATCATCGTGAACCAAACTCTTGAGTGGAGATGCCATTGCAAAAGTCTGAAAAACAAACAAACAAACAAACAAACAGTATTGTCAAACACAAAATCTTGTGAAGAGCAACTGAAGTCAAACTGTGTTTTGCAAATATGCATTTGGGTTTTCATTTATGTAGTAATGTAACATTATGAGAAGAAAGTGGCATCTTGGCTTTCTTTGTCATCACAACATGTATTGCAGTATCACCATTACAAACAGTAACTTTCCTGGTTCCTTTCTGTTGGCAAAACGCAAATTTAAGAAGGAAAGATGCACAGAAGATAGGTTCAGAAAACCATGGCACGAGTCTGCAGTTTAGAGCCCGCAGTCTGTTTTTCTTTTCTTTTCAATTTTTTTTCTACACATGCGCAGTCCTCAGAGTGGCTGAACGGGCTGAACCTGTTGCTCAACAGTGCATTACACATAGCATTGGCTGTAGGAGCACTGAACTCTAACATCTCCAAAGGCTGAGTGTCTGGTCCTAATGCCGACAGCTGCTGCGGTCTTCTGTTGACGGTCCTGACATTAGCACGGAGAAGCTGTCCGCGGACATGTTAACAGCCACGGAAACAGAAAGAGCCACATTCAGACAAAAATCAAACCCTGAAAGAAGTGAGAGCCCAAAGGAGGATTTCCACACAGACATTTCAGAAGCACAAACTGAGTCGTAATGAAACAGGAGGTGTTTGATCTGCGGATACAATGAGACAATACTCTAAATCCTTCACTTACATGTCTTGGAGGTTTGGATGTGACCGTTGTGATCTGATTCTGCAGGCTGGAATAAAACCCTCCCACTGTAGTGTCCACAGCTTCCGCTTAAGGAGGGCGAAAATCCTCAGGAGGAACGAACCAATGAATGATATAACACCATGCAGACCTCTTAAAGCAAAACTGAAGTTCACACGATTAAGACATTTCTTCAACTCGCTCTGTCTTTGGAGGGAGGACTGTAAACAACACAGCTGCCTCATCTTGATCTGAGCTGCAGGGTCACCTTAAATGTGATTGTTTGGATTTTAATTTTTTGAAGATTGCGTCGCATGTGTTTTTTTTCATTATTATTTTTATTTATTTATTTATTTATTTATTTATTTTTTAAGCAGTAAATACACATGTAGGGGAGACCAGGTATGGTTGTACCATGGGGAGAATTGTAATACCACTAAACCAACCAATCAGGTATAAGATAGGAGTTGTATGATAATTTTTGTGTTTACCCTATTCCTCTGTGATCACACATGGTGATTGTCAGGGCTGAAAACAGGTGCATTCAGATTCTTTTGAGAAAAACTGATTTTGTAGCTAAAGTGTATTGTATAGTACTGTATTTTTGTATCTTGTTTTAGTACATATAACAATATAATAGTACCTTAGTACTATAGTACTATTGTTTAGTACTTATACTCAGTAACGTGCGGTGAGGTCCATGACGAGGGAGGCAGGCAGCCAGCTACAGTTGAAATTTCTATATGTGTGTGTTATATATACAGTGCACTGCTCTTATTTGCTAATAGAAACTGTTGCTGGCCAGCCCTGCCCCTTTAACGTGGTGACAGTCTGTGCTGTGTGTGTGTGTGCGCGCGCGTGTGACAGCAGAAGGAGAGACAGTCTGAGTGCACGCAGGTGTGTGTGGGGCGGGAGTACATTACTTTGGTCTTTGTTTCCTCAATAAATGTGCGGTTGTGCACAAGGTGCACCTTTTTTTCCTCCTCTTTAGTCTTTTCTCTCACTTTGGCCCGGACTCCTAGAGTTACCAGCAACGAGCTAAGTAAATAAATGTTAATCAGCTTTCCCATCTACGGTTCAGAGACAGACTGAAGTCCCGGAGTTAACATGACGAAATGCCAATTAAAACACGAAACATACGTTCACCTGCATTGCTACAGGATTTACATCACAGGAGCAAGAGCAAAATATCAACAAAAACAACCTGTATCTCAACAACACAAGAACACAGGCCAGGCACCTCCGGTATACTCTATCAAACGTCTGCACTAACAAACTATCGCGAGACCTCAAAGAGGGTGTGGTATTACAACCTGCGGAGGCAGAGGGTGCTTCTCAAAGCTCCAAAGTTCCATCCTCGCCTCCTCCACTCGCCTCCTCCACTTGCGTCTTAGTCCCGCCCACCAGACATTCATGCCAGAGACGCGAGGAAACGAAGAGAGGAGAGAGGAGACGAGGAGGTTCATTTTATGAGCATTGAGATGTCCTCTCCTCCGGAGCGCCACATGACGTCAGTCTTGTAGTGATGGCGGCGTCACAGCTGGATAAACCGGTCTGAACGCACGGGAGAAACTAAAATTAAGGAAAATAATGTAAACAACAGGGCGCTCGACCACGGAAAATTCATATTCTCTTTTAGATCAGTTAAACATGAATATGTTCATGAATGAACAAGAAAAATGTCACGTTTTCCCAGGCCCAGAGTGATAGTTTTTAATTCTTATATTGGGGCCACTTTGTGTTCATAAATAATGTGTTTATTCTGCTATAAGCACTGCTTAGCACAACTGGTGGGACAGGAGGAGAGAGAAGCGGAGCTGTCTGCAGCGGTGCCTTTCATCCATTACGCGCACGCAGAGGGACAGAGGGGAAACTGTTGCTGTATCAGCCAATAATGGCATGATCTCACACCCATCACTGATAAAACAACAGTTTGCTACTGTATGAAAATGGCGTGGTTATGTGTTATTTTTAAAGGCATTATTGAACTGTCTGGAGTGGGCCAGTGGAGTGAGCAGTCAGCTGACCCGGAGCCTTTCAGTTTCACTATAAGCCTTGTTGTCTGTTGTCTGGTCTCTGGGGCTCTTTATAATTGTCTGTTGTCATCCTCAGTGAGAATGAATGTTGTAATCATCCAGATAAATATCAAACATGTTTGAAAATTATCGGGGCGGCTCCGACGAGTCCGTGAGACGATCGTGGGGCTAAAGATTCATCCGTCAACAGCTCACACTAGAAGATAATCTTCACCGAACGTCGGGGCTGATTTTTGTCCCCGACCAGATTTCTTCCCTGATCGTGGGGAGGACCGAATCTGGGTTAAATCGGGCGAGATGCCTGAAGTGCGAGCCAGGCTTTACACTTAAACAGCGTATCTTGCTCCATGGTGCTCACGTTTCACACATGTGGACAGCTGACGCTTTGTGGCCGGCTCTGATACGTCACAAGGGGGCGTGTCTGTCAGTGAAAAGACTTCCGCGAAGCCTGCACTTGTGTTTCCTCGATTATGCCTCCTCCAGCTCAGTCTCCTCTCTCCTCTCTCCTCTCTCCTCCGAGCACATTTGGCGCTTTGGAATGTCCTCCAATATGGCTGCTCACAAAGTACTTCCGGTGTCGCGGAGGAGAGAGGAGATAGGAGACTGCATTTTGGCACATTGGGAAGCACCCAGAGAAGCGCTGTGCCTCATCGATGCCCACGTTAATCAGTGTGAGACCTTAGTACGCATGCGCGAACCTGCAAAACGTTGAGGTTTCAAGGAAACGGTCTCTCTCTCTCTCTGAGTATCTGCCTCCGACGCACATTACAAGCACAAAGCTAGCGCGAAACGCTGTCCGTCCCCTCTGTTAGCCTCGCTCTTATTGACAAATCAGCAATTTCCTTTTTTATTTTTTAATTATGACAAATATTATATGAACAACTGGAAACAATTTTTTAAATTAAAAAAAATATATATTTTTTTCTTGTTAGCCTAGGGGAAGCTCTGCCTCCCCTGCCTCCCCTGACTGCACACTACTGCTTATACTACTGCAGATAAAACCATTTGACTAAGGAGAGACTGAGTATGGTTGTAACATGGGGATAGTTGGAACAACAGCAATTCCACCAGTAAGGAAAAAGATAGGAGTCATATGATCATTTCAACATTTACCCACATCCTCCTTGATTGGGCATAGTGATTGTCAGGGCTGGAAACAGGTGCATGCAGATTCTGTAGAGAATTAACTGGTTTTGAGGTAAGAAAGCAAATTTTTAGACTGTAGATTGACTACATTTTGTTCAGTAATTGAAATATTCCAGATAAAAACATTTGACTCACATCAGAGTAAACTGTAGTTTCTCAGGCAATATGTGATTAATTTTTCCAATGCTAATTTCAATCCACTGTGCCAGGGGTGTCAAACTCATTTTCACCGAGGGCCACATCAGCATGGTGGTTGCCCTTTAAGCGCCAGATGTAACGCTAAGACAGTATAAAATGTAGCTACATATAACTAAATGTAATGTTAAATAAATGCAACCACTCCTCAGTGTTAAATAACTGATTTTTTTACCTACTCAACTTACAAATACAACATAGTTGAGAGGTGCAGAGTAACAGTCCAACCAACTCGTATGAGCTGCCAATAACATCTGTGACAGGTGTAGCATTTTACAAATACAAATGGCTGCACACAGCCTTGCAAGGAGCACACATCCAACTAATGAGAGATGGTTTGATTACAGTAACATTTGTCTGCATGATCACATAAACCTGTAAACACTAAAAATATTGCTACACATATAATTTAGTATATGTAACAAACTTAAAATAAACATAAAGGTTGTCTTAGTTCACAACTATATTGGTCCAGTTTTTTAGTGAAGTTGAAAGGGAGATGCTGCCTGTTCTTGAACAAGCCAAGTCAATACCCTCTCCACCATCTTCATCCATTGATCATGTTCTGTGAATAACAAACACAAAACAAAATGCAAGCACAATCATTGAATTTCATACAGTTTATCTATTCTTCTTCTTGGCTGAAAAATGTTATCATACTTAAACAGGCTTTTTTTTGACCAGATGTCTGACACATGAAGCTTGGCGAAAGTTCAGTCAGTATGACTTTGTGCTCACACTCTTTTGTTCCTTCATTCACTCTTTCTTGCTTCTCTCTCCATCAACTGACAAGGTACATGTCAACATTTCTTTCTATCCAATCACATCGTCTCCTCTTCAATCATAAGCCAATCATTCGGGAGCTGTTGAAGTTTAAAATGTTGTCTCCTCTGCTTGTCAGGTGTCTGTCAGGCTCGCATCACAAATGGCAAAACTCATTCTTCTTACCATCACTTCGTTGCTTGCAGTAAATCCATGTTCAATTCTGATATTGATTAGGTTCCAGGCGGTTGGCGAGGATTGCTGCTCGAAGCAGCTTTCCGACGCAGAAGCGCTCGCCTCTTGCTTCTCGGGATTCCCCTCCAGATGAGTCAGCTGTCAAGTTTCATCTTTAAGAGCTTGGCATTATGCCAGATCCAGAGCTCTCTCTCTCTCTCTCTCTCTCTCTCTCTCTCTCTCCCTCTCAACTCCTCCAGTGGTGGATCTAGCAGCCCACAAGAACCCTGCGGATTGGCAGGTCTTCGTGGATCACCATGCCGGTTGAGAGGCGAACTAGGCAGTGTCAAGAGAGAACGCTGCAGGGCTGGAGTGCTCATGCGGCTATGGAAGCAACCACACAAACCACCGCTTCCAAGCATTTTGCTCTCGAATGCACGATCCCTCGCCAACAAAATGGATGAACTGAGGCTCTAGGTTGTAGTTAACAACATCATTAAGGACAGCTGCATTATTCTGATCATGGAATCTTGGCTAAACTCATCCATACTGGACTTGGCTATCAAGCTAGCCGGCTACATAGCCTGTCGACAGGATAGGACGAAGGATTCCAGAAAGGGTAGAGAAGGGGGTGTGTGTTTGTACATAAACAACAACTGGTGTACTGACACAGTGACTGTGGACAGCCACCGCTCCGCTGAACTGGAATATGGCTCATCTACCTTCCTCGGGAGTTAACGGCGGTGTTTGTGACTGTTGTTTACATCTCACCCCATGCCATCACTAGCACGGCTAACAGACTACTCCACAGCAGCATTAGCAAGCAGCAGAGTAGACACCCCGAAGCAGCACACATCATAGCAGTGGACATCAACCGTGTGGACCTTAAAACGGTGCTTCCCAGGTTTCATCAGCACATCAAGTGTGCCACCAGAGGAGAAGGTGTACGCCAACATCAAGCTGGGCTACAAGGCTAAACAGCTAGCACACCTGGGCCAGTCTGACTACACATCCTTGCTCATGATCCCTGCATGCACCCCCTTTGGAAAACTGCCCCTAGCACCAGAAGGAGGATCACAACCTGGCCTGATGATGCCTTTGAGCAGCTACAGGACTGCTTTAAAAGGACTAACTGGGACATTTTTGAACACTCAGACCTGGAGGTCTTCACGATCAGTGTTCTGTGCTACATCAAAAACTGCACAGACAACATCACAGTGGATAAGACCATCTGGGAGTACCCTAACAGGAAGTCCTGGATGACCCAGAAGGTCTAGTATCTGCTTAAAGACAGAAACACGGCCTTCAGGGCTGGTGACAGAGGCCAAGAGAGACTATAGGAAGAGGATCAAGGACCACCTGGAGAGTAACAACAGCAGACAGGTGTGGTGGGGGGTCCAGCACCTCAGGAGCTACAGGGCTGGAGCTGCTGAGGGAGGAGCCTCACTGGCAGAGGAGCTGAATGGCTTCTTTGCCCACTTTGAGACGGGATCTCCTGAGGCAGCTACACCACACCCTGCGGTCCAGAGCAGCTCCAGCCTCACAATGGAGGAGCAGGACGTGAGGCGCACGCTGCGGGCGGTCAGCCCATGGAAGGCGTCTGGACCCGACAGTGTCCCTGGACAGGTGCTGAGGGACTGCACTGACCAGCTGGCTGGAGTGTTCACTAGAATCTTTGACCAGTCCCTGTCCCAATCCATCATTCCACTGTGCCTGAAGTCCCCCACCATCGTCCCCCTGCCCAAGAGGCAACACATCTACAGCCTCAATGTCTACTGGCCAGTAGCTCTCACTCCAGTGGTGATGAAGTGCTTTGAGAAACTGGTACAGGGTCACATCACCTCACTCATCGGGAGAGTCTCGACCCCCACCAGTTTGCCTACAGGTCAAACAGATCAACAGAGGATGCTGTAGCCACAGCGTTCCACATGTCACTGTCCCACCTGGAGCAGCAGGAGACCTACACGTGGATGCTCTTTGTTGACTACTGTCCAGATTATCGAACTATACGTTGTATAATTCAATCTACTCCCTCTGGAAGGGCCTCAAAACAGGAATGGCGGAGGACACAACTCGTTTCTTCTCTTTTCCTCGTTTATTTATCTCACACGCACATAAACGCAGGCTGGTAAAGACAACTAGGTTGTAAACCTGGAATGTACAAACACACAAAACTCAAAATTAGCTCAAATAAATCCACCTATCTTCATAAAGGCTTATAAACCACACTCACCGACACATCATCCCTGTCCTGAAGGTCAATGTAATGAAAATGAAACTATCGATTAATTAGGGAGGCAAAACCCCGCCCACCCCATGCATACAGCATGTGATACGTAAATGTTACTTACATGAACATGTAAGACATACGAAAGTTATACACCTCCCACTTGGTCTACTGATTCTGGAATCCAAGTAGGCCACCATAACTAGTAAATAGATATAACATGCACTATAACCAGTCGCATAACATTACATCTTTCAACATGAACATACCACTTCTCAATGTGAACAGTCATAAGCACAAACATTTCAATGTTCATTTTCAACACACATTGTCCATGATGTAACATCCAATACCGAAACACACCACGTGGCGGGGATCCATCACCGAAACACACCACGTGGCGGGGATCCATCACCGAAACACACCACGTGGCGGGGATCCATCACCGAAACACACCACGTGGCGGGGAATCTTTACTGTTCCTCCACTGGCAGCAGAACCACCAACCTCCTAACGTCCCTGTGGAGGATGGTGGAGGGGTAGTCTTTTACACTTTGTCCTCTTTTAGCCTGCCCAACGGAAACTGGACAGCTTTGACATGTCTTCACTCTCACATCCCGAACAATCCCCTTCACATCAGGACAGATCTCCACGACTCGGCCCAGTCTGAACCTACCCCTAAGTTCGTTCTGGTCGGCCAGCCACACCAGGTCCCCTACTGCAACATTTCTAATAGGGGTGTGCCACTTCTGACGAATGAAGAGACCCGGACCTGCCAGCTGGCTCCACCGCCTCCAGAACATGTCGACCTCAATCTGGACCGCTCTCAGACGCACAAATGGGTAAGTTGGGTACTCAAATCCCTGGGTGTCTCCGCTGCGACCTGCACGACCAAGAAGAAGGGAGTTGGGAGTGATGACTTCCACGGCCTCGTCTTGCAGCTGGACCCTGGCTCCAATTGGTCTCTCATTTGACAGGTTAGCAGCCAGGTAGAGGAGGGTCTGAAACTCCAGCGCTGTCAGGTCACCTTCTTTGCCAATGCTGCTTAATGCCCTCTTGAGCACACGAACTGCTGCTTCAGCTGCTCCATTTCGGTGGGGAGAGTCCGCTGGATGAAACACCCACGTCCAGTCGGTTCCTGCAGCTACTGCTTTCTTTTGGACCTGATCCTTATCGATATTACTTAAGAACTCGTAAAGCTCCTGTAACACTGGTCTGGCACCCACAAAGTTGGTTCCTTGATCGGACCAGAGCTTTCTTGGGTGACCCCTGAGAGCCGTGAAGCGCTGGTAAGTCTTCAGGAATCCTTCTGTTGACAGATCTTCCACAATGTCTGCATGCACTGCTCTCGAAGCCATACAGCTAAACACCACGCCCCAGACTTTCATCTTTCTTCTTCGTCTTACAGTGTCCCGGACAAAGTAAGGGCCGAAAAGATCCAGAGCAGTGAACTCAAAGGGTAAAGCTGGTTCAGTGCGTTCGAGGGGAAGTTCACTCATAACCTGTTTGCACATCCTTGCTTTGATCTTTCGGCAGTGAATGCAGGAGTCAATGATGCTCCTGGCGATCCTTGGTCCTTGCACCACCCATGCCTTAGATCTTACTCGTAAGAGCGTGCCAGCAACACCTTCGTGATTAACTTCGTGTGCTTCCCGTGTGAGAAGGGTACTGATCCATGCTCTGTAGGGAACCAGGGGAACACCTGTCCCTCCTTGTGTAATGGTTTGGACCCTTCCATGGCATTGTAGGAGCCCTGAAGCTTCATCCTTACTGACAACGAGTCTGTTTAGAGTAGTCGAAGGAAACGTAATTCCCTTCTGGGCAGCCAAGCACAGTTCTTGGAATGCAGTTTCGAGTTCTCCCACTGTCAGTACTACCTCCCACTTTAGTGGCTTGGTGGCTCTCCCTATGCAGGCCAACCACTTCTTCACAGCTCTGCGGACATAACTTACCACCCCACAGAGCTTAGCTAGGGAACTATACTTAGTAGGACCCACTAAGTCTATGAGGGCGGCTCCCCACAGTGTCTCTGCTTTGTTGGTCTTAATGGGAGTCAGTTTTGTTTCATTCCCTGAGGACTCTGGAACCCCCACTTCATCCTTGACCACAGGATTTTCATCAACAGGTCCGTCATTGTTTAACAACTTCTCGGCTTGAGCCCTGGTGAGGACCGCTGAAAAGGCCTTTCTCTGAAGCTTACTCACAGTTTCCCTCGCATTGGCTGCAACTTCTGCGGCGGATTTGATGGGCCAGTCTTCAACTGGATCAGACAGGAACTCAGGACCTTTCTGCCACTCAGAGTCCTCATCCAGCTGTTCAGGGGGGCATCCTCTCGTGATTAGATCTGCGACATTGACTTCCCCTGGAATCCACCACCAGTCAGTTACAGGCCCAGCCTTTTGAATCTCTCCAATTCTGTTCGCAAAGAACGTTTGGAATCCATAGCTCTCCCTTTGGATGGCTCCCAGCACTGTCTGACTGTCGATGAAGTGATACCACTTTTCCACGTCCAAACGTCCATGCTTCAACACATGAGTCTTCAGGCGTGTGGCGAAGACAGCCCCACAGACCTCAGCCTTGACTGCGTCACCCTTTTGATCAAGAGGAGCCAACTTTGCCTTAGACTCCACTAGCCGTGTAACCACACCACCTGATGTATCCCACCGTAAGTACAGCACAGCGCCATAGGACTCACAGCTCCCATCAGAAAACGTGATCCCCCAGGGTTTACCCCTCCAACCGGTAGGTGTGAGGCTTCTGTGGAACTTGATGCTACTCAGGCGAGTGTACTCCTTAAACAGCTCAATCGCCCTTCCCCGGAGCTCGTTAGAAAGGGGTTCATCCCAGGTGTCTTTAGTAAGCTTGCCAGCTTCCTGGAAGGCTCTTCTCACAAGAATAACTCCTTTCTGTTTCGCGGGTGTTACAAGGCCGATTGGGTCATACAGCCCAGCAATCTGGCTCAGTAAAACACGGCGGGTTAACAGGTTTGGTGTTTTGACTTCTATTTCCTCTTCAGTGAGGTCAACCTCAGTCCTCATTTTCTTCTTCCTTCTAGAGAAGTTGATGGAAACCATCACGAAGAGTTTATCCTCTTGCACGAGGTAGCCAACCTCCAGGGCTTTGTTGTCATCCACCCCGAGCTGGTTGGGCAACATCAGAGTCACTGGCATAGACTCGGTTCCGTCCCGCCTCCCACTTTGACCAGACCGGACCCAGGGCTTGAGGTAGAAGCCTCCTGCTTTGAGTATTTCCTCCACTCCCTCTAGGATCTTGTCGAGGTACTGTGGGTCGTTGTGAGACGTTAGGAGGTCGTCAACATAGGAATCTTCCTCAATGACTCTTCTCTCCTCCTTTAGGTCAGAGAACTGGGGCAACTTCGCAGTCTCTCGCATGGCTACTTGCGCAATACATCCGGCTGGTTTGTCCCCCATGTTCACTCTTACAACAGCATAGTCCTCAATCTCTTCTTCCGCTGAGTCTCTCCACAGGAATCGATGAACATGGACCTCTTGCTCCTCCAGCCACACTGAATTATACATCTTAGTGATGTCTCCAATGGCTGCATGTTCCCCTTCCCGGAACCTCAGGAGCACCGCCCGGATGGGATTGAGAACGTCTGGGCCTTTGAGCAAAATGCTATTCATACTCACCCCTCTGAACTCCTGACTACTGTTCCAGACAAGGCGCACTGGCGTAGTCACTGAGTGGGGGTTTGGTGCAGTCAGGTGGCTCACCCACCAAACGGCACCCTTCCAGCTGTCCAGCACATCCTTCGTGAGTTTAACAGCGGCTCCTCTCTTCACCATGTCATGCACTTGCCTCATGTAGGCTTCTTTCCACATGGGGTCCTTCATGAGCTGCTTCTCGGTTTTTAGGAATGTTGCTTCCACTGCCTTCCGGTTATTAGGAAGAGTAGCTGGGTCTTCCTTCCAAGGGTATTTTGCATCCCAGTGAGGCTGGTCGCTGTGGGCATCACACTCTTTGAAGGTCAGGCCTGCCTTTATTATCCCCAGCTCCTTCTCGTCGGCAAGAGACATCTCCTTTCCTCCTGGTGGGCACTTTCCACAGCGACACCCTCCACAGGCGGGATCACAGGCAGCTCCGATGCTGTCCCATTTTAACCACTCAAGGACCTCCTTGGTGCATGCTGCTGTTTTCCTGAAGTCCACACTGCTTTCTTGTCCCAATTGACCGCCCAGCTTCCCCACAAAGTGTTCTTCTACTTTCACAGCCGCTGCCCTCATGGATTGGGCAAAGTGAGTCTTTGAGCGCCATGTGGTCACCTCCACTTCCTCGAAGAGGTCGGGATGCACGCCACTTACGGTCTTGCCCAGTGGACCGTCCCACAGTACCAGGTTGCCGACCCTCTGCAGTCTTTGTGGAGCTAATCGGCCTTCTCGAGTGCTGATCAGTAGGTCAATCCTCCCTGGGCGAACCAGTTCCCCCGGCTTAACTTCTGGGAAAAATTGCTCCAGTCTTTTTGATGACACCACTTGATCCACTTTGGCAATGTCATCCATTCCATAGCAGATCATCTCGTGGAGCTTCAGGGTTCCTCGTGAGGTCCACACCTTTATTGTCACGAGATACCTTTTTGTATCCACTTTCACCTTCATCGTGCCAACACCATACACGATAAGTGTGACCGGTTCACCAGTCAGTCCGAGTCTTTCTGCGGCCTGGTGTGTGATGTAATTAGTATCAGAAGCAAGATCAACCAAAGCTCCGAGGCTGTCTCCTCTCTTTGTCGTAACAGGTACAAGCATCATAAGTACTGGATACTCTTTTAGACCATTATGTTCTATTAGATCTTCTTTAGAACATAGCCGTGATGCTGCCTTGTTGGTACAGGCTTTGCGGACAGCTTCAAGCTGGTGGGGGGTTAGCCCTAATTCAGCAAACACAGCCTCTTGTTCCTCAGTTGGACCACAAGGTCTCTTCCTTTCCTCTTCATTATTCCCCTTTCTTGTGGGATCTTTCTTTACTGGTGCCCTGGGACAAAGGAAGTAGTGGTGGTCTGCTAGAGTGTCACCCTTTTTACACTCTTCCTTGCGGCAAAGGAACTTTGGAGTGCAGGTGCCATCGACCCCGTGAATATCCAGACACTTTGTACATGCTTTTATTTTCTTCACCTGAGCTTTCTTCTCTGATAGGCTAGCCTTCCTGAATGCTTTGCAGCGGAAGAGTCTCCCTCCATGTTCTTCATCCCCACACACAGCACATGGTATCCGCTGAGAGTCTCCCTTAACCTCGCTTGTTGTAGACTTAGTGAAGGACTTCTTTTCCTTCCTCCTGTCACCTGGCTTCTCTCGGTAGCTTGGTTTTTCAGGAGTGTTAGCAGGCCAAGGTTTGCTAGGTAGCAACTGTTCCAACCTCACAAGTAACGACTTTTGGTCTTCCAGAAACAGCAGGAGTCTGTCGAAACGGTTTCCTGGTTGGACATTGTTAGCAGGGTTTCTCGCATACAAAAGCCACTCCCTTTTCATGACATCAGGAAGTTTGCTCTCTAAAGACCTAATTACCAGCTGGTTCTGTATGGCATCTACACATCCCAGGTCTGTGAGGTCCAGCGCTGCCCTTTCCACAGCTAGGATCAACTCTAAAGTCTCCCTTGGCTGGTGGTTCTTTACAGCAGGTCGGGACTGTAGCTCAAGTACGATCTCTTCTGCTGTTTGTGCTTTATCACCGTAACGATCTTCGAGTTCTTTGAAGATATCGTTCACATTTCTGCAACGCAGCAGTCTGAGTTCGTTCTTCACAGTCTCGTCTACACTGTCCAGCAAATGAAGTTTCTTGCATTCTAGTGACCCTGTGGGTTCTGCTTGCACCTGGATACTCTCCCATTCAGCCTTCCAGCGCCAATAGTCCCTTCTGTCCCCAGAGAATTTGGGTAAACTTATGGGTGTGAGCCTAATCTTGGGTCGTGCCCACTGATAGCTGTCACCCCCTCCTGCATGTGTACCGGGGCCACTGTGTGGTGTGCTACCCCCTTGTCCCATGTAAAGACTGATGGGTGCAGGAGCGCTCAGCAATTGTGGTGTGCTGGTGAGAGCTGGAGGCGGAGCGAAACTAACATTAAGCCCACCTTCAGATTGCAGTGACTGTGAGGTAGGCTGCAACGCCTGTTGAGGTGTACTTAGCATAGCAGGTGCTACATACCCGCTTGGAGGTTGACTACCGATGGTAGCTGCTGGCGGAGAGCTGGTTATGATGCCTGCTCCATTAGTAGACACGAATGGAGGAGGACTTGTGATGTTTCCAGTCTCCTGCTTGTAAACACATGGAGTAGCAACAGCAGACACAGTGCTAACAGGGGGTGTAGCAAAGGCAAGGGTTAATGGTTGGGTAAAAGCAATGTTATCAGGAGCTATAAGGTCATCATCAACTGTCTTGACATGCCTACCAATCACATTTTCACCCTCCACATTTTCATCTCCCTCCTTTCCACCTCCATCGCTGTCACCACCATCACTGTGGTTTGTACTGCTCCTCTTCACTCGGTCAGTATCCCGCCGACTCGTCCAGTCATCCATCAGTTGCTCCTTATCTTCTTTCAACGCTAGAAAGAGCGTCCATTTGCCTTTTCCATGTGGGCGATAGTCTCTCCAGTTATACACAATGTCACTGAGATCATTGAGTTTCCGATCCAGTTTGCCACTTTCAACTCCCTGCTGCGACCATGACATGACTGTATCCTTCCCAAATGCTTCAGCTTTCTCAAAAGCCGACTTGAACTGCATGACGAGGTTATCTATGTCTGGCTCTGCATACTTGGACCACAGCATTTCCATAACCATGCTTTCAGTCTCAAGAAACTTCTTCTCATTGGCATCTCTCTTTGTTACAGCATCCTGTGACTCACTGACGTCACCTGGTTGGTCAATCTGCCCCAGTGAATCAATGTATTCAATACTGGCATCGAGGAGTTTATCATAATCATCTCTTAATCTTTTTAACTCTTCTGTCAGATCCAATTCACGTAAACGGCTTGCACTGACACTAAGACGGTTTATCCGTGTTGTGAAGTTCCGTTGTGTGTTTGAACGCCTTCGCTTCACACTCTCCAAATCTGGCTTGTCGTCTGCCATTTTAGCTCCTCCAAATGAGCTGACTCACTACAATCTCTTTGGCAACAAAAAGAATCGTTTAGAAGATTCGAATTGTCACAAAGAATCAGATCGTTCTCCAATTCAACAGCTCGTTCAGAGATTCGTTCGAAACGAACGACTCGTTCGCGAACGGCCCGTCACAGACTTCTTCTGCCCGTAAGTGTGGAGGGCAGCTTCGATGCACACACAGTCACAGTTCTGACAGTAGTACTCCAGAGACACGTTAGCCTCTTCTAACAGCAACTTAGCAGCACTTCAGTCCAGAAACGGGAGCTTTATCAGCCTCTTAGCCCATCTACACGACTTTACCTGCAGGTTTGGAAACTGTCCAGCCCCTGAACGGCCCCGTCAGCTCGTGGCTCCGGCTCCTCCGTTGCAGTAGCTGCGCAGACGGCTTGTTATACTCCAACTCCGGGTCTCCGGTCCCGATGCTGGTCCGCTATCACGTCCGTTCTCCGCCCGGGGTCCGTGTAATCCTTTGCACGGCTCCGAAGGCGGTTTACAACTGTCCAGATTATCGAACTATACGTTGTATAATTCAATCTACTCCCTCTGGAAGGGCCTCAAAACAGGAATGGCGGAGGACACAACTCGTTTCTTCTCTTTTCCTCGTTTATTTATCTCACACGCACATAAACGCAGGCTGGTAAAGACAACTAGGTTGTAAACCTGGAATGTACAAACACACAAAACTCAAAATTAGCTCAAATAAATCCACCTATCTTCATAAAGGCTTATAAACCACACTCACCGACACATCATCCCTGTCCTGAAGGTCAATGTAATGAAAATGAAACTATCGATTAATTAGGGAGGCAAAACCCCGCCCACCCCATGCATACAGCATGTGATACGTGAATGTTACTTACATGAACATGTAAGACATACGAAAGTTATACAACTACAGCTCCACATTTAACACCATCCTTCCTCTCAAACTGGTGGGTAAACTGGGAGACCTTGGACTTGCACCCTCTATCTGTATGTGGATCTACAGCTTCCTGTCGAACCCCAGGCAGAGGGTGAGGGTAGGAGACCACACATCCGGGTTCATCAGCCTCAGCATCAGCTCCCCCCTGAGCTGCATGCTGAGCCCTCTGCTCTACACCCTCTACACATCTGACTGTACCTCTGCACACCCCACTAACACCATCACCAAGTTTGCTGACGACACCACAGTAGTGGGGCTCATCTCTGGGGGGGATGAGTCTGCATACAGGGCTGAGGTGGAGCAGCTGACTGGGTGGTGCAGAGATAACAACCTGCTCCTCAACACTAAGACCAAGGAGCTGATCATGGACTTTCAGAGGACTAAAACAGACATTCCACCCCTACACATCAACGGGGAATGTGTGGAGAGGGTAGAGGACTTCAGCTTTCTGGGAGTCCACTTAGAGAAGGACCTGACCTGGACTGTGAACTCCTCTGAGCTACTGAAGAAGGCCCAGCAGAGACTGCACTTCTTGAGGGTGCTCAGGAAGAACAACATCCCCCAGAGACTGCTTGTGTCTTTCTACAGGTGCACCATCAAGAGCATCCTGGTGTACTGTCTGTGCGTATGGTACACCAGCCACACAGTGGCTCAGAGGACATCACTACAAAGGGTTATCAACATGGCCACAAACATCACCGACTGCCCTCTCCTCTCACTGGAAGAACTGCACCATTACTGCCGAAAGGCGGGAAAAATAACCCAGGACCCCTCTCACCCCGGACACCACGGGCTCTTATTTCGTGGCGCAGCGCAGGGGGCGCAAGCCTGGCGCAGCCTGCGCAGTGCTAATTTCGTGCAGCGCACCTCCGTGCGCTGCCAATTTGACAATTTGGTAGACCGTCTGCGCAGAGATGGGTGTGACGGCGCGCCTGGGGGAGTTGACGGCGCACCAGGGGGAGGTGTCAGCAGATTCATGTTGGCCCAGTGACAATTTCGTGCCAAAAAAGTGCGCTGAAAGCTCGCCAGCTCCAACCTGGTCTATCCTCGGCCCAAGGCGGAGCGCACCCCACGCAGCTGTAATTTGGTGACAGGTGCACATGTGCGCACGTCATCCAAGCCTCAGAGGCAGATTTCCAGAGTGTCAGGCACATTTTAATGCAGTAAACAATCACAGTAATCACTATTTAATGTAACTGTCTGAACCAGCATATACATTTATATCTATATTAACTGTCCCGTCACATCTGATGTCAGGTTAAAGCCGTTTGTCATAATGGAAAGTTAACCTGACGGCAGCTGGAAGTTTGATGCACATCTTACGATTAAACAATAAACAGCCTTAACATCTGATACTGAGTATATATCTGGTTCTCTCATTTCATTTAATTCAAAGAAAAGAGGGAGAGAAAAGACGAAGAAAAAAGAGACGAAATAAATTTATGTCACTCGGGATTTACCCGTGATTTTCCATATTTCTCTGTTTTAGTCTTTATTTTTAACCTGATCTAAAAAGATGGTGTACATTATTGTGAGGAAGATGAGGTGGAGACACTGGGAGAGTAAACAGTATATCACCAAAGGCTCTGCTTGGCGATGACAAACCAGGAGTGCAGGTGGATCAAAAGTATTCTGAATGGATAAGCCAGCTGTGTAACTGCCTCTTATTTTTTTACTTCGAATAATGACAAAGGAACAGATTACATCTGTCCCAGGAGCTGGCCCACAAGGTGACGCGCTTTGTGTCCTCCGATGTGCCCCGCTGTCCATTGTCCTGCTGCAGGCACAGCGGCTCTGACCGTCTCCGCTACCAACACTCTGGTGCTGGGGATCACTCAGACCAATCAGATGCTGCGCCTCGGTTGCAGGGCATTTAAAGGCGAGGAGAGGCACTCATTTGGTTGGTGAGAACAGCACTCGGCTGTGTTAAACCCACTCACGGCTTTTCTCCTCCCTCTCTACCATTTGCGCGGAGGGAGGCGTGGACGCGCAGCTCTGCGCTCATTTGCGCTGATGTGCGCCTGTACTGCGCCTCTCTTGGCACTGCAGGAAACTTGCAAAGTGCGCCGGTCACGCCCTGTGCGCACGGCGAAGGCCGGCGCAGGGCAGGTGCGCCTGCACCTGCGCCTGGTCTACGAAATTAGAGCCCCACATGTTTAACCTGTTACTGTTAGGCAGGTGGTAGAGGTCAATCACTACAAGGACAAACTGGTTCAGTTACATTTTCTACCCAACAGCAGTAAGAGTCCTGAACAAAGGCTAAAATCACTACCTCATTTGTTGTCATATAATTACAATATAACAATTACCTCTATGTCATCAATGCACCTGAACATGGCAGCTATTTTGCACTTTGCACTGTTTTGCACTGACTGAAGGGCTTTTGTAATTTCGTTGTACTTTGTTGCAATGACTAATAAAGTTCTATTCAATTCTATTCTAAGTAATTTCATGGAAGAGCAGGATCTTCTACAACACAAATCCAACAGAGGACCTGTGCAGCTCAAGGGTGACAGTTGTTTTTGAGGATGGAAGGTCCTTGGAGCAGTAAAGTGTCTTCAGGCAGCTGAGAGAATTCACTAGATAAAGATAAGGGTGAGTTACATTCTCCAAAACGCTGCTGTCTTTACGCTGGCAGTGTGATAAAGAGGGGTCTACTGGTGAGGGCAGCGGGAGTCCAATTAATGATGCGCTGTTTGCAACTCTCCAAAGAGTACTTCTATCTGCTCCAAACAGCATACACTACCATACAGTATGTCAGACTGTAAAATACTGAAGAATGAGGAAATGTAGGGGACCAACCATATGCTGTGATGCCTAATTACAACAGAAAGGCCGAAGCCACTCTAGGACCAGGGAATACTCAGGTACTCAGCCAGGTGTGTTAGCCCTTGATAATTACAGCACCAAACAAATCATGGTTTAAGGTATTTTAAAATTAACTGATTACAACCTGAGAGAAGACTGTATGACCAAGGAGGTGTGTGCTCTCTTGTTCTCTCATCTACTTTATCTCTTTATTGCTGTCTTAGACAGACCAAATAAGGGACTATTGCCTTTATCTGGCCAGCAAGTGATAAAAGCTCTTTCAGAATCTACCCCAGAGTGAATTGGTTGCACTCCATCATTGATTGTAATGTGATAACATGTCGATTTAATGAGATAAGTGATGTGTGGGTCAAACGTTCATCGAGGTCTTAAAGCACACATGGATTTTTTGCAAGCTTGGTGTTTTGTGCCAAGGTTAAAGCACACCATGTCCCCAAGACTTCCAGTTACCAATTATGGCCTCAACCCTAACTGCGTCATTAAACTCTGTGACACACACACACACACACACACACACACACACACACACACACACACACACACACAGTACTCATTGTTTTGGGGAGAAGGTGCTGTGGTCAGATGAGACCAAAATCGAGCTCTTTGGCCTCAACTCAACTCGACGTGTTTGGAGGAAGAGAAATGCTGAATATGACCCCAAGAACACCATCCCCGATGTCAAGCATGGCGGTGGAAGCATTATGTTTTGGGGGTGTTTCTCTTCTAAGGGGATGGGTCGACTTCACCGCATCGCCGGGAAGATGAACGGGGCCGTGCATCGCAAAATCTTGATTGACAACCTGCTTGCCTCCACCAGGACACTGAAAATGGGTCGTGGATGGGTCTTCCAGCACGACAACGCCCCAAAACATACAGCCAAAGAAACAAAGGAATGGCTCCATAAGAAGCACATCAAGGTCATGGAATGGCCTAGCCAGTCTCCTGACCTTAATCCCATAGAAAATATATGGAGAGAGCTGAGGCTACGAGTTTCCAAACGCCAGCCTCAAAACCTCCAGGATTTGGAGATGATCTGCAGAGAGGAGTGGGCTAAAATGACTTAAGATGTGTGTGCCAATCTAGTAAGCAACTACAAGAAACGTCTGACTGCTGTGCTTGCCAACAAGGGTTTTGCCACCAAGTATTAAGCCATGTTTTGTTAGGGGGTCGAATACTTATATTCCTCAATGAAATGCAAATTAATTTTTATTTTTCATTTAATGTAATTTTCCCGATTTTTTCCTTGATATCCTTTCTAACACTGTTAAAATAAAGCTGCCATAAAAATCAGAGACTCTTCATTTATTTCTTAGTATGAAAACTTTCAAAATCAGCAGGGGGTCAAATACTTATTTCCTCCACTGTAGGTTAGGTGGGCTAGTAAATGTGTTCACATAGTCACGATCAGAGGCTGTGGGTGTGCACTGCTTCACAACGCCCACGGACACTGGACATCAAGATGCCGAGTGTTTCTGCTGCCACGACTGTTGTTGTTGTTGCTGTTACAGGACACTCCAGAATTCAGAAGAGCAGGGACCGTGGATGTTTCCTCTGTGTTCCTTTCAGTCGCCATCTGTAGCAGCTCTTCTTCCGTGTACTCCGGTTCATACAGGTATCCTTTTGGTTCCAAAGTGAATGAAACTTCATTGTCGCTGTCATAGTCACTCATTTTGAATTTCCTACGCTGCCTCACAATCCTTAGAGTACAAACAAAAGAATTATGATACTTGATCAAACTTACACGAGGCTACAACTGGCGCCCGAAGCATAGCTTGTTTACATTCCCTACAGCTGAAAGGAGGAGGGGGGACGGAGTGCACTAGCGCTGCGCGGAAGGATACATGACCAGTTAGTTAGGTCCGGATAAATGTTTATATTTCCGACGACTTAATGCACTTAAAAAAATATTTTATGTATCATACTCTTAAACTGTGGTATTACTTTTTGATTTCAGTTCTTGTAGGCAGAGAAAATAGCCTTTGAATTTGGTACTGTCTGTCCCTGTTAGCGCCTATTTCCTCGTCACCATCGATTACAGTCTGTGTCTTACTGAGGGAGAGGAGACAACTTTCTACTGTATCTGATGTCCTTAGTGGTCACATAGAGCTCATACAACCCCACTTCAAAAAAACGGAACTATCCCTTTAAGCTCAATTGTCGCATGATGTTATGACATGAAACAGACCAACTTACCTGAGGCAAAGATGTTTTTGTACTTAATTTTTATAAAAAATATTTTTTTTAAAATAAATTTTATAATAAATTATTTGCCCCATGCTCTTTTTACTCCAGAGGGATTACATCTGGGGACTGAGATGATGATTGTAATACACACAATTCATCTGCACAATATATTGTTTAATTAGATTGATGAGTGAGATCAGTGTAAGATTGAGCCATTGATCAGTAACTTATACATTTACACACTCTACTATGTGTTGCCTCGCATTTTGCCCGTGATTGGCGGCCGCCACGGTGTTCCCTTTTCCATTACTTGGGCTTTTTCTTCTTCATATATGATCATAAACAGACTTTGTTACTCACAGGAGAAATGGGGCGCTCTGTCACTCTGCTTCTCTGTGTTTGTTGCGCTCACAATTACGATTGGTCAGATGTCTCTAGGCCCTCCTTTCATATGTGCGCGTTATCGGATCTTGATGAGAAAAACCAGGGTTAAGTAACCGTGTTGATAACTGGCGTTGTGCTATCGATTATCCTAATTGCCACTGTTGGGATCAGTCATCCATGAATAGATGGGAGTTACCCATAGTAAGTTAATCGCACTTTGTGCTATAGGCCCCAGCTTTATGGGAGCGCCATTTTGGGTGTAAAGCAGCAACACAATGAGAAAGAACACAACCAATCCATGAGCCAGGTTTTGCCCCAGCAGCAGTAGATTTCACCATTACAGGGGTTAACGGTAAAATGAAGGATTACAGACCAAATCTCACAACCTTTTGATCTTTACCTGAATATTTTGTGATTTTTTAAATGCATGCTAGAGACCGAGGACTCTCTGAAAATTCTGGACTCAGTGTATCATGCTCCCACATGAATCTTGTCACTGATGTAGGACTCTGTACACATTACTGTCTTTGAAAAAGAAGGTTTGTCTTCCTTACATAACTTTGGACTGGAACACCAGAATAACCCCCAATAACACCAAACCACATGAACTGCCATTTCGTTCAAGGTCTTTACTGACCCCTAGGTTTGATTGCGTCTTTTTTTCTAAGTAGGAATATTTTTAGTCACATAAAGCTAAAATACTGCATACATTTATTGTCCAGAAGTTCGATCATTTTTCAAGCAAACCAATGACCCAGCTTTCACTCTGCTCCGGCAAGAAATTTCATTTCATTATCTGACGGTGAACAAGCTTGAAATGATAAACAAATTCACATTAAAACTAAATTTCATTGTAATTTTGTTCACATACTTCTGTTGGAAACGTTAGTGTCTCAGCACGACATAAAATGATGTGAATTGGACTTGAAGGGGTGGACCAGGGCTTTACCAATGATCAGATGGGCACGACACAAACATTTCAATTCCTTTTTTCTCTTGAGCAGAAGTGACAGTCCTAATTAATTAAATCAGATGAGACAACAGATTTAAACACTGTTTTCCTCACATTCTGTTAACATCCTGGGACTGTCAGGCTGGAAATCTGGCTGGAGGGTAGCATAATCATATTGCCTGCCTCAATGTTCTGGGCCCTGCTGTGTAATTACATTTTATCAGGATCTGAGAGTCAAGGACCTGATTACAATCACAGCAGTAGAGTAGCCCCCCTCTTCGGGGTGAAGGAACACCCAGTCTGAATAAAGAGAAGGGAACACAGTCTTCCTTTTTCACACAGTGTCACAGTTTATTTACAGACATGTCCTGCTCTCCATTTACACAGACTTGTATTACAAATAGCATAGCACTGTAAAATTGATAAAACATCTTAATTTCCAGAAGTGGACCGGTCTTGGTTTAGTTCTAAAAATATGCTCAGTTAGTTTGAAACCAGGTGATAACATTAGGAGACAGTAACATAATTTACTACTTGATTTCACACTTATTCAACAGTTATCATATTTCCCTTTACTGGTAAAATATTTAAAACCTCTTTCAAAAGACCAACTCTGGCCTTTCTGTGAGCGCTCAACACATCTTCTTGAAAGGGCACTGACAGCTCTTCCTGAAAAAATAGTTCAAGCATGCCTAAATACAATCAGCTCTTGAAATGTAATTGTTACAACTTGTAACAAACATATTTGCACAACCATTTAGATATACAGTTAGGAGTAAAATACATTCAGGAGGGTCAGATAACCCAATTTACTTCTTTAGATTATGGAATCAGAGGCAATGCATCCTTGATCTCTGGTCAGTGATAAAACAATGTACTGTATATCTGCAACAGAACTCATAGAAAATGTAATGTTGAGTGAATTTTTAAAACACAACTTGAATAAAAATACATGTGGGCAGAAAACAAATCTACAAAGATAAGACTTTGTACTTTGAATGGTAGATATGAACTGGAAGTGAAACTCTAAAAAATTATGATAAATAAAGTATCATAGAAAACAGAGATAACTTGCTCATATTCTGTGCTCCCTTTTTGCCATGGTTTAAACTCAGTATTTAAATAATTTCATTTGACAGGATATCTACTGGGAAAAAATGTGGGGGGGTTTCTTACCTTTCTCTTAATGTTTTTTTTTCTTTTTGTCACGAAGACACTTTTTTTTCTTTTATGAAAATGTTTATGAGGTGTGAAATTTGTCATGCTGGTGAATTTATTTAGTGAAAAGCATTTTTTCTGTTATTAATTGACCACATGTACCTGCTATGATTCTATGGGCACTATAGGACTCTCAGGTGGTCTCTTGTTGGTAGGAAATCTGTACAGTATTCAAGGGAGATTTCTGCATAATTTCATGGTTCAATGAAAGCCTGCTTTTTGTTTCCACATAATACAACATAAGGTATCATCAACAACCACAATCTACCAGTAACAACTTGCTTTTCATTGAAACAATAGAAAAATTCATTTGGAAAAAAAAATCAACAATGAAAAGCACTAATGTAGTGCATAACATCTTGTTTTGTCTCTGTGATTCAAAAACAGCCATCGTCAACGAAAAACACAAACATTTCTCTAAGGACCACGTGGTCCCCTGATCCTTACAGCATGAACATATACACACATGTGAACACACAGACATAAACTAAGACAGACAAACCCATGCACACGCAAATGCACGCGCGCGCACACGCACACACACACACACACACACACACACACACACACACACACACACACACACACACACACACACACACACACACACACACACACACACACACACACACACACACACACACATTCTCATTAGTGGTCTTGTTTTGCAAACTGTCTAATTATAGGTCCATGCCTGAACACCTTCATATTTAACACCATTCTCAGCTCTGACTCCCCTTTCTCCAGGTTAAATAGTAGAACATAGCCGAGTGCAGGCTTGTTGCCATTTAGCAGCAAAAGTGACCTCATTATGAAAGAATCAGAGTTCATTGGTGGGACTCCCACTCCACCACCTTAGCCTGCTGCTGAGCACTCCATAAAACCAGTGAAAGTTGAGGGACTTGTTTGCCTACTGGATGCAGTCAGAAGTTGATCCATGGTTGAGCTTGGTGTTGTGCAGCAGTCTGGTTACATGTCAGTATCCCCATCATAGACCATGGTCAAGGGTTTCTGAAGAGGAGGAGCTGTCTTTGTAGTTTTGGAAGGATAACTAAAAAAGACAAATAAAAAATATTATGTCTGACAGTGACACAGAAGCTTGTTGTAGCAAAATTTGATTTGTGTCCTTACAAAGGTTTTCATTATTTGATAGCAGACTGCAGCCAAAATAATGTCAGACATATAAATCATATTTGAAAAGGTTCCTTTCAAAGCCAGCTTGTGTTTTGAAATTCACTTTGCTTTTCAGTATTCAGTGTGTGCACAGTGTCTTTGACTTAAAAAATTATGCTCTTTAAAAGGCAGAGGAATAAACCAGTATACATACCAGACCAGGAATGATAATGCAATAATGAGGAGTATTAAGATGAATCCAACAATAGTCACGGCGTAAACCCAAAGCTTTACTCGTCCATCTGTGGAAGAAAAAAGTCATTTGAAACATCTTACATGCACACCCTTTTGATCTGGATGTATTCAGAATTTGAGGCCATGTCCACACGCAGCCACAAATTCATTTGTTCTAAAAAATACTTTTGTCCACACGCAGCGGGAAAATCCGCCGCTGAGTGCGGCTCCAAGCACCCCAAACCCATAATGGGCAGTGTTTTCCTGACGTAAAACCAATGCCAGCCAATCAGAATGAGCCCCCATCATTCAGCAGTGATGTTTGAGAACCGAAAACTGTTTACTGGCATCCACACGATACCATGAAACCAAATTTTTCCAAAAATTTCACTTTGGCCGGAGTTTTCAAAAAACATTGTTTTTAGTGACATAAAGCTGCGGTTTGGTATGAACAACAGGTGCAAATGTACAAAAATATATGCAGTTTTCCAAAAACCTGGCTTTGTGTGGACATGGCCTTAATCCCATTGAATTTTTACATCAATTATTAGCACTTTTTGCTCCTTTCAGCATATTGATAAACAGATTCCTATATTGGTGTGTTGTATTTTCATGAAACTGAAAAAACTGTCAGCAGAGTTTTTTTTAATCATTAAGGGGTTCCATAGCAAAAAAAAAAAAAAAAAAGGAAGAAGATGAAGCAGAGGGGATTGTACCTCTTTCCCATTGAAGCTACAGCTACAAAGGCAGTTTCCAAAGAAAGCTGGTTGAGCCATTCAAATTATGTTATTTCAGTACCTGGGCCAACTGGTCGCAAGGTCCACTCCCTGAAGTTGTCTTGGGCCTGAGAGGGTCCAGGTTTTGGTCTTCCAGAGTTGGTTTTTACGTCAGCTTTCTTGTTGTCTACTCCTGGGTTTCTGGTGCAGTAGTCCAAAAAGCCGTGTATGGTCATCACTTCGATGTAACCCTTCTCACACCCACACACTCCACTCTGTGTAAGAGAAGGGGGGCAGAGCCAGTGATATTTAGTCGTTATTTGTGGCTAAAACAAAACTGATCATTACTGCCCCATCAAAACAGATAAACTGAACTGTTTTCTGTTAAGACAACTGGGCTGATCCTAAATTTCTAATACACACATATATATATTCATTATTGCTAGGTGCCGCGCAAGTAACTACCTGTTGCAACAGCTCTCTTTTTTTGTCCGTTTCTTGGAATTTTTGTATCTCTTTTTAGTCATCTTTGTATTTTGAGTGGGTCATCCCTTATGAAAGAAAAATATATGTACCAATATATTTTTTGAAATGTAATATATTATTGATATATTATGATATACATGGAATAATATATTGAGGGCACATATACAATATATGATGTATTCATTAAATATGTTGCAATATATTGCAAAATATACAAATGACCGCCGCTTTCCATATATTGCAATAAACTGGAAAATATAAATACTAAATCTCATATATGGGAATATATTACCTAACATATGACATGATATTTTCCAGTATGCTGCATATTTTTCTTTCGTAAGGGATTACTTTGTATGGCTCATTTGTTGGTCATGGACACAAAACTGGTTGTGTCTTCGGTGATATTTTTACTACTTTTTCTCCTGTGTTTGTCTGGAGATCTTGGCTGCATTGTTTACATATGAGATCTGCTGTTAGCAGCCTGTAGCATGTCAATGTTAACTGGTGGAAGGCCTGATGTTTCCCTCTGAGGAGAAGCAGGTGAGGATGAAGTGCTGGTACTGAGGTTAGAGCTAAATAGTGAGGACGTGGACCTGTCCTTCCATCAATCATTATTGGGAAAGTAAGCTCTATCTCCAATAACATGAACAAGCTATCTGTGCTAACCCAGCAACGGAGGGAATACCAGAAGGCAGAGTAGCATCATGCTTTTCACAGACATGGCTAACATCAGACACCAACGCCACATTGGAAGAACTTCACCTGCTGTGAGCAGACAGGATCCAGGAGAGAGGCAGTAAACAGACTGCTGAAGAAGCTCAGTCTTGGTGGCGGCTGTTCTCTATTTTCTTATAGACCTTTTTGCACTATACACTTTCTTACTTTTGTTTTCTGTATTGCTTCTGTAACTCCTGAATTTCCCCTTTGGGATAAATAAAGTGTATTCTATTCTATTGCATTTTATTTTATTAGATATAACAACCTGCCCTTGGCTTTGAATGTAATCTTGCTGATTACAGTCAGGCTAGGTCAGTATGATGATGTGTCTTTTTCCCACACCAACTGTAGAGTGAGTAACAGCAAAATGTGTGTGCTTTCCATACCCAAGAGAATTTTTTTTTTGAATTCTTTTTATAAACCCCTGTGATAAATGATTTGCTAACAGGAGTGCCATGCCACAAAACAACTAGTGGCACAGGTTCAGCTGTGCAGCAGGTCAACCAGCGTTAAGAATTCATTTAGCTGGAGTTCATGTAGAAATATGTTTAATTCAATTTAACTCAACTCGATATTGCTGACTTTCCTGTGACTTAGATTGGTTGTAAGAGGCAACATACAGCATGAAAAAATGAAGCCTAAGTGAAAGTGTTAAAAGTGGCAGCTTGTTGACAGTCCTCTTGAGACTGGCTGTAGAAAAACTTTTGGCTTTTACAAAATTAAAAACATTTTTACAGCCTGTTCAAATAAAATGGCTTGGGTCTGAAATGTTAATGTCACCATCTGGACACACTGTATGGGGGTGAATTTTTTCAAAATCAGCAGTTTAGAAGATACTAAGATCACAAATTTGTCCAGTGAGAGGCACAGCTCGTGGCTGACAGGTCTGGCACCCTATAGCCGTTACTTACTTACTTACATTCCAGTAAGCCCCGCCCCCCACTACTGAACGGCTTCATTACTTGTATCGGGAACAGGCTGGTGACCCTGGAGTAATACATTCTACAGTCTACAATTGGTGGGCATTGAGGATGACAAAACGTTTTGCTATGCTGATTAAAGGATCAAAACATTTCCTGTGAAAACAATCACGAACCAGTTATATTAGAGGTTTGCTTGTTTATTTTTTTCACTATTCTTTTGCATTTCCATGTTTTATGGAGGAAACTCTAGAGGGCAGCACAACTTCAAGCTTTGTCGTCTACATAGACAACCCATCCAGAAATCGAGAGAGATCACGGCTACTGATATGAAGCACAAAGATCTTACCGGTGTGCAATATGAGAAGGGTTTGGTGCATGGGGGATGGCAGTGTCTGACTGTCGTTGGCTTTACCAGTCGGGAACAACCTCCTGATAAAAAAAAGAAACAAAATGAAACAGTAGTTTATCTCTGTTCTGGTACTCGCTGAAATTAATTTAATATTCTGTCACACTTGATTCATGGGCTCAGTTGTTTATCTGGATCACTGATCTATTCCTGAACTGTTTTTTAAACAAGGGAAATTGCATTTCACAATATCACGAAGTAATGCCTTTTCTCCTCTCCCCCTCTGATGATGGAGGTTATTTATATTTGCTAGTAACACTCTTCAGTGAAATCATTACACCAACCCACGGTTTATGGCAAATATAAAAGTTCCCTCTTGAGCTTTTATTCCACCAGCAGTATAACCTTTGATTTAATTCTCTGTGCCCTTCTTTCTCTCAACAAACACAAATGCAGGATTATGTTAATGTGGTGCCTCCCAGCTCAGAGTCTGGCCAATCGATAAGTTATTTAAAGAGAGAGAGGAGAAATCAGTGTGGGCTGCAATGATTATAGAAACATCAAATAAGGTGTAAAACTCTCTCTTTCTCTGTGTGTGTGTGTGTGTGTGTGTGTGTGTGTGTGTGTGTGTGTGTGTGTGTGTGTGTGTGTGTGTGTGTGTGTGTGTGTGTGTGTGTGCGTGTGTATGTGTGTGTATGTGTGTGTGTGTGTGTGTGTGTGTGTGTGTGTGTGTGTGTATGTGTGTGTGTGTGTGTGTGTGTGTGTTTAAAATTTAGTCCTAATCAGTCACCACATCAAGGTTACTTTATTTTACTGGGATACAGGTGTCCACAAGAAAGAGGGACTCTCTGGCAGTGTCATTCAAAAAACATTTTTTAAGCCATCAAATAAATGATAATATATATATCTAGTTAATCTGAAATTGAATTGATTTTCCCATACTACTGAAGTGCAGTCTGCATGAAGCCAGATGTGTGTAAATGTTTGAATAATAAAAATATTAATACTAATAATACATTTCAGTTATAGGAAGCTTTCAGGACACTCATGGTCACCATACACTTTAGAGTTAATAATGCAGCAACAATAAAACAATATGTACAGAGTGAATGGGACTTACAGTGTATATGTTAATTTAAAAGGGTTTATGTGTGTGCTATTATAGGGTTTCAACAAAATGTTCCTAGGGTAGCCTAACAATACCACCTGCTCTCACCTGTTACGTTGACACCATCTGAGCGCTGACACCACACCGCTCTCTCATTGTTGCTCCATCCTCCTGTTTTCCACTGGTAGCTATGACATTTCCCTCCTGTTGCAACAGAAGACAGTAGTGTTGTGCGAATCATGAACAAATCGTTCAGTACCCGAGAATAACTTTACTGACTCGAGAATCATGATTCTTCGCCCCAAATGACTCATTTACTGACTCAGTACAAAGCTCACGGTAGCCCAGCCCCTCACTCACATCATGGGAGAATGGCTGGTATGTAGAATGGCTCAACTCACAGTGTATATGGGTCATTAACTATGGACTATGCTGTCCTGAATGACTGACTGGCTGTCCTGTTTAACTCAGTTCACTTCTGTGTCAGATAAGCATTTACTGTTAAGAAGTACAAAAAGTGTGAATTCTGGAGTGGTTAACTCATGTGATCAATTCTTCTTCACTTTTTTTGCTGAAGAACAGGCTTGAAAGCAAAGAAATATACAAATGATGAATTTTAAGCTGTGTGACTCTGTGCAAATGATTCCTTCATACCTTTACATGGGCGGGTCTCATAGATTTGTTCTGGACAGCTGTTCTGATTTTCTGTGGCCCAAATGATCACAGATCGAGAGCGAGCTTGGTGGCCAGTGGTCTTAAAGCTCCGCCCCTCCATGCAGATCAGTTGGCAAGAGCTCCAAGATGACCACACAGTCAAATGGCAGTCTCCTGAAGGTGGAAAAAAGAGAAAGAATTCAGCATATTACCAATTGATTTTGACACTTTACCTTTTACCCATGTCAGACCTTCTGTTCAACTTTAAGGTTGGTTTGAAACAAAGGCGCTGTGAGGACTTTCCAGAAAACCCAGTGAAAGAGATAAAGGGATAATGATTTTGTTTCAAATGTCATTCTCGGACTGCCCAGTGGATATTTAAAAGTTGTAGATTAACAGGGGCTTGAAATCCTACAGTAAAACACTGAGCCCAACTGACAAAGTATTTTGTTTCAAAAAGGCTTTAAGAGATGCTTAAGACATGTGATTTAAGAGGCTGTCTGATACCAATTGTGAGTCATCTGTAGCATGCAGGCTATGGAGGACCAAAACTGACAAAATTAAAAATAAGTGACAGTGTACCAAACCAAACCTAAACAAACAAACAAACCAACAAACAATATATATATATATATATATATATATATATATATATATATATATATATATATATATATATATATATATATACATATATATAGCGATTAAAAAAATTATCTAATTATTTACAGGGTTTGTAATTAATTAATCTAATTAATCGCATTTTAATCTCATATCTGCTTTAAGGTCCCAAAATAAAGAATTTGAATTCCAGGACATTAAAATTACATTAAAAGACATTAAAAAACATTTTAAAATAAGGTGGGAATATATACAACACATTTTTAGGTACCCTGATGCATAAGGAACACATGAAAAAAGTTTTATGGTTCTATCTTTACAAAATCTACACAGTCCTGCACCTAAGATAAGCTGATTTGATTTTTAGGACGGTTTTTGCTTTTGTCACATTTTTACTCCATGTTGACTCAATTTTCACTGCAATATGAACTTCTATACTTCTATGAGGTCAGGAGAACCAGGGCTAAAGGCTAAAAACTGTGAGGAACTATGTACAAAACACTTTTTTCAAGTCTTGGATCAAAGAAAAGTGGAGTATTTTCAGTTTAACATGCTCTGAACACACAAACTGTTGCTCATTGGTGCAGAGCAGCCCCAAGATGAAACATGACACCAGGAAGATGGAAGGACATTTTCAAAGAATTCTTTAGATTTAAATACAGGACAAGTATTGATAATTCAGGGCTTGTTTGATTCAGTGAAGAGTGTAGAATTATCTGTTTTTTTTTTTACAGAATTGAGCTAGAGCAAACGGTTGATTTTCTGTAGATTTTCAAAAAGGACGTGTGAATAAACGAGATGTGGACAGCAGTCCCCCAAGAATCATTCTCGCTTCTCCCCCGGTTTGCATGTTGCTGACGTCATGTGTGATACAGAAATTTGAAAATCTGACGAGAACACCACTTTTTCCAAGTAGGACAAACGGTTTGTAAATGCCAGACATTTGAAAATAAGTGCGTCTTTGAACGCCTCGCGGGTTTGGGATCCAGATTAATCTGCGTTAATTTTTATAACGCGTTAATTCGCTGTGTAATCAATTAATCTAATTAACGCGTTAAAATGACAGCCCTAATACATATATATATATATATATGCACATATATAAAGTGCTCTGCTCTCATTGATTTATTTTATGTTACAGACACTGTCATCATGAAATACAGAAGGAAACAATATTCAAATGTGAAGGCGGTCCTAAGTGTTTCTTTGGTGGAACTGTTCACTGACTGGTTAATCCACAAGTGAGTGCAGAAATGGACTAGATTTGCCTGCCAACAGCCACAGAAAGAGGAAATCAGCACACGACTCTCAATAGCTGCGTCTACATAACTTTTTGCAAAATCAAAGCGATATTTCAGAAGTTTCGATAAAGTACAATAGAGCCTTTTTAGTGTTTCCATTACAACTGGAATTGTGCTCAACTTGAGGTAAACAAGACGTCTGTCTGGACACTGCACTGATGATGATGCTAATTCATGAACATTAGTGTTTTACTCGCTGGTCAAACAGGCAGCACAAAACACTGAATAAAACTCATCATCTCCAGCTCGCCTGCTCTCCCACTCACGCACACACACTCACACATCTCTGCCCCTGCCGTAACTGACTGATGGGTATGAGAATTGCAGGGTTCAGTGAATGCATCATCTGGGATCAGCAGTTCAGCAGGCAACATCTGTGTGTTTCGTGCTTCCTGAGAGAGTTGTTGGATGCACTTGGATTAAAGGAGGAGGATTAAATACAGGGCCAAGTGTCACTTTAAGGTCTCACAGCCTTTCCTTTTGCCTTTAGTGACACAAGAGAATGACAGAGAGTGGAGGAAGGGGGGATGAAACTTTGTTGCTTTGATACCCACCTCATGTTTGTGTGCTTTTCTCCCTGCATATTTCCTCTTCCTGTGGCTGTTGGCAGACATACCTCGTCAATTGTTGTTAAACCAATAGGCAAACAGTTCAACCCAAGACACATTAAGGACCACCCCCTCATCAGCGCAGAGTGCTTTTATTTACTTATATATTGTTATTTAATTCTATTTCCACACTTTTTAAAATTAATTTTTACTTTCTTTTATGTGCTTATTTTTTCATTTTTAGGGTCATTGCCATAAAGGAGAAGACCCTGTTCTTGCACAGCTAGTTGTTTTTTTTTTTCAATTTTTTTTATCTATTTATTTTAATGTTGGCAGTCTTTGTCAGCATAGCGGACACCTACTTTAAAAAAGGTTATGCATTATTATTCAATGTTTGATTGATAGTTTCAGCTTTATTAATAGTATGGCTTGCAGCTGCATTTTCTTTACTCAAAATAATCCCCTGATTCTTTGCCCTGAACAACCATTAGCATAGATTGATTCAACCCACGCTTTCTTCCTACCCGCTGTTATAGTTGCACACAGGCAACATGAGTGAGTAGTCAAGGCAAGGATCAGAGCAGAATGAGAGACAGATGAAGAAAAGCAATAACTGAAATATGATTAAAGCTGATAAAAGCTGAGCTTCAAAGACTTTCCAAAGAAATTTAAACAATATTTTTATCAGACTATAAAGGTTGTTGTTTTCTCTCAAAAGTGAGAATATTTCGGACATAATTGATACCTCTGTATGCAGGGTTTTCGTCAAACACGAATAAGGGTCAATTAAAACCTGGTACTCAACCTGGTGTCAGGTATTTGCCCAATGCTGGCTCAAAAGCTGGACTGAATATTGGCGATGAAGGAAGCATCCATTGAGAAGATTGATAACTCAGTTCTACGCTGTTCTGTGATTACAAGTACCATGTGGATGTTCATCATACACACCAGCTGATCAGTACATTTTGCTGGGTGGAGGAAGATAACAGAAGATCAGTATTTCAATATTTCATTTGTTTCGCCAACACCAGAGCATGCCAGTGAGACAGTCTTGAGCTTTTGTTGTATCTTCATTCTTCAACTTAAAAGATTTTTTTTTTCCAGTAACCTCTGAGGCCACACATTCTCTTCCAATGAGAGGGGGCCTGAATGTAACTGGGTGAATCCCAAAGCTCTAAACTGCTGCCTCCTTTCTCCTCTACCATACCAGAAGTACCTATTGAGCCACTGTATTGTGGCTTCCTAAAGTTCTCAATGAACTTTGAGAGAGAAGCAAGGACAAAGGAGACTGATCAGGGGAGCATTGAGAGGAGAGAAGAGACAGAACAGCTTTTGTGGAAGTCTTTTTACCGACAGATATCCCCTGTAGAGATATCACTCACTGATAGAACACTGCAGCCCAGACTTCTCTGAAACTTCACATCATTTGGGTTTAATAATAGCAAAGAAACAGTTCATGAAGCTGGAATGGAGGAAAAGGGTCTGGCATGAGTTTAAAATGCAAAATGCTCAGCCAAACATCACAACAGAGGATCACAGCTGTGTTTTTATGATTGTTTTGGTCAGACTCCTACCAGAGAGGCATCTCTCCCTGCATCTCTGGTGGGAGGGATTAAGACATGTGAACCACACAGGTTAAAGACCTGAGGATGAAACTTTAGAGCTTTCGGATTCACCCACTGTTCTTCCTGAAGTCCATAATCTCTTTCTTGGTTTTGGTTGTGTTGAGAACCAGGTTGTAGTCTGTAGTCTTCACAATACACAGACAGCTGTTTCACTGATAAGCAGACTCATCCCCCTGAAAGAAAAGCCCAACTGCAGTGTTATCTACAAATTTTACGATGAATTTAATGGGGTGGGCGAGGAGGCAGTTGTGGGTGTAGAGGGTGTATTGTAGTGGGCTAAGTAAACACCCCCCTGAGGAGCCATTGTTGGGGCTGAGGTAGACTGAGTGGATGTGAAAGCCCCCTGCAGGAAAAGAACTCTGTCCTATCACCAGACCAGAGAGCTATGGCGGCGTTTCCACCAAGCAGACTGGTTCAGTTCGTCTCGGTACGGTGCGCATTTAGTGGCGTTTCCACTGACTTATCCCCAAATAACCGAGACGAGCCGTCCCACTTCTTGGGACCCTTTCGTATGGGTGCCAGAGTGAACCAGCCCACTCTCAGAAGGAGGAGCAACACACTGCAAACTGTTGATTGGTCAAAAGAATCGTCACTTACTCCGACAGCAGCTGCATTTCTCCTGTCGGCACACAGACTTCTCTGAAACGAAGCTTGATTGCACTTTGTATGAAAGATCTACATGCCAATCACAGAGAGGACGAAATGCTGCATGTCTTCCATCTGTGCTTTGTTTACTGTGTCACGTTGTTCTTCTCTGTTGGATTTATTAGCGGGGTAAACTGTGTCATGCTGCTACAGGGTCACACAATTGTTTAACAACTACGGCTTTCGGCATCCGGCTTACACGCTGCCTACCACGAGAGGGCACAGTTTGCTGTGGAAACACAAACGGGATCAGGCTTAACTGTACCTAACTGTCCCAAACTGTACTGAACCGACCCGGACTGCTTGGTGGAAACGCAGCTTGTGTTTGTGATCCTAAGCAGGTACTTGACTTCTTTGATCATGCAGGCTTCTTGATACAGTCCTCAGTGACCTTATCCATACAGCACTTTATGTAACATATACAGGACAGTTGTTGTGTACACCTCTGAGTGTTATTTCTCTAAAAGATCCCCATCTGTTCACCCAAAGCAGTCCTGCGGCTGACGAGGGGAACCCTCTGGCCATGTTTTTAGGTCTTAAAGCACTTTTTCTAAAGGGGAGCGTGTATCAGAGTTTAGAGCAGGGACATATGGTTTCCCTAAGTGGGGTAGGGGTTTGCTCTCATGGTTGCTATCATCCAGGTCCATCTTATAATTTAAATTATTTTTGTATTTTTGCACTCTATAGTATATTATTTTATATTAATATATGGGGTAATTGGGCTAAACTACAGAAAGTTCATAACAATGTATTTTTTAAAAGGGCTTTTAAATTATGAAAAAAACCCACAGAATATTACATTTTTCAGTTCACTGTTTGCATCGTTCTAGAAAATAATGGCTTTTTGCCCATTTTCCATGCTGGACATGAACACAGTGCTGAAGGTTATATATTAAAGAATAATTGTGTTAAATTGAAAAACTTTGAGAAAAAAAAATGAAAAAGCATGTATATTTTTTACCACATAAACACAGAAAAGTACTGAAAGTTGGTACCGTTGAGTACTGGTACTGATTGCCAAGTATCAGGCACAGGTACCGTATCGTTTCAAATGTAAAAGGTACCCATCCCTTACACTGACATTGGTAAGTTAATATCTTTGAGCTCAGCCTTACCTGGGCAAGGAATGAAGCAAGTCTGCTCCATATCCTGCAGGAGCTGCTGCCTCAATTGATCACCACAAAGTTCCCCATCTACGGGCTGAGGGGAAGACTCAGGCCAGTCACCCCAGTGAACGATGCACGATAGGTTCCTCCTTCGGAGCCCTTCACCACACTTTGCACCCTGCACATCACAACAAGTGAAGTATGTTTGACTAGTAAGAAGATTTTGCCCCACCTCAGGATGAGAATGTCTCTTAGATATATAAAAAAGATATGACTGGTTATGTATCATAGACAGTTTCCTGAGATCAAACCATTTGGTACCAAAAGAAAAAGATTAAACCAAATGAATTAAATTCAATGAACTGTCACAAGCTAGTTATTGCTCCACAAACTGGAGCAGAAATTAAGTTTTATTTCAAACACCCTTTGTACAATTTTTTTTAACACTTTAAGAAAATTAATGTGATGTTTGCAATTTCTTCTACTTTTTTTGCTTAAAATTAATTACTAATCATGGAACAGTGTTCTAATTTGTGACTAAATTAAAATGAACTACCTTGCTTTTATGACTTCAAATGAATTAAAGGCCCCATATTATACAAAATTCACTTTAGACTGGTTTTGTAACAGTAGTACCAGTGCTCTGGTGCTAGCTGCACAAAAGAGCACAGTAGTCTTTTTTAACTCCATCATCTGAGGTTTTGAAGACGCAGTAGATTAATTTTATGTTTGATGGAGATGCACTCACAAGAGCTATGGAAATGGACATTTACTTCACGTGAAGCTAGCTTTATATTCATAATGTTATGTTATGTTTGGACGGATGTGACTACTTGTCGCGGTAGCCCCTGGAGGAGCTAATGTTGTGCTACAGGATAGCATTATTATAGACGCTAAGACCACAGTCGACACTAATGTGTGTGTTACTGCTGCAAGTTTAGTTTGCTCGATAGATGTCCCTTATGGTACTGTCTGGAAAAACTAACAGTCCAGGCTGCACACAGTTCTTTCTGCTCGGTATGGTCATATAACTCTGGTTAGCACCAAGATGCTAACGTTAATTTTGTTTACCTGATGGTAACTGCAGCAGCATATCAAGAAACATATTTGTTACTAACCACTTAGAAATGTCCTGCTGCAGCCGTAGACTTTGGATTTCTTCAGGCGCCTCTCATTCTGGGTCAGACTCTGGATCAAACTGGTATGACTGAACCACAGCGCTTCTATGAGCCATATCTAGGCACTCTGTATAAACACTGCAGCATGGTACCGGAGCGATAGCCACACACTCATCCAAAGAAGTTGTGAAGGAGGCGTGGACAGGGCAGCTCATTATCATTTAGAGCTACGCCCACAGAAACAGCTTGTTCTCAGGAGCGCTCAGGAGAGGGGATTTACAGAGTGGCTGAAGTCCAGGAAATAACTGGATTTGGAGGCAAAAAACTTTAAGTTGACTGTCCTGGGACCTCTGAGACCTATTTGAACTTGTTGAAAAGTTGCATAATATGGGACCTTTAAACAAAGGCTGATCCATGTTTTGGAAAGTGCCAATTTTCAGAGAAAAAAGGATGCAGAGGAGAAACAATGACTCACCAAAAGATAAAACATAATCTTTGAAGTGACTGACCTGACAGTGATTTACTATCTGTCACAAAGCAGGTATTTGTATTTTGTAGATGGAATAGAATAAATATGGGAAACTGCTGAGGCTTTTACACTCTCATTTGAATGTTTACTCAAAAAATCATACCTCCACAGTGCATGGAGACCAGTCACTGAGCAACCATTTGTAGCAGGGCCTTATAGGACATGGTCTGGTCTGGCTAAGCTGTTTAGGACATGGACGACCTCCCTCATAAGCCTCGTGCAGTATTCTCCGTGTGCGTACTGAGTGTCCTGCAAAACAAACAGGTGCCCTTTGCATTGGATTGACAAAAGTATTTTTCTTTAAGTAAATTTATTTTACCAAATATTTAAATAATTTCAATAAAAATGGCTAAAACCACACAGAAAGACTCCATATGAAAATGCACTATCAGTCATGTCTTTATGACATTTGCCTCTTAAATGTTTTTATTTCAGTAAAAATTTATCTAATCAGAGAAATCTTAGCGATAATATAAGTGTATCATACAGGACTGAAGTAAAAGGGCAACAAATTAAGACTAGAGAAGTTGCATTTCCTTGCAGCAAATGCGTTGAAATGCTGAAGCTGGAAAAGTTTGCATAAAAGTGGAAAAAGCTGAAAATGTAAAATAAAGGAGTGGATTAAGAACGTGGATACAGTGGAAATGTAAATCAGCCTTTAAAAGTTCAAATAAATAAATACAAAGAGAGAGAAACCAAACAGTGAAATCTCAAAAATGTAGAAGAAAGCAGAAATCTATGACTAATGTGTTAATGGGATGAAGAGAATAGGACCAGTTTAATGTGTGAACAGAGTCTCTCGTCAAAGTCTGCAAAAGGTAGAAGCAGTTGAAGTTGAAGGAGTTGCAGGGGAACAGAATATTATTGCAGTCTCTGTTTTTGATGGTAAAATGTTTTAAATAAAGTTTAATCATTTAAAAGTTAAAAAGGGGGTTATGATGTGAACTAGAGCTGAAAATGTGGAATGGAGAGAAGAAGTAGAAGAAATAGGGGAAAAAACAGTACAGAGATTAATGAAGCACTAGTAAGAAGAAAGGAAGAAAGAAGAAGAAAAAGTAGCAGTTTGACAATTATTAGGTGTGGGACAAAGCTGTATAAATAGTGGAGCATGTAGATTAAGTCAAAGGGGGAGGTATGGTATTATAAGTAACTGAAGTACATGTGTGTCTTTGTTCCTGGATGTTTTGATTACTTCGTGTTACCAGCTGTGTGTGATGAAAGGGTTGTCATGTTTGAATCTTCTGCTGCCTTGTCACTGTTTTGGATGGTTAAATGTTTGTGTGTGTGTGTGTGTGTGTGTGTGTGTGTGTGTGTGTGTGTGTGTGTGTGTGTGTGTGTGTGTGTGTGTGTGTGTGTGTGTGTCTGTGTCTGTGTGTGTGTTGGTGTGTGTGTATTTGTGTGTATGTGTTTGGGTTGGCTGTATGCGTTCGTGTAAGACAGTTTGGGTTGGCTGTCCAGGCATAATAAAGAAACATATGTGTTGCTCTGTCCTTCAAAGACCTAATCAGTGATTACCCACAGCTGTGTGGTTACCATGGTGATCATCATGATGTCATAATGAGTGTGACATGGCAGTTGAACTTTGGAACTCCTTTGTATCCACTGATCTTAAGCTGGATTTTTGGGCTAGACATAGGTCCGAACAAACTGCATTTACCCTGAAACCCTAAGGGCTAGAAGAAAAACAAAAACATTGTGAGAATCTGGAGACTCTGATGAACAAGATGCTGTTCTTCCAAGAACTGTGGGATTAAAACTGACCGCAGGAGGGTGATGTATAAAAGTAGTTAGGAATCAAGTTGATGAGAAATATAGGTCAGATTTTAACATTACTACAGGTTACAGGGATATGAGCGTTACTCTCACACTGAGGCGTTTTTTGGCAAAACTGTACATTTTTTTGGTAAAATACTGCCTTTGTAAGAAGCAGGAGCCTTCAGGGAACGTCGTGATGTAGTTTTTATTTACCTGCTGTGAAGATTTTGGAAGTTATGACGATTCGATCGAGATTCGCACAACCTTACTGCAGCAGCCTCTCTCACTCTATTTGAAAACATTCCGCAGTCTAGCAGCTTCGATTTCAGGGCAAAGTGGGAAAAGTTTATGTTGCTTGAAGAGTGAAATCTCAAAAACAGTAAAAGCTGTTTAAGAGCAGATAAAAACCTGAAGAGAGGAAAGATAGCTGAACATTTTAAAGTTTAATTGAAGTCTGTAAGTGGAAGTAAGCTGAAGTTAGAGCTTGTTAAAGTTGAAGGAGATTTAAAGGAAGGAGCTGACATTTCCCATCTGTTTAACATAGAGAAATTTTTTTGGAAAAAGCTGAATAAATCAAAAAGTTTAATAGTTAGAAAAGTGAAAAGATATAGCACACATGTCCTGAACAAGCTGAATAATTTAAAAGTTGAACGGTGAAAATCGGACAAAATTTGAAGGTTGTGAAAAGGTCCAAAAAACGTACGGAAGAATAAGAAGAAGAAGAAGTGGAACTAGACAATTTCCACGGAAATCGTGAGAGGGGCTCGGGCGGCGGCTGGGCTTTTTGCAGTCATTAAATAGTTTAGAAACACCGATGTGACCAGACCTTGTTTTGTACTGACTTCTGAATGAACAGGTGTCAAATTATCCCATGCACAATGGAGCGCGCTTCGCGCGCACACTTTCATATCTTGAAAATGTTCAGAAACACAGATGTCACCAGATCTTGTTTCGGACTGACATAGCAAAACACTTCTTAACATTTCTTGTTTCTGATTCAACAGGTATCAAATAACCTCATGCACAGTGATGCGCGCTTCGCGCGCACACTTTCATATCTTTACTGTTCTAGCCCCAAAACATTATGTCACAAACATACACCTACATATCACAAGACATGGGAGAGTGGCTGGTTATAAAGCCTTAACCCCAAATAAGCTCTTAAGAACTTGTTAGAGTACTTGTGTTTGTGTGTGTGTGTGTGTGTGTGTGTGTGTGTGTGTGTGAGGGAGAGAGGGAGCGAGAGGGAGCGAGAGGCAGCGAGAGGGAGACAAAGCGCGAGGGTGAGAGAGAGAAAGAGAGTATTGAAAGGAAAGGGGGTTCATGTGTGGGTGTGTGTGTGTGTGTGTGTGTGTGTGTGTGTGTGTGTGTGTACACTTTCATATCTAAACTATTCTAGTTTCAAAGCAATACGTCACAAACATAGACTGTATAGTGGACAGCGTGGCTCCGCCATTTACAATTGCACAGTTCTTAAGCCAAAATACCTCCGTCAAAGGCGCAGCCATTGGCAGCAGTTGTGCAGCCAGAGTCTGCGCAGTACAGACTGTGAGGGATTCTGGGAGAATCTGAGTGGCGCTAGGTATCAAAACTAATAACTTCATTTTTCTTTTGTGAGTCTAATCACTTCTTGACTCTACGTCCTGACATATTTTACAATCCCAGAAAAAAAAAACTGTGTGTGTGTGTGTGTGTGTGTGTGTGTGTGTGTGTGTGTGTGTGTGTTTGTGCGCACGCACACGTGTGTGTGTGTGTGTGTGTGTGTGTGTGTGTGTATGGGTTGGCTGTACGTGTGTATGTGTGTAGAAGAAAGTTTGGGTTGGCTGTTTAGGCATAATAAAGAAACACATGTGTTTCCCTGTCCCTCAAAGACCTAATCAGTGATTACCCACAGCTGTGTGGTTACCATGGTGATCATCATGATGTCATAATGAGTGTGAAGTGGCAGTTGAACTTTGGAACTCCTTTGTATCCACTGATCTTAAGCTGGATTTTTGGGCTAGACATTGGTCCGAACAAACTGCATTTACGCTGAAACCCTAAGGGCTAGAAGAAAAACAAAAACATTGTGAGAATCTGGAGACTCTGATGAACAAGATGATATGCTTTACAAGCTGGTAGGATTAGAACTGACCGCAGGAGGGTGATTTATAAATGTAGTTAGGAATGAAGTTGATGAGAAATATAGGTCAGATTTTAACATTACTTCAGATTACAGGGATGTGACGGTTTCACTCACACTGAGGCGTTTTTTGGCAAAACAGTACATTTTTGGGGTAGAATACTCCCTTTGTAAGAAGTAGGAGAGTTCAGGGAACGCTGTAATGTAGTTTTTATTTATCTGCTGTGAAGATTTTGGAAGTTATGACAATTCATTGGAGAATGCTGCAACCTGTCATCAGCCGCCTCTCTCACTCTACTTTCAGACATTCCGCACTGGAGGAGCAGAGGTTTCAGGGCAAAAACCAAAAAGTTTATGTTGCTTCAGCAGTAAAATCTCAAAAACTGTAATAGATATCAAAAAAGTAAAGTCATACTCATAGAGCTGAAAGATCAGTGAACATTTTAAAGTGAAAATGATGCCTGTAAGTGGAAGTATGCCAAAGCCTTAGCATCTCAAAGTTAGTGGAAATTTTGGGCAGCGAGAGGGAGAGATTCCTAGGTTCCCCATTCATTCTCTATGAGGGATTTTTCACCGTTTTTGGCCAATAAGTTGGCCAAAATTTGGCGAATTGGTGAAAAAAATAATAGCACACCATTCCCGGCCGAGCCGCACATTTTGATGTATAATTTGTGGGGGTTTTCTCAAAGCCCTAGGAGGAGTAGCGAGCCAAAATTTTGGCCGGAAGATGATGAAGAAACTAGACAATTTCCACGGAAATCGTGAGAGGGGCTCGGGCGGCGGCCGGGCTTTTTGCATTCATTAAATAGTTTAGAAACACCGATGTGACCAGACCTTGTTTTGTACTGACGTCTGATCGAATAGGTGTCAAATTATCCCATGCACAATGAAGCGCGCTTCGCGCGCATACATTCATATCTTTACTGTTATAGCCCTAAAACATTATGTCACAAATATACACCTACAGGTCATGAGACATGGTAGAGTGGCTGGTTGCAAAGCCTTAACCCCAAATAAGCTCTTGAGAACTTGTTCAAATACTTGTGTGTGTGTGTGTGTGTGTGTGTGTGTGTGTGTGTGTGTGTGTGTGTGTGTGTGTGTGAGGGAGAGAGGGAGCGAGAGGGAGCGAGAAGCAGCGAGAGGGAGACAAAGCGCGAGGGTGAGAGAGAGAGAGTACTGAAAGGAAAGGGGGTTCGTGTGTGTGTGTGTGTGTGTGTGTGTGTGTGTGTGTGTGTGTGTGTGTGTGTGTGCGTGTACACTTTCATATCTATACTATTCTAGTTTCAAAGCAATACGTCACAAACAAAGACTGTACAGTGGATAGCGTGGCTCCGCCATTTACAATTGCACAGTTCTTAAGCCAAAATACCTCCGTCAAAGGCGCGGCCATTGGCAGCAGTTGTGCAGCCAGAGTCTGCGCAGTACAGACTGTGAGGGATTCTGGGAGAATCTGAGTGGCGCTAGGTATCAAAACTAATAACTTCATTTTTCTTTTGTGAGTCTAATCACTTCTTGACTCTACGTCCTGACATATTTTACAATCCCAGAAAAAAAAAACTGTGTGTGTGTGTGTGTGTGTGTGTGTGTGTGTGTGTGTGTGTGTGTGTGTGTGTGTGTATGGGTTGGCTGTACGTGTGTATGTGTGTAGAAGAAAGTTTGGGTTGGCTGTTTAGGCATAATAAAGAAACACATGTGTTTCCCTGTCCCTCAAAGACCTAATCAGTGATTACCCACAGCTGTGTGGTTACCATGGTGATCATCATGATGTCATAATGAGTGTGAAGTGGCAGTTGAACTTTGGAACTCCTTTGTATCCACTGATCTTAAGCTGGATTTTTGGGCTAGACATAGGTCCGAACAAACTGCATTTACGCTGAAACCCTAAGGGCTAGAAGAAAAACAAAAACATTGTGAGAATCTGGAGACTCTGATGAACAAGATGATATGCTTTACAAGCTGGTAGGTTTAGAACTGACCGCAGGAGGGTGATGTATAAAAGTAGTTAGGAATCAAGTTGATGAGAAATATAGGTCAGATTTTAACATTACTTCAGATTACAGGGATGTGACGGTTTCACTCACACTGAGGCGTTTTTTGGCAAAACAGTACATTTTTGGGGTAAAATACTCCCTTTGTAAGAAGCAGGAGATGACAGGGAACTTCGTAATGTAGTTTTTATTTATCTGCTGTGAAGATTTTGGAAGTTATGACAATTCATTGGAGAATGCTGCAACCTGTCATCAGCCGCCTCTCTCACTCTACTTTCAGACATTCCGCACAGGAGGAGTTGAGACGTCAGGGCAAAAACCAAAAAGTTTATGTTGCTTCAACAGTAAAATCTCAAAAACTGTAATAGATATCAAAAAAGTAAAGTCATACTCATAGAGCTGAAAGATCAGTGAACATTTTAGTGCAAAAATGATGCCTGTAAGTGGAAGTATGCCAAAGTCTTAGCATCTCATAGTAAGTGGAAATTTTGGGCAGCGAGAGGGAGAGATTCCTAGGTTCCCCATTCATTCTCTATGAGGGATTTTTCACCGTTTTTGGCCAATAAGTCGGCCAAAATTCGGCAAATCGGTGAAAAAAATAATAGCACACCATTCCCGGCCGAGCCGCACATTTTGATGTATAATTTGTGGGGGTTTTCTCAAAGCCCTTGGAGGAGTAGCGAGCCAAAATTTTGGCCGGAAGATGATGAAGAAAAAAAAAGGCGAAACGGGAGAGCATTAGGGGCTCGTGGCTTCGCCACGAGCCCCTCTCCTGCATAGCTTGCTATGCAGGAGAGGGGCTCGTTCGAAGCCCGAGCCCCTAACTAGACAATTTCCGCGGAAATCGTGAGAGGGGCTCGGGCGGCGGCCGGGCTTTTTGCATTCATTAAATAGTTTAGAAACACCGATGTGACCAGACCTTGTTTTGTACTGACGTCTGATCGAATAGGTGTCAAATTATCCCATGCACAATGAAGCGCGCTTCGCGCGCATACATTCATATCTTGAAAATGTTCAGAAACACGGATGTCACCAGAACTTGTTTTGGACTGACATAGCGAAACACTTCTTAACATTTCTTGTTTCTGATTCAACAGGTATCAAATTACCTCATGCACAATGAAGCGCGCTTCGCGCGCACACTTTCATATCTTTACTGTTATAGCCCTAAAACATTATGTCACAAATATACACCTACATGTCATGAGACATGGTAGAGTGGCTGGTTGCAAAGCCTTAACCCCAAATAAGCTCTTGAGAACTTGTTAAAGTACTTGTGTGTGTGTGTGTGTGTACACACTTTCATATCTATACTATTCTAGCCCCAAAGCAATACGACACAAACATAAACTGTATAGTGGACAGCGTGGCTCCGCCATTGTACAGTTCTGAAGCCAAAATACCTCTGTGAAAGGCCCAGCCATTGGTAGCAGTTGTGCAGCCAGAGTCTGCCCAGTACAGACTATGAGGAATTCTGGGAGAATCTGAGTGGCGCTAAGTAACAAAACTAATAACTTCATTTTTCTTTTGCGAGTCTAATTACTTCTTGACTCTACGCCTTGACATATTTTACAATCCCAGAAAAAAAATACACAAGAACGGCAGCTGTCAATTATCATTAAATGTGACATAATACCTTGTTTTTAACCTCTCATAACTAATGGAAATGTAACTGTTCAGAAGAGAAAAAAAAGACTTGAATACAAGGCAGCCAAATGATATCTTCAAAATCATGCACCTGTGTGTGCGTGAGGGACAGGGAGGGAGACAGTAAGAGAGAAAGAGACAGAGAGAATTGAGAGAGAAGAGATGGGGATTTATGTGTGTGTGCGTGTGTGTGCGTGTGTGTGTGTGTGTATGTGTGTGTGTGTCTGTGTGTGTGTGTGCACATGGGTATGTATGGGTTGGCTGTATGTGTGTGTGTGTGCGTGTGTGTGTGCACATGGGTATGTATGGGTTGGCTGTATGTGTGTGTGTGTGTGTGTGTGTGTGTGTGTGTGTGTGTGTGTGTGTGTGTGTGTGTGTGTGTGTGTGTGCGTGTGTGTGTTTGTGCGCATGCGCATGTGCACGCGTGTGTGTGTATGGGTAGGCTGTATGTGTCTATGTGTGTGTATAAGAGTTTGGGTTGGCTGTTTAGGCATAATAAACAAACACCTGTGTTTCTCTGTCCCCCAATGACCTCATCAGTTAGTATACACAGCTGTGTGGTTACCATGGTGATCATCATGATGATGTCACAGTGAGTGTGATCTGTCAGTTACACTTTGGAACTCCTTTGTATCCACTGATCTAAGCTGGAGTTTTGGGCTAGACATAGGTCCGAACAAACTGCATTTATGCTGAAACCCTAAGGGCTAGAAGAAAAACAAAAACATTGTGTGAATCTGGAGACTCTGATGAACAAGATGATGTGTGTCCCACGATTGTAGGATTAAAATTGACTGCACGAGGGTGATTTATAAATGTAGTTAGGAATGAAGTTGATGAGAAATATAGGTCAGATTTTAACATTACTTCAGATTACAGGGATGTGACGGTTTCACTCACACTGAGGCATTTTTTGGCAAAACAGTACATTTTTGGGGTAAAATACTCCCTTTGTAAGACGTAGGAGATGTCAGGGAACTTCATAATGTAGTTTTTATTTATCTTCTGTGAAGATTTTGGAAGTTATGACAATTCATTGGAGAATGCTGCAACCTGTCATCAACCGCTGCTCTCACTCTACTTTCAGACATTCCGCACTGGAGGAGCTGAGGTTTCAGGGCAAAAACCAAAAAGTTTATGTTGCTACAACAGTAAAATCTCAAAAACTGTAATAGATATCAAAAAAGGCAGGTCATACTCGTAGAGCTGAAAGATCAGTGAACATTTTAAAGCAAAAATGGTGCCTGTAAGTGGAAGTATGCCAAAGTCTTAGCATCTCAAAGTAAGTGGAAATTTTGGGCAGTGAGAGGGAGCGATTCCTAAGTTCCCCATTCATTCTCTATGAGGGATTTTTCGCCGTTTTTGGCCAATAAGTCGGCCAAAATTTGGCGAATTGGTGAAAAAAATAATAGCCCACCATTCCCGACCGAGCCGCACATTCTGATGTATAATTTGTGGGGGTTTTCTCAAAGCCCTTGGAGGAGTAGCGAGCCAAAGTTTTGGCCGGAAGATGAAGAAGAAAAAAAAAAAAGAGGCGAACGGAAGAGCATTAGGGGCTCGGGCTTCGAACGAGCCCCTCTCCTGCATAGCAAGCTATGCGCTTCGCGCGCACACTTTCATATCTTTACTGTTCTAGCCCCAAAACATTATGTCACAAACATACACCTACATATCACAAGACATGGGAGAGTGGCTGGTTATAAAGCCTTAACCCCAAATAAGCTCTTAAGAACTTGTTAGAGTACTTGTGTTTGTGTGTGTGTGTGTGTGTGTGTGTGTGTGTGTGTGTGTGTGAGGGAGAGAGGGAGCGAGAGGGAGCGAGAGGCAGCGAGAGGGAGACAAAGCGCGAGGGTGAGAGAGAGAAAGAGAGTATTGAAAGGAAAGGGGGTTCATGTGTGTGTGTGTGTGTGTGTGTGTGTGTGTGTGTGTGTGTGTGTGTGTACACTTTCATATCTAAACTATTCTAGTTTCAAAGCAATACGTCACAAACATAGACTGTATAGTGGACAGCGTGGCTCCGCCATTTACAATTGCACAGTTCTTAAGCCAAAATACCTCCGTCAAAGGCGCAGCCATTGGCAGCAGTTGTGCAGCCAGAGTCTGCGCAGTACAGACTGTGAGGGATTCTGGGAGAATCTGAGTGGCGCTAGGTATCAAAACTAATAACTTCATTTTTCTTTTGTGAGTCTAATCACTTCTTGACTCTACGTCCTGACATATTTTACAATCCCAGAAAAAAAAAACTGTGTGTGTGTGTGTGTGTGTGTGTGTGTGTGTGTGTGTGTGTGTGTGTTTGTGCGCACGCACACGTGTGTGTGTGTGTGTGTGTGTGTGTGTGTGTGTGTGTGTATGGGTTGGCTGTACGTGTGTATGTGTGTAGAAGAAAGTTTGGGTTGGCTGTTTAGGCATAATAAAGAAACACATGTGTTTCCCTGTCCCTCAAAGACCTAATCAGTGATTACCCACAGCTGTGTGGTTACCATGGTGATCATCATGATGTCATAATGAGTGTGAAGTGGCAGTTGAACTTTGGAACTCCTTTGTATCCACTGATCTTAAGCTGGATTTTTGGGCTAGACATTGGTCCGAACAAACTGCATTTACGCTGAAACCCTAAGGGCTAGAAGAAAAACAAAAACATTGTGAGAATCTGGAGACTCTGATGAACAAGATGATATGCTTTACAAGCTGGTAGGATTAGAACTGACCGCAGGAGGGTGATTTATAAATGTAGTTAGGAATGAAGTTGATGAGAAATATAGGTCAGATTTTAACATTACTTCAGATTACAGGGATGTGACGGTTTCACTCACACTGAGGCGTTTTTTGGCAAAACAGTACATTTTTGGGGTAGAATACTCCCTTTGTAAGAAGTAGGAGAGTTCAGGGAACGCTGTAATGTAGTTTTTATTTATCTGCTGTGAAGATTTTGGAAGTTATGACAATTCATTGGAGAATGCTGCAACCTGTCATCAGCCGCCTCTCTCACTCTACTTTCAGACATTCCGCACTGGAGGAGCAGAGGTTTCAGGGCAAAAACCAAAAAGTTTATGTTGCTTCAGCAGTAAAATCTCAAAAACTGTAATAGATATCAAAAAAGTAAAGTCATACTCATAGAGCTGAAAGATCAGTGAACATTTTAAAGTGAAAATGATGCCTGTAAGTGGAAGTATGCCAAAGCCTTAGCATCTCAAAGTTAGTGGAAATTTTGGGCAGCGAGAGGGAGAGATTCCTAGGTTCCCCATTCATTCTCTATGAGGGATTTTTCACCGTTTTTGGCCAATAAGTTGGCCAAAATTTGGCGAATTGGTGAAAAAAATAATAGCACACCATTCCCGGCCGAGCCGCACATTTTGATGTATAATTTGTGGGGGTTTTCTCAAAGCCCTAGGAGGAGTAGCGAGCCAAAATTTTGGCCGGAAGATGATGAAGAAACTAGACAATTTCCACGGAAATCGTGAGAGGGGCTCGGGTGGCGGCGGGGCTTTTTGCATTCATTAAATAGTTTTGAAACACCGATGTGACCAGACCTTGTTTTGGACTGACGTCTGATCGAATAGGTGTCAAATTATCCCATGCACAATGAAGCGCGCTTCGCGCGCATAATTTCATATCTTCAAAATGTTCAGAAACACAGATGTCACCAGATCTTGTTTCGGACTGACATAGCGAAACACTTCTTAACATTTCTTGTTTCTGATTCAACACGTGTCAAATTACCTCATGCACAATAAAGCGCGCACTTTCATATCTTTACTGTTCCAGCCCCAAAACAGTATGTCACAAATATACACCTACATATCACGGGACATGGGAGCGTGGCTGGTTAAAAAGCCTTAACCCCAAATAAGCTCTTGAAAACTTGTTAAAGTACTTGTGTATGTGTGTGTGTGTGTGTGTACACACTTTCATATCTATACTATTCTAGCTTCAAAGCAATACGTCACAAACATAGACTGTATAGTGGACAGCATGGCTCCGCCATTTACCATTGTACAGTTATGAAGCCAGAACACCTCTGTCAAAGGCACAGCCATTGGCAGCAGTTGTGCAGCCAGAGTCTGCGCAGTACAGATTGTGAGGGATTCTGGGAGAATCTGAGTGGCGCTAGGTAACAAAACGATTAATTTTATTTTTCTTTTGCGAGTCTAATCACTTCTTGACTCTACGTCCTGACATATTTTACAATCCCAGAAAAGAAATACACAAGAACGGCAGCTGTCAATTATCATTAGATGTGACATAACACCTTGTTTTTAACCTGTCATAACTAATGGAAATGTAACTGTTCAGAAGAAAAAAAAAGACTTGAATACAAGGCAGCCAAATGATATGTTCAAAATCATGCACCTGTGTGTGCGTGTTGGAGGGGGAGGGAGAGGGTGGGAGAGAGTAAGAGAGAAAGAGACAGAGAGAATTGAGAGAGAAGAGATGGGGATTTGTGTGTGTGTGTGTGTGTGTGTGTGTGTGTGTGTGTGTGTGTGTGTATGTGTGTGTGCACGTGGGTATGAATGGGTTGGCTGTGTGTGTGTGTGTGTTTGTGTGTGTGAGTGTGTGTGTGTGTGCGCGCTCATGCGCACGTGTGTGTGTGTATGGGTTGGCTGTATGTGTGTATATGTGTGTGTAAATGAAGTTTGGGTTGGCTGTTTAGGCACAATAAACAAATACATGTGTTTTTCTGTCCCTCAAAGACCTTGTCAGTTAGTAGCCACAGCTGTGTGGTTACCATGGTGATCATAATGATGATGTCACAGTGAGTGTGATCTGTCAGTTACACTTTGGAACTCCTTTGTATTCACTGATCTTAACCTGGATTTTCGGGCTAGACATAGGTCCGAACAACCTTCATTAATGCTGAAACCGTAAGGGCTAGAAGAAAAACAAAAACATTGTGAGAATCTGGAGACTCTGATGAACAAGATGATGTGCCTCCCACGATTGTAGTATTAAAATTGACCACACCAGGGCAATTTATAAAAGTGGTTAGGAATGAAGTTGATGAGAAATATAGGTCAGATTTTAACATTACTTCAGATTACAGGGATATGAGCGTTACCCTCACACAGAGGCGTTTTTTGGCAAAACAGTACATTTTTTTGGTAAAATACTCAGTTTGTAAGAAGCAGGAGAGTTCAGGGAACGTCAAAATGTACTTTTTATTTTTCTGCTGTGAAGATTTTGGAAGTTATGACAATTCATTGGAGAATGCTGCAACCTGTCATCAGCCGCCTCGCTCACTCTACTTTCAGACATTCCGCACTGGAGGAGCTGAGGTTTCAGGGCAAAAACCAAAAAGTTTATGTTGCTTCAACAGTAAAATCTGAAAAACTGTAATAGATATCAAAAAAGTAAAGTCATACTCGTAGAGCTGAAAGATCAGTGAACATTTTAAAGCAAAAATGGTGCCTGTAAGTGGAAGTATGCCAAAGCCCTGGCATCTCAAAGTTATTGGAAATTTTGGGCAGCGAGAGGGAGCGATTCCTAGGTTCCCCATTCATTCTCTATGAGGGATTTTTCACCGTTTTTGGCCAATAAGTCGGCCAAAATTTGGTGAATTGCTGAAAAAAATAATAGCACACCATTCCCGGCCGAGCCGCACATTGTGATGTATAATTTGTGGGGGTTTTCTCAAAGCCCTTGGAGGAGTAGCGAGCCAAAGTTTTGGCCGGAAGATGAAGAAAAAAGAGGCGAACGGAAGAGCATTAGGGGCTCGTGGCTTCGCCACGAGCCCCTCTCCTGCATAGCTTGCTATGCAGGAGAGGGGCTCGTTCGAAGCCCGAGCCCCTAACTAGACAATTTCCGCGGAAATCGTGAGAGGGGCTCGGGCGGCGGCCGGGCTTTTTGCATTCATTAAATAGTTTAGAAACACCGATGTGACCAGACCTTGTTTTGTACTGACGTCTGATCGAATAGGTGTCAAATTATCCCATGCACAATGAAGCGCGCTTCGCGCGCATACATTCATATCTTGAAAATGTTCAGAAACACGGATGTCACCAGAACTTGTTTTGGACTGACATAGCGAAACACTTCTTAACATTTCTTGTTTCTGATTCAACAGGTATCAAATTACCTCATGCACAATGAAGCGCGCTTCGCGCGCACACTTTCATATCTTTACTGTTATAGCCCTAAAACATTATGTCACAAATATACACCTACATGTCATGAGACATGGTAGAGTGGCTGGTTGCAAAGCCTTAACCCCAAATAAGCTCTTGAGAACTTGTTAAAGTACTTGTGTGTGTGTGTGTGTGTACACACTTTCATATCTATACTATTCTAGCCCCAAAGCAATACGACACAAACATAAACTGTATAGTGGACAGCGTGGCTCCGCCATTGTACAGTTCTGAAGCCAAAATACCTCTGTGAAAGGCCCAGCCATTGGTAGCAGTTGTGCAGCCAGAGTCTGCCCAGTACAGACTATGAGGAATTCTGGGAGAATCTGAGTGGCGCTAAGTAACAAAACTAATAACTTCATTTTTCTTTTGCGAGTCTAATTACTTCTTGACTCTACGCCTTGACATATTTTACAATCCCAGAAAAAAAATACACAAGAACGGCAGCTGTCAATTATCATTAAATGTGACATAATACCTTGTTTTTAACCTCTCATAACTAATGGAAATGTAACTGTTCAGAAGAGAAAAAAAAGACTTGAATACAAGGCAGCCAAATGATATCTTCAAAATCATGCACCTGTGTGTGCGTGAGGGACAGGGAGGGAGACAGTAAGAGAGAAAGAGACAGAGAGAATTGAGAGAGAAGAGATGGGGATTTATGTGTGTGTGCGTGTGTGTGCGTGTGTGTGTGTGTGTATGTGTGTGTGTCTGTGTGTGTGTGTGCACATGGGTATGTATGGGTTGGCTGTATGTGTGTGTGTGTGCGTGTGTGTGTGCACATGGGTATGTATGGGTTGGCTGTATGTGTGTGTGTGTGTGTGTGTGTGTGTGTGTGTGTGTGTGTGTGTGTGTGTGTGTGTGTGTGTGTGTGTGCGTGTGTGTGTTTGTGCGCATGCGCATGTGCACGCGTGTGTGTGTATGGGTAGGCTGTATGTGTCTATGTGTGTGTATAAGAGTTTGGGTTGGCTGTTTAGGCATAATAAACAAACACCTGTGTTTCTCTGTCCCCCAATGACCTCATCAGTTAGTATACACAGCTGTGTGGTTACCATGGTGATCATCATGATGATGTCACAGTGAGTGTGATCTGTCAGTTACACTTTGGAACTCCTTTGTATCCACTGATCTAAGCTGGAGTTTTGGGCTAGACATAGGTCCGAACAAACTGCATTTATGCTGAAACCCTAAGGGCTAGAAGAAAAACAAAAACATTGTGTGAATCTGGAGACTCTGATGAACAAGATGATGTGTGTCCCACGATTGTAGGATTAAAATTGACTGCACGAGGGTGATTTATAAATGTAGTTAGGAATGAAGTTGATGAGAAATATAGGTCAGATTTTAACATTACTTCAGATTACAGGGATGTGACGGTTTCACTCACACTGAGGCATTTTTTGGCAAAACAGTACATTTTTGGGGTAAAATACTCCCTTTGTAAGACGTAGGAGATGTCAGGGAACTTCATAATGTAGTTTTTATTTATCTTCTGTGAAGATTTTGGAAGTTATGACAATTCATTGGAGAATGCTGCAACCTGTCATCAACCGCTGCTCTCACTCTACTTTCAGACATTCCGCACTGGAGGAGCTGAGGTTTCAGGGCAAAAACCAAAAAGTTTATGTTGCTACAACAGTAAAATCTCAAAAACTGTAATAGATATCAAAAAAGGCAGGTCATACTCGTAGAGCTGAAAGATCAGTGAACATTTTAAAGCAAAAATGGTGCCTGTAAGTGGAAGTATGCCAAAGTCTTAGCATCTCAAAGTAAGTGGAAATTTTGGGCAGTGAGAGGGAGCGATTCCTAAGTTCCCCATTCATTCTCTATGAGGGATTTTTCGCCGTTTTTGGCCAATAAGTCGGCCAAAATTTGGCGAATTGGTGAAAAAAATAATAGCCCACCATTCCCGACCGAGCCGCACATTCTGATGTATAATTTGTGGGGGTTTTCTCAAAGCCCTTGGAGGAGTAGCGAGCCAAAGTTTTGGCCGGAAGATGAAGAAGAAAAAAAAACTAGACAATTTCCACGGAAATCGTGAGAGGGGCTCGGGCGGCGGCCGGGCTTTTTGCATTCACTAAATAGTTTAGAAACACCGATGTGACCAGACCTTGTTTTGTACTGACTTCTGATTGAACAGGTGTCAAATTATCCCATGCACAATTAAGCGCGCTTCGCGCGCACACTTTCCTATCTTGAAAATGTTCAGAAACACAGATGTCACCAGATTTTGTTTCGGACTGACATAGCGAAACACTTCTTAACATTTCTTGTTTCTGATTCAACAGGTGTCAAATGACCTCATGCACAATGAAGCGCGCTTCGCGCGCACACTTTCATATCTTTACTGTTCTAGCCCCAAAACATTTTGTTACAAATATACACCTACTTATCACAAGACATGGGAGAGTGGCTGACTACAAATCTTTAACCCCAAATAAGCTCTCAATAACTTTTTAAAGTACTTGTGTGTGTGTGTGTGTGTGTGTGTGTGTGTGTGTGTGTGTGTGTCTGTGTGTGTGTGTGTGTGTGTGTGTGTGTGTGTGTGTGTGTGTGTGTGTGTCTGTGTGTGTGTGTGTGTGTGTGTGTGTGTGTGTGTGTGTGAATGTGAGAGGGAGAGAGAGAGGGAGAGAAAGAACGAGGGTGAGAGAGAGAAAGAGAGTATTGAAAGGAAAGGGGGTTCGTGTGTGTGTGTGTGTGTGTGTGTGTGTGTGTGTGTGTGTGTGTGTGTGTGTGTGTGTGTCTACACACTTTCATATCTATACTACTCTAGCCCCAAAGCAATACGACACAAACATAGACTGTATAGTGGACAGCGTGGCTCTGCCATTTACCATTGTACAGTTCTGAAGCCAAAATACCTCTGTCAAAGGGGCAGTCATTGGCAGCAGTTGTGCAGCCAGAGTCTGCGCAGTACAGACTGTGAGGGATTCTGGGAGAATCTGAGTGGCGCTTGGTAACAAAACTAATAACTTCATATTTCTTTTGGGAGTCTAATCACTTCTTGACTCTACGTCCTGACATATTTTACAATCCGAGAAAAAAATACACAAGAACAGCAGCTTTCAATTATCATAAAATGCTACATAGTACCTTGTTTTTAACCTCTCATAACTAATGGAAATGTAACTGTTCAGAAGAAAAAAAAAAAAGCCTTAAATACAAGGCAGCCAAATGATATCTTCAAAATCATGCACCTGTGTGTGTGTGAGGGAAAGGGAGGGAGAGAGTAAGAGAGAAAGAGAGAAAGAGACAGAGAGAATTGAGAGAGAAGAGATGGGGTTTATGTGTGTGTGTGTGTGTGTGTGTGTGTGTGTGTGTGTGTGTGTGTGTGTGTGTGTGTGTGTGTGTGTGTGTGTGTGTGTGCACGTGGGTATGTATGGGTTGGCTGTATGTGTGTGTGTGTGTGTGTGTGTGTGTGTGTGTGTGTGTGTGTGTGTGTGTGTGTGTGTTCGTGCGCATGTGCACGCATGTGTGTGTATGGGTTGGCTGTATGTGTGTATGTGTGTGTATAAGAGAGTTTGGGTTGGCTGTTAAGGCATAGTAAACAAAAACCTGTGTTCCTCTGTCCCTCAATGACCTCATCAGTCAGTAGACACAGCTGTGTGGTTACCATGGTGATCATAAGGATGATGTCACAGTGAGTGTGATCTGTCAGTTACACTTTGGAACTCCTTTGTATCCACTGATCAACAGCTGGAGTTTTGGGCTAGACATAGGTCCGAACAAACTGCATTTATGCTGAAACCCTAAGGGCTAGAAGAAAAACAAAAACATTGTGAGAATCTGGAGACTCTGATGAACAAGATGATGTGCTTTACAAGATGGTAGGATTTAAATAGACCGCACGAGGGCGATTTGCAAATGTAGTTAGGAATGAAGTTGATGAGAAATATAGGTCAGATTTTAACATTACTTCAGATTACAGGGATGTGACGGTTTCACTCACACTGAGGCGTTTTTTGGCAAAACAGTACATTTTTGGGGTAAAATACTCCCTTTGTAAGAAGTAGGAGATGTCAGGGAACTTCAAAATGTAGTTTTTATTTTTCTGCTGTGAAGATTTTGGAAGTTGTGACAATTCATTGGAGAATGCTGCAACCTGTCATCAACCGCCTCTCTCACTCTACTTTCAGACATTCCGCACTGGAGGAGATGAGGTTTCAGGGCAAAAACCAAAAAGTTTATGTTGCTTCAACAGTAAAATCTCAAAAACTGTAATAGATTTCAAAAAAGTAAAGTCATACTCATAGAGCTGAAAGATCAGTGAACATTTTAAAGCAAAAATGGTGCCTGTAAGTGGAAGTATGCCAAAGTCTTAGCATCTCAAAGTAAGTGGAAATTTTGGGCAGTGAGAGGGAGAGATTCCTAGGTTCCCCATTCATTCTCTATGAGGGATTTTTCACCGTTTTTGGCCAATAAGTCGGCCAAAATTTGGCGAATTGGTGAAAAAAATAATAGCCCACCATTCCCGGCCGAGCCGCACATTTTGATGTATAATTTGTGGGGGTTTTCTCAAAGCCCTTGGAGGAGTAGCGAGCCGAAATTTTGGCCGGAAGATGAAGAAGAAAAAAGAGGCGAACGGAAGAGCATTAGGGGCTCGTGGCTTCGCCACGAGCCCCTCTCCTGCATAGCTTGCTATGCAGGAGAGGGGCTCGTTCGAAGCCCGAGCCCCTAAAAAGAGGCGAACGGAAGAGCATTAGGGGCTCGGGCTTCGAACGAGCCCCTCTCCTGCATAGCAAGCTATGCGCTTCGCGCGCACACTTTCATATCTTTACTGTTCTAGCCCCAAAACATTATGTCACAAACATACACCTACATATCACAAGACATGGGAGAGTGGCTGGTTATAAAGCCTTAACCCCAAATAAGCTCTTAAGAACTTGTTAGAGTACTTGTGTTTGTGTGTGTGTGTGTGTGTGTGTGTGTGTGTGTGTGTGTGTGAGGGAGAGAGGGAGCGAGAGGGAGCGAGAGGCAGCGAGAGGGAGACAAAGCGCGAGGGTGAGAGAGAGAAAGAGAGTATTGAAAGGAAAGGGGGTTCATGTGTGTGTGTGTGTGTGTGTGTGTGTGTGTGTGTGTGTGTGTGTGTGTACACTTTCATATCTAAACTATTCTAGTTTCAAAGCAATACGTCACAAACATAGACTGTATAGTGGACAGCGTGGCTCCGCCATTTACAATTGCACAGTTCTTAAGCCAAAATACCTCCGTCAAAGGCGCAGCCATTGGCAGCAGTTGTGCAGCCAGAGTCTGCGCAGTACAGACTGTGAGGGATTCTGGGAGAATCTGAGTGGCGCTAGGTATCAAAACTAATAACTTCATTTTTCTTTTGTGAGTCTAATCACTTCTTGACTCTACGTCCTGACATATTTTACAATCCCAGAAAAAAAAAACTGTGTGTGTGTGTGTGTGTGTGTGTGTGTGTGTGTGTGTGTGTGTGTGTTTGTGCGCACGCACACGTGTGTGTGTGTGTGTGTGTGTGTGTGTGTGTGTGTGTGTATGGGTTGGCTGTACGTGTGTATGTGTGTAGAAGAAAGTTTGGGTTGGCTGTTTAGGCATAATAAAGAAACACATGTGTTTCCCTGTCCCTCAAAGACCTAATCAGTGATTACCCACAGCTGTGTGGTTACCATGGTGATCATCATGATGTCATAATGAGTGTGAAGTGGCAGTTGAACTTTGGAACTCCTTTGTATCCACTGATCTTAAGCTGGATTTTTGGGCTAGACATTGGTCCGAACAAACTGCATTTACGCTGAAACCCTAAGGGCTAGAAGAAAAACAAAAACATTGTGAGAATCTGGAGACTCTGATGAACAAGATGATATGCTTTACAAGCTGGTAGGATTAGAACTGACCGCAGGAGGGTGATTTATAAATGTAGTTAGGAATGAAGTTGATGAGAAATATAGGTCAGATTTTAACATTACTTCAGATTACAGGGATGTGACGGTTTCACTCACACTGAGGCGTTTTTTGGCAAAACAGTACATTTTTGGGGTAGAATACTCCCTTTGTAAGAAGTAGGAGAGTTCAGGGAACGCTGTAATGTAGTTTTTATTTATCTGCTGTGAAGATTTTGGAAGTTATGACAATTCATTGGAGAATGCTGCAACCTGTCATCAGCCGCCTCTCTCACTCTACTTTCAGACATTCCGCACTGGAGGAGCAGAGGTTTCAGGGCAAAAACCAAAAAGTTTATGTTGCTTCAACAGTAAAATCTCAAAAACTGTAATAGATATCAAAAAAGTAAAGTCATACTCATAGAGCTGAAAGATCAGTGAACATTTTAAAGTGAAAATGATGCCTGTAAGTGGAAGTATGCCAAAGCCTTAGCATCTCAAAGTTAGTGGAAATTTTGGGCAGCGAGAGGGAGAGATTCCTAGGTTCCCCATTCATTCTCTATGAGGGATTTTTCACCGTTTTTGGCCAATAAGTTGGCCAAAATTTGGCGAATTGGTGAAAAAAATAATAGCACACCATTCCCGGCCGAGCCGCACATTTTGATGTATAATTTGTGGGGGTTTTCTCAAAGCCCTAGGAGGAGTAGCGAGCCAAAATTTTGGCCGGAAGATGATGAAGAAACTAGACAATTTCCGCGGAAATCGTGAGAGGGGCTCGGGCGGCGGCAGGGCTTTTTGCATTCATTAAATAGTTTAGAAACACCGATGTGACCAGACCTTGTTTTGTACTGACGTCTGATCGAATAGGTGTCAAATTATCCCATGCACAATGAAGCGCGCTTCGCGCGCATACATTCATATCTTGAAAATGTTCAGAAACACGGATGTCACCAGAACTTGTTTTGGACTGACATAGCGAAACACTTCTTAACATTTCTTGTTTCTGATTCAACAGGTATCAAATTACCTCATGCACAATGAAGCGCGCTTCGCGCGCACACTTTCATATCTTTACTGTTATAGCCCTAAAACATTATGTCACAAATATACTCCTACATGTCATGAGACATGGTAGAGTGGCTGGTTGCAAAGCCTTAACCCCAAATAAGCTCTTGAGAACTTGTTAAAGTACTTGTGTGTGTGTGTGTGTGTACACACTTTCATATCTATACTATTCTAGCCCCAAAGCAATACGACACAAACATAAACTGTATAGTGGACAGCGTGGCTCCGCCATTGTACAGTTCTGAAGCCAAAATACCTCTGTGAAAGGCCCAGCCATTGGTAGCAGTTGTGCAGCCAGAGTCTGCCCAGTACAGACTATGAGGAATTCTGGGAGAATCTGAGTGGCGCTAAGTAACAAAACTAATAACTTCATTTTTCTTTTGCGAGTCTAATTACTTCTTGACTCTACGCCTTGACATATTTTACAATCCCAGAAAAAAAATACACAAGAACGGCAGCTGTCAATTATCATTAAATGTGACATAATACCTTGTTTTTAACCTCTCATAACTAATGGAAATGTAACTGTTCAGAAGAGAAAAAAAAGACTTGAATACAAGGCAGCCAAATGATATCTTCAAAATCATGCACCTGTGTGTGCGTGAGGGACAGGGAGGGAGACAGTAAGAGAGAAAGAGACAGAGAGAATTGAGAGAGAAGAGATGGGGATTTATGTGTGTGTGCGTGTGTGTGCGTGTGTGTGTGTGTGTATGTGTGTGTGTGTCTGTGTGTGTGTGTGCACATGGGTATGTATGGGTTGGCTGTATGTGTGTGTGTGTGCGTGTGTGTGTGCACATGGGTATGTATGGGTTGGCTGTATGTGTGTGTGTGTGTGTGTGTGTGTGTGTGTGTGTGTGTGTGTGTGTGTGTGTGTGTGTGTGTGTGTGTGTGCGTGTGTGTGTTTGTGCGCATGCGCATGTGCACGCGTGTGTGTGTATGGGTAGGCTGTATGTGTCTATGTGTGTGTATAAGAGTTTGGGTTGGCTGTTTAGGCATAATAAACAAACACCTGTGTTTCTCTGTCCCCCAATGACCTCATCAGTTAGTATACACAGCTGTGTGGTTACCATGGTGATCATCATGATGATGTCACAGTGAGTGTGATCTGTCAGTTACACTTTGGAACTCCTTTGTATCCACTGATCTAAGCTGGAGTTTTGGGCTAGACATAGGTCCGAACAAACTGCATTTATGCTGAAACCCTAAGGGCTAGAAGAAAAACAAAAACATTGTGTGAATCTGGAGACTCTGATGAACAAGATGATGTGTGTCCCACGATTGTAGGATTAAAATTGACTGCACGAGGGTGATTTATAAATGTAGTTAGGAATGAAGTTGATGAGAAATATAGGTCAGATTTTAACATTACTTCAGATTACAGGGATGTGACGGTTTCACTCACACTGAGGCATTTTTTGGCAAAACAGTACATTTTTGGGGTAAAATACTCCCTTTGTAAGACGTAGGAGATGTCAGGGAACTTCATAATGTAGTTTTTATTTATCTTCTGTGAAGATTTTGGAAGTTATGACAATTCATTGGAGAATGCTGCAACCTGTCATCAACCGCTGCTCTCACTCTACTTTCAGACATTCCGCACTGGAGGAGCTGAGGTTTCAGGGCAAAAACCAAAAAGTTTATGTTGCTACAACAGTAAAATCTCAAAAACTGTAATAGATATCAAAAAAGGCAGGTCATACTCGTAGAGCTGAAAGATCAGTGAACATTTTAAAGCAAAAATGGTGCCTGTAAGTGGAAGTATGCCAAAGTCTTAGCATCTCAAAGTAAGTGGAAATTTTGGGCAGTGAGAGGGAGCGATTCCTAAGTTCCCCATTCATTCTCTATGAGGGATTTTTCGCCGTTTTTGGCCAATAAGTCGGCCAAAATTTGGCGAATTGGTGAAAAAAATAATAGCCCACCATTCCCGACCGAGCCGCACATTCTGATGTATAATTTGTGGGGGTTTTCTCAAAGCCCTTGGAGGAGTAGCGAGCCAAAGTTTTGGCCGGAAGATGAAGAAGAAAAAAAAACTAGAAAAGCAATTTCTGAAGAAATTGCGCTGTGAATGCAGAATGCTGAAGCAGCTTGCGCTGAACTGCTAATGCAACAAAAGCTGAACCTGAATGACTGAAGATATGTCTGAAAATGGTTGAAAAAGTCTTGAAAAGCTTGCGCTCAACTGCTAATGCAGAATGCTGAACATTAATGACTGAAGGTTTGTCTGAAAGTGGCTGAATGAAGTCTTAAAATGCTTGCGCTGAACTGCTAAAGCAAAATTCTGAACAAGAATGGCTAAAGTTATGTCTGAAATCATTTGAATTAAGTCTTGAAAAGCTTGTGCTCAACTGCAAAAGCAGAATGCTAAACATGAATGACTGAATTTATGTCTGAAAATGGTTGAAATAATTCATGAAAAGCTGGCACTCAACTGCTAATGCAGAATGCTAAATTAACCTGCCATGAACTCTTGGATGAAAGGAAATTAATGGATGAATCAGTTAAATGGATAAATGAATTTAAAGTTGAAATGGCTGCATCTTTTCAAAATTTGAAGCAATGAATTAAATTTTAAAGAACAGTTATGGAAATAATGACCTGACTGAGGGAAAATGCAAGTCTCATCTCTGAAACGCTGTTAAAATGAAATTCTGTGTGTCCTGTGTGTAAGTTTTTAATCATGTAAGCCTTTTAGCTGAGGCTCATCTGAAGCCAGATGTTGCCATGGTGATCATTGTTTACCAACTGCCATCAGAGAGCTGGTGGAGTCTGTTGATTCCCAACACATTTCCACTGAAATCAGGGTGTCAAACTGCCTACAACTGTGACAAAACCAAAGGGCGGATAAGAAAAATGATCACACCGTAGGAATCCTGAGACCCTGAGGAAGCTGTCTGTGTTAATTTCATGTCTAAAGATGCAGAAATAGGCCCATGACAGCGATAGATAGATGAGGGAAATTTGACTGATCTCTGAGAAAACCCCTCAGGAATTAACATTGGAGTACATGGGTGACGGAGCTGACTTTGCCCGACAGTTGGTCATTTTGTGAAAAAGGGCTCCATCCTTTTGCTTTAAAAACCTCTTTGTCAGAAGCAGGACAAGACTACTTACATGCTGAGGGCTTATTTGTGTTGATAGCTCAAAAAATGTGGCCAAGAGAGCAGTTTACCCAGAAGTTTCTCAGGTCTTGTTTCCCCCTCTCCCTGCTCTGTCGTTTGAATCTCCCACTCTGAGCTGAAACATTCCGTCCAATACACACCAATGTTAAATGGCTTGAAGAGTTGAAAATCATCATGACCTTTGAAGGGTCATTGTGAAGTAACTATGAATGCTAGGAAACATTTGAAACCCACTGAATGAAGCCAAAAGATAGCTGAATATTTTGAAGTTTGAATGGAGTTTGTAGCTGAATGTATGACTGAATGAGGAGGGTTTGAAGCAGGCTGAAAAAATGTCCTGAAGAGAGGAAATTTTGAAAATTCCGCATTCATCTCTATGGGACCGAAATCTCGTAAAACGTTGAATATCTCGGAAAGTATTTGTGAAAAGTTTCTGAAGAGTCATAGCCCCCTTGTCCCCACTGAAACACACGTTTTGAAGTTTGAACGGTGAAAATCGGTTGAAGTTTGTAGAAGTTTTAGCGGTCCAAAAAAGCGGGCGGAAGAAGAAGAAGAAGAACTAGACAATTTCCGCGGAAATCGTGAGAGGGGCTCGGGCGGCGGCCGGGCTTTTTGCATTCATTAAATAGTTTAGAAACACCGATGTGACCAGACCTTGTTTTGTACTGACGTCTGATCGAATAGGTGTCAAATTATCCCATGCACAATGAAGCGCGCTTCGCGCGCATACATTCATATCTTGAAAATGTTCAGAAACACGGATGTCACCAGAACTTGTTTTGGACTGACATAGCGAAACACTTCTTAACATTTCTTGTTTCTGATTCAACAGGTATCAAATTACCTCATGCACAATGAAGCGCGCTTCGCGCGCACACTTTCATATCTTTACTGTTATAGCCCTAAAACATTATGTCACAAATATACACCTACATGTCATGAGACATGGTAGAGTGGCTGGTTGCAAAGCCTTAACCCCAAATAAGCTCTTGAGAACTTGTTAAAGTACTTGTGTGTGTGTGTGTGTTTGTGTGTGTGTGTGTGTGTGTGTGTGTGTGTGTGTGTGTGTGTGTGTGTGTACACACTTTCATATCTATACTATTCTAGCCCCAAAGCAATACGTCCCAAACATAAACTGTATAGTGGACAGCGTGGCTCCGCCATTGTACAGTTCTGAAGCCAAAATACCTCTGTGAAAGGCCCAGCCATTGGTAGCAGTTGTGCAGCCAGAGTCTGCCTAGTACAGACTATGAGGAATTCTGAGAGATTCTGGGAGAATCTGAGTGGCGCTAGGTAACAAAACTAATAACTTCATTTTTCTTTTGCGAGTCTAATTACTTCTTGACTCTACGCCTTGACATATTTTACAATCCCAGAAAAAAAATACACAAGAACGGCAGCTGTTAATTATCATTATATGTGACATAATACCTTGTTTTTAACCTCTCATAACTAATGGAAATGTAACTGTTCAGAAGAGAAAAAAAAGACTTAAATACAAGGCAGCCAAATGATATCTTCAAAATCATGCACCTGTGTGTGCGTGAGGGAGAGGGAGGGAGACAGTAAGAGAGAAAGAGACAGAGAGAATTGAGAGAGAAGAGATGGGGATTTGTGTGTGTGTGTGCGTGTGTGTGTGTGTGTGCGTGTGTGTGTGTATGTGTGTGTGTGTCTGTGTGTGTGTGTGCACATGGGTATGTATGGGTTGGCTGTATGTGTGTGTGTGTGCGTGTGTGTGTGCACATGGGTTTGTATGGGTTGGCTGTATGTGTGTGTGTGTGTGTGTGTGTGTGTGTGTGTGTGTGTGTGTGTGTGTGTGTGTTTGTGCGCGTGCGCATGTGCACGCGTGTGTGTGTATGGGTAGGCTGTATGTGTCTATGTGTGTGTATAAGAGAGTTTGGGTTGGTTGTTTAGGCATAATAAACAAACACCTGTGTTTTTCTGTCCCTCAATGACCTCATCAGTTAGTATACACAGCTGTGTGGTTACCATGGTGATCATCATGATGATGTCACAGTGAGTGTGATCTGTCAGTTACACTTTGGAACTCCTTTGTATCCACTGATCTAAGCTGGAGTTTTGGGCTAGACATAGGTCCGAACAAACTGCATTTATGCTGAAACCCTAAGGGCTAGAAGAAAAACAAAAACATTGTGTGAATCTGGAGACTCTGATGAACAAGATGATGTGTGTCCCACGATTGTAGGATTAAAATTGACTGCACGAGGGTGATTTATAAATGTAGTTAGGAATGAAGTTGATGAGAAATATAGGTCAGATTTTAACATTACTTCAGATTACAGGGATGAGACGGTTTCACTCACACTGAGGCGTTTTTTGGCAAAACAGTACATTTTTGGGGTAAAATACTCCCTTTGTAAGAAGAAGGAGATGTCAGGGAACTTCATAATGTAGTTTTTATTTATCTTCTGTGAAGATTTTGGAAGTTATGACAATTCATTGGAGAATGCTGCAACCTGTCATCAACCGCTGCTCTAACTCTACTTTAAGACATTCCGCACTGGAGGAGCTGAGGTTTCAGGGCAAAAACCAAAAAGTTTATGTTGCTTCAACAGTAAAATCTCAAAAACTGTAATAGATATCAGAAAAGGCAGGTCATACTCGTAGAGCTGAAAGATCAGTGAACATTTTAAAGCAAAAATGGTGCCTGTAAGTGGAAGTATGCCAAAGTCTTAGCGTCTCAAAGTAAGTGGAAATTTTGGGCAGTGAGAGGGAGCGATTCCTAGGTTCCCCATTCATTCTCTATGAGGGATTTTTCGCCGTTTTTGGCCAATAAGTCGGCCAAAATTTGGCGAATTGGTGAAAAAAATAATAGCCCACCATTCCCGACCGAGCCGCACATTCTGATGTATAATTTGTGGGGGTTTTCTCAAAGCTCTTGGAGGAGTAGCGAGCCAAAGTTTTGGCCGGAAGATGAAGAAGAAAAAAAAACTAGAAAAGCAATTTCTGAAGAAATTGCGCTGTGAATGCAGAATGCTGAAGCAGCTTGCGCTGAACTGCTAATGCAACAAAAGCTGAACCTGAATGACTGAAGATATGTCTGAAAATGGTTGAAAAAGTCTTGAAAAGCTTGCGCTCAACTGCTAATGCAGAATGCTGAACATTAATGACTGAAAGTTTGTCTGAAAGTGGCTGAATGAAGTCTTAAAATGCTTGCGCTGAACTGCTAAAGCAAAATTCTGAACAAGAATGGCTAAAGTTATGTCTGAAATCATTTGAATTAAGTCTTGAAAAGCTTGTGCTCAACTGCAAAAGCAGAATGCTAAACGTGAATGACTGAATTTATGTCTGAAAATGGTTGAAATAATTCATGAAAAGCTGGCACTCAACTGCTAATGCAGAATGCTAAATTAACCTGCCATAAACTCTTGGAAGAAAGGAAACTAATGGATGAATCAGTTAAATGGATAAATGAATTTAAAGTTGAAATGGCTGCATCTTTTCAAAATTTGAAGCAATGAATTAAATTTTAAAGAACAGTTATGGAAATGATGACCTGACTGAGGGAAAATGCAAGTCTCATCTCTGAAACGCTGTTAAAATGAATTCTGTGTGTCCTGTATGTGAGTTTTTAATCATGTAAGCCTGTCAGCTGAGGCTCATCTGAAGCCAGATGTTGCCATGGTGATCATTGTTTACCAACTGCCATCAGAGAGCTGGTGGAGTCTGTTGATTCCCAACACATTTCCACTGAAATCAGGGTGTCAAACTGCCTACAACTGTGACAAAACCAAAGGGCCGATAAGAAAAATGATCACACCGTAGGAATCCTGAGACCCTGAGGAAGCTGTCTGTGTTAATTTCATGTCTAAAGATGCAGAAATAGGCCCATGACAGCGATAGATAGATGAGGGAAATTTGACTGATCTCTGAGAAAACCCCTCAGGAATTAACATTGGAGTACATGGGTGCCGGAGCTGACTTTGCCCGACAGTTGGTCATTTTGTGAAAAAGGGCTCAATCCTTTTGCTTTCAAAACCACTTTGTCAGAAGCAGGACAAGACTACTTACATGCTGAGGGCTTATTTGTGTTGGTAGCTCAAATAATGTGGCCAAGAGAGCAGTTTACCCAGAAGTTTCTCAGGTCTTGTTTCCCCCTCTCCCTGCTCTGTCGTTTGAATCTCCCACTCTGAGCTGAAACATTCCGTCCAATACACACCAATGTTAAATGGCTTGAAGAGCTGAAATGCATCATGACCTTTGAAGGGTCATTGTGAAGTAACTATGAATGCTAGGAAACATTTGAAACCCACTGAATGGAGCCAAAAGATAGCTGAATATTTTGAAGTTTGAATGGAGTTTGTAGCTGAATGTATGACTGAATGAGGAGGGTTTGAAGCAGGCTGAAAAAATGTCCTGAAGGGAGGAAATTTTGAAAATTCCGCATTCATCTCTATGGGACCGAAATCTCGTAAAACGTTGAATATCTCGGAAAGTATTTGTGAAAAGTTTCTGAAGAGTCATAGCCCCCTTGTCCCCACTGAAACACACGGTTTGAAGTTTGAACGGTGAAAATCGGTTGAAGTTTGTAGAAGTTTTAGCGGTCCAAAAAAGCGGGCGGAAGAAGAAGAAGAAGAATAAATTTTTTTGACACAGAAGAACATATGCTGTGAATGCATTACTGCATTCACAGCAACTAGAAAAGCAATTTCTGAAGAAATTGCGCTGTGAATGCAGAATGCTGAAGCAGCTTGCGCTGAACTGCTAATGCAGAATGCTGAACATGGATGACTGAAGATATGTCTGAAAATTGCTAAATGAAGTCTTAAATAACTCATGCTAAAATGCTACAGCAGAAGCTAAACATGAATGACTGAAGATGTGTCTGAAAATGGTTGAATGAAGTCATGCAAGGCTTGCACTGAAATGCTAATGCAGAGCGCTGAACATGAATGACTGAAGATTTGTCTTAAAATGGTTGAATGAAGTCTTGAAAAGCTTGTGCTCAACTGCTGATGTAGAATGCTGAACATGAATGACTGAGGATATGTCTGAAAATTGTTTTAAGAAGTCCTGTAAAAGCTTGCGCTCAACTGCTAATGCAGAATGCTGAATTAGCCTGCCATGAACTCTTGGATGAAAGGAAATGAATGGTCGAATAAATGGAATGGATGAAGAAATTTAAAGTTGAAATGGTTGCGTCTATTCAAAAATTAAAGGAATAAATCAAATTTTAAAGAACATTGATGGAAATAATGACCTGACTGAGGGTAAATGTAAGTCGGCTTTCTTAAACCCTGTTAAAATGTAATCCTGTGTGTCCTGTGTGTGAGTTTTTTAACCATGTAAGCCTGTAGGCTGAGGCCCATCTGAAGCCAGATGTTGCCATGGTGATCATTGTTCACCAACTGCCATCAGAGAGCTGGTGGAGTCTGTTTATTCCCAACACATTCCCTTTGAAATCAGGGTGTAAAGGTGCTTGCAATTCTGACAAAAAGAATGAACATGAAGCATGAATCAGTGTAATCTAAAATTGGATTTAAAAGTTTGAATGGCTGAATCAATTCAGAAATTAAAGGAAGGAATTTAAATTTAAAGAAAAAAATCTAGGAAAATAAGGAGCTGACTCAGGGAAATGGAAGTCAAATGCTGTTAAAGTGTGATACTTTCTGCCCTGTGTGTGTGTGTGTGTGTGTGTGTGTGTGTGTGTGTGTGTGTGTGTGTGTGTGTGTGTTCAATCATGTAAACCTGTCTGCTGAGGCTTATCTGAAGCCAGATTTTGCATTGGTGATCAATGATAAATTAACACACACATGCTTGTCTTTGTTCCTGAATGTTTTGATGAGTTACTATAAACAGCTGCATGAGATCAAAGGTTACCACGGTGACCAGCTCGTCAAGGGCAGCAGGTGCAGGTGCACAACTTTGCCCTTGTTACTGTAATCTTCTGAAGATTTTGTGGCAAAGCAAGAGTCCGAATCTCCTGTCACCTTGCCAAAACCGTGAGGGCTAGAATAAAAATGAACACACCGTAGGAATCCTGAGACCCAGAGGAAGCTGTCCGTCTAAATTTCATGCATGAAGGTCAAGAAACGAACCCACGAGAGCGATAGATAGATGAGGGAAATTTTACTGATCTCTGAGAAAACCCCTCAGGAATTAACATGGAGGTATATGGTGATTTTTTTGAACTTCTCATGACAGTTGGCCATTTTGTGAAAAAGTGCTCCATCCTTTTGCTTTAAAAACCACTTTGTCAGAAGCAGGACAAGCCTCTCTCCATTTTGATATATAATGTGCCTATGTGGAGTGAAAATTGTGACCAAAAGAGCAGTTTACCCAGAAATTTTTCAGGTTTGGTTTCACCCTCTCCCTGCTCTAAGCCGAAACATTCCGTCCAATACACACCAATGTTAAAACGGCTCGAAGAGCTGAAATGCATCATGACCTTTGAAGGGTCATTGTGAAGAAACTATGAATGCTAGGAAACATTTGAAACCAACTGAATGAAGCCAAAAGGTAGCTTAATATTTTAAAGTTTGAATGGAGTTTGTAGCTGAATGTATGACTAAATGAGGAGCGTTTGAAGCAGGCTGAAAAAATGTCCTGAAAGGAGAAAATTTTGAAAATTCCTCATTCATCTCTATGAGACCAAAAAACGCACAAATTCTGAAATATCTCGAAAAGTATTTGTGAAAAGTGTCTGAAGAGTCATAGCCCCCTTGTCCCAACTGAAACACACGTTTTGAAGTTTGAACGGTGAAAATCGGTTCAAGTTTGCCTGAGTTTTAGCGGTCCAAAAAAGCGGGCGGAAGAATGAAGAAGAAGAAGAAGAAGAAGAAGAAGAATAAATTTTTTTGTCACAGAAGAACATATACTGTGAATGCATTGTTGCATTCACAGCAAAAAGAGGCGAACGGAAGAGCATTAGGGGCTCGTGGCTTCGCCACGAGCCCCTCTCCTGCATAGCTTGCTATGCAGGAGAGGGGCTCGTTCGAAGCCCGAGCCCCTAACTAGACAATTTCCGCGGAAATCGTGAGAGGGGCTCGGGCGGCGGCCGGGCTTTTTGCAGTCATTAAATAGTTTAGAAACACCGATATGACCAGACCTTGTTTTGTACTGACTTCTGATTGAACAGGTGTCAAATTATCCCATGCACAATGAAGCGCGCTTCGCGCGCACACTTTCATATCTTGAAAATGTTCAGAAACACAGATGTCACCAGATCTTGTTTCGGACTGACATAGCAAAACACTTCTTAACATTTCTTGTTTCTGATTCAACAGGTATCAAATAACCTCATGCACAGTGATGCGCGCTTTGCGCGCACACTTTCATATCTTTACTGTTCTAGCCCCAAAACATTATGTCACAAACATACACCTACATATCACAAGACATGGAAGAGTGGCTGGTTATAAAGCCTTAACCCCAAATAAGCTCTTAAGAACTTGTTAGAGTACTTGTGTTTGTGTGTGTGTGTGTGTGTGTGTGTGTGTGTGTGTGTGTGTGTGTGTGTGTGTGTGTGTGTGTGTGTGTGTGTGTGTGTGTGTGAGGGAGAGAGGGAGCGAGAGGGAGCGAGAGGCAGCGAGAGGGAGACAAAGCGCGAGGGTGAGAGAGAGAGAGTACTGAAAGGAAAGGGGGTTCATGTGTGGGTGTGTGTGTGTGTGTGTGTGTGTGTGTGTGTGTGTGTGCGTGTACACTTTCATATCTATACTATTCTAGTTTCAAAGCAATACGTCACAAACAAAGACTGTATAGTGGATAGCATGGCTCCGCCATTTACAATTGCACAGTTCTTAAGCCAAAATACCTCCGTCAAAGGCGCGGCCATTGGCAGCAGTTGTGCAGCCAGAGTCTGCGCAGTACAGACTGTGAGGGATTCTGGGAGAATCTGAGTGGCGCTAGGTATCAAAACTAATAACTTCATTTTTCTTTTGTGAGTCTAATCACTTCTTGACTCTACGTCCTGACATATTTTACAATCCCAGAAAAAAAACTGTGTGTGTGTGTGTGTGTGTGTGTGTGTGTGTGTGTGTGTGTGTGTGTGTGTGTGTATGGGTTGGCTGTACGTGTGTATGTGTGTATAAGAAAGTTTGGGTTGGCTGTTTAGGCATAATAAAGAAACACATGTGTTTCCCTGTCCCTCAAAGACCTAATCAGTGATTACCCACAGCTGTGTGGTTACCATGGTGATCATCATGATGTCATAATGAGTGTGAAGTGGCAGTTGAACTTTGGAACTCCTTTGTATCCACTGATCTTAAGCTGGATTTTTGGGCTAGACATAGGTCCGAACAAACTGCATTTACGCTGAAACCCTAAGGGCTAGAAGAAAAACAAAAACATTGTGAGAATCTGGAGACTCTGATGAACAAGATGATATGCTTTACAAGCTGGTAGGATTAGAACTGACCGCAGGAGGGTGATGTATAAAAGTAGTTAGGAATCAAGTTGATGAGAAATATAGGTCAGATTTTAACATTACTTCAGATTACAGGGATGTGACGGTTTCACTCACACTGAGGCGTTTTTTGGCAAAACAGTACATTTTTGGGGTAAAATACTCCCTTTGTAAGAAGCAGGAGATGTCAGGGAACTTCGTAATGTAGTTTTTATTTATCTGCTGTGAAGATTTTGGAAGTTATGACAATTCATTGGAGAATGCTGCAACCTGTCATCAGCCGCCTCTCTCACTCTACTTTCAGACATTCCGCACAGGAGGAGTTGAGACGTCAGGGCAAAAACCAAAAAGTTTATGTTGCTTCAACAGTAAAATCTCAAAAACTGTAATAGATATCAAAAAAGTAAAGTCATACTCATAGAGCTGAAAGATCAGTGAACATTTTAGTGCAAAAATGAT